>NW_024412376.1:22036491-22144216 GCF_014898765.1 Herpailurus yagouaroundi
GCCTTTGTTCCCCACCAAGCTGAGCTCTGTCGCCCGGGGGCTCAGCAACTCTCCTTCCCTTTGTCCTCCAGCCTTCCTGCTTTCTGAGCAGAGCTGTTAACTTATGACCTCCCAGCCGCTAAGTCGAGCTTGCTGTCGGAACACAGTCTGTCAGGCCCCTCCGCTTTTTGCAAGCTAGACTCGGGGGCTCTGCTTGGCCGGCGGGCCGCCCCTCCGCCCCGGCTCCCTCCCGCCAGTCCGTGGAGCGCGCACAGCCTCGCCGCCCTTCCTACCCTCCTTCCTACCCTCTTCCGTTGGCCTCTCGTCTGCGCTTGGCTCCGGCGACTCCGTTCTGCTAATCCTCTGGCGGTTTTCTGGGTTATTTAGGTAGGTGTAGGTGGAATCTAGGTGATCAGCAGGACGCGCGGTGAGCCCAGCGTCCTCCTACGCCGCCATCTTCCTGCACCTTTTCCTGGGAAATTTTTACTTGGTTAAGTAGACCTGGCAAAATTCCTGGGAATTTCCTGGGGAAATTCTACTTGGTCAAAAAAATGACATACTTTTTTTTTTTTTTTAATACATGGCTGGATTCCATTTCCTAATATTTTGTTAATATTATATTATGGTTCCTAATATTTTGTTAAAATTAACATATATATTAATGAAGGACAGTGATCTGTAATTTTCTTTTTTTATAAAGTCTGTCTAGGTTTGGTAACAGCATGATGCTGAGCTAGTAAAATATGTTGGGAAGTCATTCCTCCTTTTCTGATTTCTTAAAAATCTTTGTAACATTGATATTATTTTCTCCTTTGATAAATTTGATAAAATTTCCTGTGAAACCATCTGGGCCTGAAATTTTCATTGTGTGAAGATTTTTGATAAAGAATTCAATTTCTTTAATAGATACAGGCCATTTATACTTTTTTTCACCTTTTGCCCATTTTGCTAATTGTATATGTGAAGACTATTCATCCTAAATTGTCTAATATTTTGCCATAAAATTGTTTATAATATTCTCATATTTTCCTTTTAGTGTCTGAAGATTTGTAGTGATGTTCCCTTTTTCATGTTTCATATTACTGATTTGTGACTTCTATCTTGTTGATTAAATTACCTAGAGGTTTGTCAATGTTGTTGATGTTTTCAAAGATCCAGCTTTGACTTTGTTATTTTATTTATTATTTGTCTCTTTTTAAAAAAGTTTTATTGATTTTCTCTCTTATCTTTATTATTTTTTTGTTGAAATTTATTTACTCTTTTCCCCCTACCTTACTAAATTGGAAACTTAAGTCAAGACCTGTCTTCCTTTCTATTATGAATGTTTAAAATCTCTTTCTAAGCGCTGCTTTAGCTGCAAACCACAAATTTGCATCTATTGTTTTCTTTTCTTTACTATTTAAGTAGAAATAATTTGTTATATGTCTATTGTTTTTTTCTTTACTATTTAAGTAGAAATAATTTGTAATATCTCTTTGCAATCCCTTTTTGTAATAATTTGCAATCTCTCTTTTGATTTTTCTTTGACAATGAGTTATTTAGAAGTGTGTTATTTTAATTTATACTTTTTTTCAAGTTATGCTATTGCTATTGATATCTAATATAATTCAATTATGGGAAGAGAAAATATTTTTGTATAATATCAGTTATTTAAATATATTAGGGCTTGTTTTATGGCCCAATATATGGCCTGTTTTGGTGAAGGTACCATGTATTCTTGATAAGAGTATTCTGCAGTTCTTGGATAAAGAGTTTTGGAAATGTCATTAAGTCAAAGTGGTTGATAACTAAAATTATTTTTTTAAGAATTTGCTTTGGTTTGGTCATAAAGATTTAGAATGTGATATCTTGGGACACCTGGCTAAGCTCGGTCGGTAGAGCATGCAACTCGTGGTTTTAAGTTTGAGCACTATGTTGGGTGGAGCGATTACTTAAAAAAATAAAAATCTTTTAAAAAGCTGAATATGGTATTTTATTTTTGTTTTTTAAGAAATAATAGGCATTAGTGTTTTTATATTTATTATATACAGTATACATATGTTTTATATATTAACATTAGTTAATATTTTTAAATTGTTTTATCTTTATTTTTGAGAGAGAGAGAGAGAGAGAGAGAGAGAGAGAGAGAGAGAGACAGACAGAGTGCAAGCAGGGGAGAGACCCAGAGAGAGGGAGGCACAGCATCTGAGCTCCAGGTGCTCCCGGCTCTGAGCTGTCAGCACAGAGCCCAACACGGGGCTCAAACTCACAAGCTGTGAGATAATGACCTGAGCCCAAGTCAGATGTTCAGCTGACTGAGCTACCCAGGTGCCCCAGTTAATTTTTATTCGTTGTGATGGATGTTTGTTTTAAGGGCATCCAGGAATATGAGAAATGAGGGGTAATTTTATTGATAGCCTTTTTGCTCTCCAGCTACCTATCCTTAAATTCTAGGAAATACTTTAGACTTTAAAACTCAGCAGGAGGGGCGCCTGGGTGGCGCAGTCGGTTAAGAGTAGGACCTCAGCCAGGTCACGATCTCAAGGTCTGTGAGTTCGAGCCCCGCGTCAGGCTCTGGGCTGACGGCTCAGAGCCTGGAGCCTGTTTCCGATTCTGTGTCTCCCTCTCTCTCTGCCCCTCTCCCGTTCATGCTCTGTCTCTCTCTGTCCCAAAAATAAATAAAAACGTTAAAAAAAAAATTAAAAAAAAAATAAAAAATAAAACTCAGCAGGAGTTTCATTTACAGGTCAGTAGAATGTCAAATTCAACCAAAATACTAGGCTTCTTGTTATTTCTTCTATGTTAAATATCCCCAATCAGGTAATATATATAGCTTTTTAAAATTACAAATTGAATAGATTCCAATTTTAGTAAATCTCAATCCAAATACAGAATTTCTCCTATCCTACTCCCTGGAAGCAATTGTTATTCTATTCTTAAGAATTCTGGCTTAGGGGTGCCTGGCAGTCTCAGTCTGTAGATCATGTGACTCTTGATCTCAAGGCTGTGAGTTCAAGCCCCACATTGAGTATAGAGCTTACTTAAAAAAAAAAAAAAAAAAAAAGGAAAGGAAAGAAAAAAAATTCTGGTGTATATGTGTTCAATTTTTATTTATAAGGTTTTGTTTTCTTTGATTGGTTTGTTTTAATATTATTTAAAGATATAAGCAATTTTTTGATTGATACAGAAAAGTTAGGCTTCTTCTGTAATTGACAATCTAGACTACTTCTCTTAAAAATGCAAATATTGATCTCCTGATTAAAGACTTAACGTTCTTTAAGGATAAATCACATTACCTGAAACATTACATTTTATCTACTGATAGAATTCACATTAGCTTCCCAACTGTGATAAAATATATTCATCCCCTTGCTACTTTTATCCAATTTTGAATTTGGAGAGTAAAAGAATTTGAAGGTGCAAAGTGAAATTGATAAGTACTTTAAGTAGTGTGTGCCTGCTGAAATGAAGAAGACACTTGATTTAAATCCAAATTTTGACCCATGGCATACACTTGTGGTGAAATGATAGTTAAGGACTAAAGCCTAGATCTTATCTGCAATTCAGAGCAAAACAATTGGGCTGTATATCCCTCTTTTCTCCAACTAACAAAATTAACAAAAATTAAATGATGATTTCAAAATAGTGTACTTTTTTCCCTCACCACAGGAGACTGTGCATATTTTGATTTTCCTGAATTTCTTTCATTGAGAACTGTTTTAATTCTCCATCTTCAACATAATACTAACTTTGGTGTTCAAACAGGATTCTTATTAAAAAAATTTTTTTTAATGTTTATTTATTTACTTTTTTTGAGAGAGAGAGACTGAGTGGGGGAGAGACAGAGAGAGAGGGGAACAGAGGATCCGAGGCAGGCTCTGTACTACAAGTACAAAGCCCCATGTGGGGCTCAAACTCAGGAACCTTGAGATTATGACCTCAGCCAAAGTCAGTAGCTCAGCCAGTTGAGCCACCCAGGTGCCCCTCAAACAGGTTTTCTAGATGCTTATCACTAGATTGGAAATTATTCTTGGAAGAACATTACCCATATTTTTTGGTAGTTTCAGAAGGCCTGAGTGATCTTTTCTCACTTCCTTTTTTAAAAATGTTATTTAAATCCAAGTTAGTTAGCATACAATGTAGTAATGGTTTCAGGAGTAGAATTTAGTGATTCATCACTTACGTATAACACCCAGTGCTCATCCCAACAAGTGCCCTCCTTAATGCCCATTGCCCATTTAGCCCATCTCCCCACCCAACACCCTTTCAAGCAACCCGCAGTTTGTTCCCTGAATTTAAGAGTTTCTTATGGTTTGCCTCATCTCTCTTTTTATCTTATTGTTCCTTCCCTTCCCCTGTATTTGTTTCTTAAATTCCACATATATTTTCTTTTTTGAAAAAGAATCAGACTTGTGAACAGTTTTATGGGAGATCATTAGAATCAATCTCTTAAAAAAAAAATCATTGTGACTTGAACTATCCAGTACAAAGAGGATTCCAGTACAGTTAATAGCATAATATTACAGTTAGGTTCTATATATTTTACCTAATTTTTTTCTAACATTGTTTTGTTTTCCTTGTCCTGATGTTTGTTTGTGTCCTTGGAGGTTTTTTCCATGCTTTTCTTTCTTATGTTTTTTATATAAATGAGTTTTTATTTTACTTATTTGACATTAGAAATTCTAAGAAAATTATATAGAATTTAGTATTTTATCCTCCTTCTGATAGTAGAAGATAGATTTATCTGATAATGAAGGTAAATCATGAAAGGATTAGGAGCTTAAATTTAGAAATGTTAAATTCAAGGGGTGCCTGAGTGGCTCAGTCAGTTAAATGTCCGATTTTTGCTCAGGTCATGATCTCACAGTTTGTGGGTTCGAACCCTACATTGAGCTTTGTGTTGAAAACTCAGAGCCTGAAGGTTGCTTTGGATTCTGTCTCTCCCTCTCTCTCTGTCCCTTCCCCTGCTCACATTTTGTCTCTCTCTCTCTCTGTCTCCAAAAAAAAATAAATAAATAAACAGTAAAAAAAAAAATTTAGAGGCACCTGGGTGGCTCAGTCAGTTAGGCATCTGACTTCAGCTCAGGTCATGATCTCACAGTTTGTGGGTTCAAGCCCCACATTGGGCTCTGTGCAGACAGCTCAGAGCCTGGAGCCTGCTTTGGATTCTGTGTCTCCCTCTCTGACCCTCTCCTGCTCATGCTGTCTCTCAAAAATAAATAAATGTTAAAAAATGTTTAAAAGAATTTTAGAAATGTTAAATTTACATTAAAAGAAGCATTTGTTTATTTTGATGAAAGTCTTTTACATATAGTTGGTAAAAATTTGTCTAATATACTCATCAGCTTTGTTATCTTGCTTGAATTTTGAAAATTGTCTAAACATTTGTAAATTACTTATGACATTAATCTTTTGGGGACTTTTGTTTTGGATCGAAGATAAGAACAGTCTCCTTTTGTAAGAGTGGGGCTCTTCCATACCCATTTTCTTTTTTTTTAAGAGAATATTCTTTCTGTTCTCCACCAAGGGCTATACTTGTGGATAAACATAAAATCCCTGTAATTAAAAAAAACAAAAACAAAAACTAAAAAAGATAATGCAGAAAAAAAGTATCAGGTAATGTAACTATGTTTAAGACTGAACAAATGGCTAACTTTATGACTTTGCTTGTGATGGTGGTTATGACTTTAGTTGTAATTCCCTCATGGTTGGGAATTAAAGAAAGACCTTTGTTTCATTAAAAGTCCCTTCTGAGGTTGGCAATGCTAAATATTTGAGAGAGCACATACCAGACTGATGACCAAAGGCATTCATTACAGCTGCCTTATCAAATTTTAGTAGGTATGGAAATCTTTTGAGAAATGAAGAATAAAAGCTTCAGAGAAAAAAAAACAAATATGGAAATAATTCCCCTTCATACGAATTTCAGGAAATTGGTTTTTTTTTTTATTTTTTAAAATGTTTATTTATTTTTGAGAGAGGGAGAGAGAGAGAGAGTAGGGGAGGGGGAAAGAGAAAGGGAGAGGCACAGAATCCAAAGCAGGCTCCAGGCTCTGAGCTGTCAGCACAGAGCCTGATGTGGGGCTCGAACTCACGAACTGTGAGATCATGGCCTGACCTGAGCCAAAGTCAGATGCTTAACCAACTGAGCCACCCAGGCACCCCCAATTTCAGGAAATTCTTAATGAGAACTCTACTCTTCCTTTTCTTTACCAGACCTGACACTAACAGAGTAGTCTGAGAGCAAAAAGACTCCAAGGAAACACATGTCATTTAGAGAGAGGTTTTTTGCACAAAGCGTTTCTGAATTGGTCATGACCAATTACACTAAAATGTTCTTGGCACTGCTTTGAGGTCTGTCTCCTAGAACTGTTTCAATGGTCCATCAAGTTGTCTTCCCAGAGCACCTGCTTTTTTGGCTACAGAGACTTCACCTCAGCCCATAGATCTCACCTCTTCCTGATTGAGAGTGGCCAGATGAGGCACTCTGGGTTAGAGTTACAGGCTTTGCTTTAAGCACAAGGACCAGAAGGAAACAGTGCAGAGGACTTGCTTCACCTCCCCCTACCCCTGAGGCTGTGCTTTGACACATGGTTTGAGGGTAGGCCACTGTGCCTCACTACTCTTTCCCATGCAGTGCTGAGTGCACTGCAATTCACACAATATGGGAATTAAGTGTTAGATCCAACTTTTGGGGAGATGGGATAAATTACAACTCCAAGAGTGTGTGGGTCCTTCTTTGCATATTGGGATTTCTGTTTCTTTCTTTCCTTTTTTTTTTTTTTTTTTTGAGTATTCAGTGAGACCATTTTTTAAAAAGTATTTAAATTCCAATTAGTTAACTTACAGTGTAATATTAGTTCCAGGTGTACAATATGGAGATTCAACACTTTCATATATCACCCGGTGCTCATCACAAATGAATTCCTTAATCCCCATCACCCATTTAACCATCCTCCATCCACCTTCCTTCTAGTAACCATCAATTTGTTCTCTGTAGTTAAGAATGTGCTTCTTGGTTTTCTTTTCTCTCTTTTTTTCCTTTTGCTTTTTTTTTCTTAAATTCCATATATAGTGAGGGATTTCTATTTCTTCAATAGGAAATTTTATCTCTTCTCTTTGCTTGATATCTGCTTAGAGACTGTTGGCATTGCATCTCTATCACCAGGGAAGGGAGGGGTCAAAATGCTTTGTGGGGAAAAAAGAATGAATAAATTAATGAATAAATAATCCATAAGAATATTCCCTATTGTCAAGCTCAATTACAATTCTTTCTCTTTTTAATTTTATCACATTTAGTCCTTTATTAATAATTTATACCACTCAGAAATGTAGAAAATTTTCTGTGAGAGACACTACTTACTTTATGTTGAAATTTAAGTAGGTCTGCATTGCACAGACTTTAATTTTAAGAAAAGTGCATTGAAAATATGCCAACAATAGGATGATGATCAAAATCATCAGTAAATACATGAAAACTACTTTCTCACTAATGAAATGTTATCTTGGAATATTTCCACTTTTTTCATGTTATGTTCCTTTTCTTACTGAGCAGGTTGCTAAATCTGACAAAATTGTTAGAAAGAAAAAGAAAAAGGCCAATTTTCAAAGAAGGTCAGAAAATAGAATAACAATGGGATGATCTGCTATTTTCTATGGAGAAGGAGTTGAAAGAAAATTTAAACTCTGGAATAAAGAACCTAGTAGATTCAAAAGAAATCGTGTAAGATAACTCAGTGAAATCCCAAGTTGAAATGGGTAGGGTTAATTACCTCCTTTAGAGCATGGAAAGAATATTGCTGAGGTGAAGATAAATGACTATATTCTGTGGGTAAAGAGTAGCGATAAAAACATTAATTACCCAGTACAGCATAGAGAATACAGTCAATAATATTGTTATAATTTTGTATGATGACAGATAGTCACTTACTGTGGTGAGCATTTTATTATGTATGTAAATGTCAAATCACCATATTGTACATCTGAAACCAATATAATATCATGGATCAACTGTAATTCAATTAAAAATAAAAAAAAAGACTTCTGGGGAAGATGGCAGAGTAGGAGGACGCTAAGCTCACCTTGCCTATTGCATACAACTAGATAACATCCATATCAGTGCAAATAATCAAGAAAATGACATGGAGACTAGCAGAACAGCCCCTCCACAAATGAATTTAGAAAACAGCCCACATGGAAGAGGGTAGGGAAAGATGGAGATGCAGTTGGTAGACAAATTGATCTGCAGGACAATCTGTAGGAGGGAGGGATGCTGCAGGCACAGGAAGGAGAGAGAGGCAGACCCCATGCCAGCCATCCCAGACATGGGGAACCCACACTGAGAAAGCAGATCTCCATAGCATTTGGTTTTGAAACCAGATTTTATAAGTTCTCACAATCTGCACGGCTTACCACTTGGAATTTTAAAATTCAGAGGGCTCAGGTCTGGGAGAGCTGGAGGAAGAGAGGAGAATGAGTCTCTGTCGATAAAGAACACAATGAAAAGCCCCAGTCAGATACAGTATAGAAGCAGCAGTTTGGAAAAAAAAAAAACCCTGGGGTATATAGATAGAGATTTGTTTATTAATATCAGAGCATGTGCTGGAGGGGCAGGGATCTTTGGGAGACTTTTCCAATAACAAAAGAGCTGGCAGGCACCATTTCCTTCCCCTGCCTCCCAGCCTACATATGTGGACGCCTGCAGGAACCAGTACAGTGGGAACACTCTCCATCTAGCTTGCTATCAGCATGCTCCACCCACCACCCTTCTGTGGATCTGCCCCCCTCCAATCCATGGGCCTTAGCAGTTTTCCTGGGCAGCTGCAGCTCCTCTCCCACAGTGATCTGTGTGGACCTTGTCAGCACCTTGTGCTCAGCCACTATGCTATCCTGCAGACTTGCCCCATCCAGTCCAGTGGCAGGAGTTTTGTAAAGCTGTTGCAGGTCCCTTCCCACAGGAGACAAATACAAACCTTACTAACATCGTGTGCCTGTCCCACATTCTGTGGACCACCCTCAACAGGAGTCCATCCTAAGTGGCACCACAAACCTAGCAGTGTGCAACCCCAATGGGCCAGTGCCACTCCAAACTAACTCCTGTCCCAGGGAGAGGTTAAGATAACGACAGATACCAGTCTGACTGTGGCTGCAGCAGTGGGCTAGGGGCAGATATTCGTTATGAACTGCAGATCCTGCCCACCAAAAAGAAAGCTTCTCATAGGACAACACAAGGAGAGCACCCTGTAGTTTAGTGCTCCTGCAGCTCTTCGTGCTCCTGCAGCTCTTGCAAATGCCTGGTTTGACTCAACGAAAACCCAAAGCAGCCCACTAGCAACACAGGGATCAAACCCTGCCCAAAACAGGCAGAGAGCCATTGCAGATGACTGTGCTGAAGGCAAGTGAGTCTCAGCCATGATAGTAGGGTGCACACAATACATGTAGGTGACACTCCTGAAGCACCAGGTTCTGGTGAACAGGGAACATTGCACTTCAGGGCACTATAAGACTTCTTCTTCATAATGCCACTACTTTCCAGAGCAGGAGATGATCTAACTTTCCTAACACATGGAAATAGACACAGAGAGCTAGTCAAAATGAGAAGAGAGAGGAATATGCCCCAAATGAAAAGGCAAATCACAGCAAGAGAGCTAAATAAAATGAAGATAAGTAATATTCCTGGTAGAGAATTTACAATAATGGTCATAAATACACTCAGGATTTGAGAAAAGAGTGGAAGACTTCAGGGAGATCTTCAACAAAGAGATAGAAAACATAAAAAAGAGCCAGTTAGAAATGAAGAACTCAATAACTAAAATTAAAAATATTCTAGACAGAATAAATAGTAGACTAGAGGAAGCAGAAGAATGGATCAGAGACCTGGAGGACAGAGTATTGGAAAGCATCAAGAAAAAAAAAGAATAATTAAAAATGAAAGTAGATTAAGGGAACTCAAGAACACCATCAAGTGTAATAACATTCACATTATTGTGATCCCAGAAGGAGAAGAGAGAAAAAGGGGGCATAAAATGTATGTGACAATGTAATAGCTGAACATTTTCTGAATCTGAAAAAGAAAACAGAGCTCCCAACAAAATCAACCCAAGGAGGTCCACACCAAGACACATAGTAATTAAAATGGCAAAAAGTAGTGTTAAGGGAGAATTTTAAGAGCAACAAGAGAAAAGAAAACAGTTACATAAAGGGGAAATCCATAAGGTGATCAGTAGATTTTTCAGCTGAAACTTTGCAGGCTAGAAGGGAGTGGCATGATATATTCAAAGTGCTGAAAGGAAAAAATCTGCAACCAAGAATATCCAGGAAGACTATCATTCAGAATCAAAAGAGAGATAAAGATTTTCCCAAACAAAAGCTAAAGGAGTTCATGACTGCTCAACCAGCCTTACAAAAAATGTTAAAGGGGACTCTTTAAGTGGAAAAGAAATACCATAAGCAGGGGTAAGAAAAGTAGGAAGCACAAAGGCAGTAAGTATATCTATAAAGATCAGTCAAGGAATTCACAAAATAAAAGGATGTTACTTTTACCATTTGCAATAACACGGATGGACCTAGAGGATATATATTGTTAAGTAAGATAGTCAGAGAAAGACAAATGCCATATGATTTAACTCATATGTGGAATTTAAGAAAACAAAAATGGACAAAGAAAAAACAGACAAACTGAAAAACAGACTCTTATACAGGAACAAACTGATGGCTACCAGAAGGGGTGTGGGTAGGTGGATGGGTGAAATAGGTGAAGGAGATTAAGAGTATACTTATTGTGATGATTACCGAGTAATGTATAGAATTGTTGAGTCACTATCGCTTCTCGGCCTTTTGGCTAAGATCAAGTGTAGAATTGTTGAGTCACTATATTGTACACCTGAAACTAATGCAATACTCTATGTTAATTATACTGGGATTAAAATTTTAAAAAGATAAAATCACAAAAACAAAATGCAGAGTCTGACTCAAAGCAAAAAATTTTTTTTCAAGTTTATTTATTTATTTTGAGAGAGAGAGAGCACAAGCAGGTGAGGGGCAGAGAGAGGGAAAGACAGAATCCTGAACAGGCTCTGCACCATCAGTACAGAACCTGATGCAGGGCTTGAACTCACGAACCATGAACTCATGACCTGAGCCAAGATCAGGAGCTGGACGCTTAACCAACCAAGCCACTCAGGTGCCCTGCAAAGGAAAAAAAAACATTAAAAATGAATAGCATATTTATTGAATGCTGTTATGTTAAAACCTTCATATACATTATCTGTATTCTCAGTACTATCCTCAAAGATAGTTATTATTATCTCTGTTTTGCAGATGAGAAATAGAATTGCACGGAGGTTCAAAGAGGAGGTCTCAATGGGGAAAAATGGCACATTCAAAAAGACATTGAGGAAAGTGTAAAAAAAGGACTCTTTCCTAAGTTGTGGACAGAATTCAGGGGATCATCAAAGCAGGTGAGGCACTGCAATGGAAACATGGTAGCATCAATGAAGGGAAGCCATCACTACCCGGGAGACAGGAAGTTGCTGTTGAGACGTGATTCTCTGTGTGTCTTTTACTGTTCTGCATGCCTCTCTTCTTGTTCTGCATGCCTTGAGAGCAAAAGCACTGACATATTTTGTTTCAGGTTATGATTTCAAGGATGATGTACAGTGAACAGCCTTGGGGGATAGTTTTGTATTCTTCTAGAGTAAAAGCCAGGTTTGGTTACTCTCCAGTGTAATAGAGATGATGTCTTCCTCCAGTGCAAATGGGTAGGTTGTCTTGAAGCCCCTTATAGAGGACTTGAGTTTTTTAAGTTGAGGATTCCTTACTTGTGACATAAACCCACTCTATGTGTAGCTTGTACCTGGGCTCTGTATCTCCCTTGTGGAGAATATGGACACAGGGAATTGACACACATGATGTTTATGCTGTGTTAGCAATAATGTGAATAATAAAGTCATTTGTTTCTAACCTAAGAGTTTCATATCTTTTGCCAGTACCAATGAAACTAAGGCAGAGGTAAAGATTAGCCTACAGATAGGATGAAATCTCAGCCCTTTTATAGTTCTTGACAGGAAGAGGGAAGGGCGTGTTTTTCAGAACTCTTTGAGAACTGTAGCTATTGGGTAGTAGATATCCAATAGCAACTATTTAAAAAAACTATGGTCTAGTAGAGAAGGAGTTGGGTAGAAATGGGTCCTGCCTGCCTAGCATTCTAAGGGCTCCTTGAAGATCCTGTGGCTCCCCATGATCTTCTTTATCAATGTCTCCAACAGTAGTAGAGTCATTTTTATGAAATACCAGGAGTATTTGTGCATTACTATTTTCAGGCATTATTTACTCATGTGACTCAGAGAGTCTGTGCTTTTATTCTTTACTTTCCTGAAGATTGAAATGTGGAAGTGACAGCTAAAGGAAAAATTAGAGAAAAATGGGATTGAATAGATACATAATTTTGATACTGGATGAAATTACTACATATCTTTACATTTCCAAACTGACAGTTCTTTTCAAGTAGTTCTATTTAATCATCTTGTCTTGAGTGTCTCCTACTCATGTATGCCTAGTGTACCTTTGTTCACTGGTACATGGGTGAGGACAAGGAGGAAAGAGAGTTTTTTGTGGCCCAGGAGGACATGGCTGCCCTTGAGAAGGATTATGAGGAGGTTGGTGTGGGCTCTGTTGAAGGAGAGGGTGAAGAATAAGGCAAGGAATACTAATTACCATTCCTTTCAGCCCTGCAGCATGTCACACACACCAGAACTTTAGCTTTAACATTAGCTGATAGGCATTAAAGATTTCTGGTTAGATTGTCTTCACTTTTAACTGTGATCATGTCTTACTTTTCCAAGATTTTTCTATCATGTCTCAAAATAAAGGCTTTAAGAAAGGAAAAATAAAACAACAACAACAACAAAGAACTGTGGGTACTTTGATGGAGTCATGTAGACATCTTTGAGTCGTATTAGCCTAAAATAGCTTTCAAATATTGCCTATCACCACAGAAAAACCAGTAGGTAGGTATAAACACATACAGGGAAATTTGGTGATCTAAACTGGGAGTTCATATCTAGGTTCCAGAAACACTGTCTATGACTGGATAAGAAAGATAACTCTGATTGTGCATTCTTTCCTGTTTGGTTGCTAGTAATACAAACTGTCACTATGTAATTTGGGCATTTTTTGAAAGTTAACTTTTTCTAACGTGATCAGTCAATTTTGCCTTGGATTTGCATAGAAGAGTTGTGGACAAATGGGCTAAAAGTTTCAAACCAAACAGAAAGATGTGCAGAACCCATAGACGGTTGTACCCTGGACTCCCACTATCTTAGCTGTTCTAAAATTTATTTAAAATTTAAAAATATTGATTAATGAATTGGGACTAAAATATCCATGTAGGAGGTCAGAACTTGATTTTCTTTTTTTCCTAATGCAGGAGGAGCAGTTCTTCACTATAGATCACAAGACACCCACAATCTTCATTAGTCCTATGCACATTGTACTTCTTCTGATCAGTTCAGTCTAGCATGTCTCTGGGACACATCCTCAGAAGTCCTCAAAGGTAGTAGGTTTCTCCTGTGTCCAGAGAACATAACTAGAGAATGATGTTTCATTGTCTTTTTTCCTTCTTGACTTTTTTATTTTCATCGTCAGGAAAAGATATTAATATCTATCTGGTACGTGAAGTTAGGCTAACATGGCATTACTAACTTCTTGGAATTCAGTTTTGCAAAGATTTTTCTGTACTTACAAAATGCCAAATAATTAGAAAACTAAAAAGGATGCTTCACTCAGACTTCCTTTCCATTTTTCAGGAAGAAACCCCTCCCTCCAGGTGAAAATGGAAAACAAAATTTCTTTTCTAATTTAATAACTTCAGTAATCTGGCATTCTCCTGACATTTCTATGACTGTTTACCACACCTAATCTTGAGAGATTCAAGTTTCTCCTGGACGTTGCATAATCTAGGTGAAGAAGAAAAAGAATACAAATGAGATCCTTTTGGTTTTGGTAACATGCTCATCACTCCCTCGACAAAAGATGGTGCCCTGAATCCTGCAGTGAGCTCTCTGATGTTTTGGATAATAAGGAGTCAGCAGAGACTGCTGCCCAAAGGACTTCAGGCAAGACCTATGCTTCCTACTCCCTTATGGAGAAGGTGCTGAAGGAGAGCAATGAAGAGGTGGTTGTGCATGTTGCACTAGAATTTTCTCTTTCCTTCCTGAATCTCTCCTTTCAAAATAATTCAGTTGTGTGGTAGATTTAGTTCACTTTCCAAAAAACTAGGGATGAGAAAAAGTCTTTCTGGTCTTGATGTCTGCTCTCAGATTAGGCTTCATGCTTAGATTCAGAGAATCATCTGCCTTTACTGACTCACACCTTTTCTTTAAGCTTGATCGTGTGGGAAGTTTTTTCTGATGTGTGGAGATCTTTTCCTGGATTTTCCTTTGATGAGGCTGTGTTTATCTCCATTTTACTGTTGGCTAAGTGTTATCACCTAAGCCTTGTTTGCTTAGTCAAGTAACTCAAATCCATTAGTTAATACTGAGAGATAGGAGAGAGGTTAAGCTTTCTAGACTCATAGAATAATATACCCACAGACAGATTCTACTGTCTTTTGAGGTCTTTATGACTGTTCCCTATTAAGTGACTAATGGGTCTTTTTTTCTTTCAATCGGGCCCTTCGTCAAGTGGCAGCACTGTTGAGCATCATTTTACCAAAAAGTTATTATGGGATAGAGCTCTTTGTGATCCTTTCACAAGAGATTACCCTTAAAACATCCTACACCATCGAGTATGGCATATTAATGAATTTATAATTAAATTGTACAACAGTACTCATATATCTCTTTTACTGGAAATCTACAGAATCTCAAACCCTTGTGGAAATAATTTCACTGAATTTATAAAAAATGCAATTGCTATAGGGAAAATGTAAGGTTGTTTTACTCTAAAGAGTAAGAACAACGATCATCATTCTCTATGGATGCTTGGATTAGGACTTGAAATTTCAAATAAAAAGTTATTTCCTCATTCTAATTTATAAAGGGATCCAAATAGATTTAACAAACCCAGTACCTTATAAAATAACTACCGAAGCTCTCTTTTCCATTCAAAATTGCTTGTTCTTAGAAGAAATATTTAAGGATATTCAAAATAAAAGTTACCTTAAAAATGTTGTGTTTCTGTTGTTAGGTAAATCATAGATTTTTTTCCCTTATGAAATTACAGGTAAAAAATTAAAACTAAAAAACTGTAAAGCAACCACTACAGAGCATAAGCTTTTTCTAGTTTCATTAATCTGAATCCTCATAACAAAAAGAACTTAAATTACAAATATCAAAGATATATTGTGATCTTAATGAAACTTAATGAAACTTCCCTAAATAGCAATATTCCATCCTAATAATACTTGATCAGTAAGTACTTACTTGATCAGTAAGTACAAGTAAAAACTTGTAGTTTTTAGTTTCTTATAACCATGTCTGATAAAATAGATGCTCAGTAAAGTTAGCTACAGTAATTGTTCATATTTTTAGGTACTTATTAATTATGGTGTTTGCATGCTTTGAAATTCTGCTGCTTCCTCATCATTGCCAAAAATGGGTGAAAATGATTAGATATGTTATATTTGATGAGGTAGGTTCAATGTTATATTTCTGGGTTGATAGCCTAATGTGATTATGCTCTAAAATTTCTAATTTAAAAAATGTCGGGCTCTGTCTATGATGGTAACTGTCTACATTGTTGTGTCAGCCATTGTACCAACAGGAAATATATTGCATATTCAAATTGGCGTAGGTTTTACAGAAGTATTTTTCCAGAAGCTGTTTACAAAGGTTTGTGTGAGGAAAACCACAAGGTAAGTGTGGTAATCCAGAAATAGTACCGGCTCCACACTGTTACTATCTGTAGCAGTGAAGGGAGGAGGAAGCAGTATGGAACTCAAAAAGAGAAGGAGTCTGTAAACATGCCTCTTTGGAAGAGCAATGACCTTGATGGAGGAACATAGCCACCCAAAGTTGACTTCCTGGGGAGGGAGACAATAGAATAAAGACCTTGACCTATTTTCTCTCCTTCCCTTGTCTTGCCTGAGTTTTCCACTGGCCAAACCCAACAAAAGCCAGAGAATGAGTAAGCTCAGTTGAGCCAATGTCCAACGTCAGACTCCTTGGTCAGAGAGCAAAATGGAGAATGGTATAGATCTGGTGAGACATAGCGAAATTATTATCAATGTGAACTGAAGAAGATGAAGTACACAAGTTTATATTACTCTGTTTGAAGAATTTTTAATTTTTTTTTAATTTTTTTTTTTAACGTTTATTCATTTTTTTGGGACAGAGAGAGACAGAGCATGAACGGGGGAGGGGCAGAGAGAGAGGGAGACACAGAATCAGAAACAGGCTCCAGGCTCTGAGCCATCAGCCCAGAGCCCGACGCAGGGCTCAAACTCACGGACCGCGAGATCGTGACCTGGCTGAAGTCAGACGCTTAACCGACTGCGCCACCCAGGCGCCCCGAAGAATTTTTAATTTTAAAGAGAACAAGATGACAAACCTATAGTGAGTCTACTTTTTCCTTGTGTGAAATTATGAGCAGGCTAACATGCCATTGTTCTGCTTTGTTTAATTCTCAAATCCTCTTTCTTTTTTATTCACTGGACTATGTTCTGTCTTGGTGACCTTGAATGTTTCCATTCTAAATGGAAACAAAACAAACCAAAACCCTTGATGTTTACAATCTGGAAGCTTGAATTGTAGTCTCATCTCAAAATGCATGAGCACAATTATGTTAAAACTTGGTCAACTCTACCCATTTTTTAAGTGGATTGTTTTTTTTTTTCTTTTTTGGTATTGAATTATTTTAGTTTTTCATATATTTTAGATATTAACCCCTTACTGGATTTATCTTCTCCTATTCATTAGGTTGCTTTTTTGTTTTGTTGATGATTTCCTTTGCTGAATCTTTTTATTTTGGTGTAGTCCAGTAGTTTATTTTTGCTTTTGTTTTCCTTGCCTGGGGAGACATGCCTAGACAAATGTTGCTATGACAGATGCCCAAGAGACAATAACCAAGATATGGAAATAACCTAAGTGTCCATTGATAGATGAATAGATATAGATGTGGTATATATAATGAAATGTTACTCAGCTATAAAAAAGAATGAGATCTTGCCATTTGTGACAACATGGATGGATCTAGAGAGTATTATGCTAAGTGAAATAAGTCAGACAAAGAAAGACAAATACCTAATGATTTTACTTATATGTAGAATCTGAAAAATAAGCAAAATAAATGAACAAACAAAACAAAACAGATACAGATTCATAAATACAGAGAACAAGGTGGTGGTTGCCAGGGGGAAGGATGGGTGAAATAATTGAAGGGTTTTAAGAAACACAAACTTCCACTTATAAAATTAAGTCACAGGGATGAAAAGTACAACATAGAGAATATAGTCAATAATATTATAATACTGTTATATGGTGACATGATAACTACACTTGTGGTGGTGACCACTGTGTAGTGTATAGAATTATCAAATCATTATGTTGTACACATGAAACTAATATTGTATGTCAACTATACTTCAATGGTAAAAATTTTTAAAAGAGGGGAAAAAAACTTGGGTAACTCAATTATTCTCATTTATGCATGTGTGAAACTTGCCTATAGAAAGACTCTACAAATTAATGTCTATTTTAGAGAGTTTGGAGAAATTGCTAGCTGGTAAAAAAAAAAAAAAAAGAACAACATTTGGTAAAGTGCTTTATAATCTCACCAAATCAAAGACAGAAGGGATAAAGAAATATACTGGCTTGCTTATTTATTTATTTATTTATTTATTTATTTAGCTCTGGTAGTAAATCTCCAGTTGGGTCCCAAGTGTGTTAATTTATTTTGTTTAATTAAAATCAAATTTTGAGCTTCCTCTCTAAGTCTTAATTTGTATTGTTTGGTGAAAAGTAATTGATTCATTCAACAAATATTGAGTGCCTGCTATTTGTAAAGCATGCTTTTTCCTTGGTATACCAGCAATCACCTTTTGGTTTAGGGAAAGAATAATTAAACCAGGAAACATAACAATGAAAATGTAAGTAGACACTGTGATAAGAACTGTGAAGGAAAAGGTTAGTCTGTTGTGACTATGATAATGGTAAAATGGGAGGTAAGGACAGCTTGACATGGATGCTCAGGAAAGGTGTTTCTGAGGGAGTAACTGACCATCACTTGAGATTTGTGGGATAAGTAGGAATAGTCAGGAAGAGAGATGGGTGAGGGTTTAAGTGGAGGGAGTGGTATATGTAAAGGCCCTGAGGTGAGACAAGTGTGTTCAAGGAATGGAAACAAGGCCAGTGTGTCCAGAGCAGGGTGAATAAGGGGACAGAGCAGGCTGAAAAGAACTTGGCGGAAAGGAGAGAGGCCAGATCTAGCAGGGTGATACACTTCCAGTCAAGTGGTTTACGTTTTGCTCTACGTTCATTAAAAAGACATTGCAGGGCTTTAATTAGTGGCATGGCCTGATGTGACTTATGGTAAAAATCCCCTACAGCTACAATATGAAGTGTACAAAGAAAGAGTGGAACCAAACAAAAAAATCAGAAGGCTATTGTAGAAATCTAGGTGATGATAGCTTGAATGCCAATAGGGATGGAGAAGAAAGCATGGCTTCACAATCAGTTTTTACGATTGGAATTTATATGAATTAATGATAGATTAGTTGTAGAGATTGAAGAAGAGGTAAGTGTCAGTGATTTGTATTGCCTGACATCACCATTCACTTTATTTAGGCTTAATTATATGAAACTGTATGACTATTTTCTGCTTCTGTGTTTTTTCCATTTATCATTTGCAAATCAACTTTTCAACTGATATATATTTTTTTCTTTACCAGGTCCATATTCTTTTTTTTTTTTTAAATGTTTATTTTTGAGACAGAGAGAGGCAGGGAAGGGGCAAAGAGAGAGGGAGACACAGAATGTGAAGCAGGCTCCAGGCTCTGAGCTGTCAGCACAGAGCCCGACGCGGGGCTAGAACTCACGAACTGTGAGATCGTGACCTGAGCCGAAGTCGGACGCTTAACCGACTGAACCACCCAGGCGCGCCTACCAGGTCCATATTCTTGACAGAGAGATTGGAGGAAAACTTTGGGAACATTTCTTTGTCATGATCCAATGTCCCTTTTTATTTTTTTCAGCTACCATAAGAAACTCTAAGTTTCTCACTAAATAAGTATAGGTTTCATTTTGGACAGAATTGTTATTATATATTGAATGAATTATACTAGCTATATGGTCTAAAGTCTTTAAGGTTATTTCCATAACATTTATAACTTTCAGATAAATCTATTGACTTATCTTTGAAACTTAGAGAATAAACTTCTTTAAACATTTCTTGAACATATATTTCCTGGAAGGCAGAAGGAAGACCTCTTCTCCAAAAGAAAATCAAGGTCTCCCACAGCCAGGTCTGAAACTGTAGGAAAATTTCCAAACATTCTCAAAGTCATCTGAAGTGATATTGTATTCCCTATTCTTTGTTCTCACCCAAGAAGTAAAGCCACAGCAGAAATAACTGGGCACAGCCATTGACCTTGAGGCTTCTTAACATGATACCACCTTGCAGATGGTGATCATAAGAGCAACAAAGCCATAGTTTGGATATCAAGTATTGTTTTTTTGTTTCTGTTTTTTGTGTTTTTTTTGTTTTGTTTTTTTTTTTTTTTACCAAACTTGATTTTCCCTAGTATATAACGACCATAATGATAGAAAAACAATGGCAAAACCTTTACATAGTATTTCCTATGTGGTAGATATATTAATTCACTTAATTCTTAATAACAAACTTAAGAGGAAGGTCTTATTATTATCCTGCATTTTAGGATGAAGAAATAGGGAATAGAGGTCATATAGAGGTTAATGAACTTGCCCAAAGTCCACGACTATGAAGTGATGAAGCTCGAATTCAAATTCATGCAGTTTAAACCCTAAACTCATGTGCTTAAGTATAAATTTTAGATCTAAGGAATTATCTTTGCTTAACTTGTCTAAATTCTTGGTAACTGAGTCCATATTTTGCTTAAATAATCTGCATATTTATTGTTTAAGGTGACTGCAGTCAGTATAACAGTCTTATAAATAAGCAGACAAGATTATGAGAAAAAATTTATTTCTGAAATTAAGTCTGACAGATGTATCAAGTTTCTTGCACATAAATCAATCATATGAAGAAGTCAGGCTTAGTAAGCCTGATATAGAAGGTTTTTTTTTTTTTTAATGTTTTATTTATTTTTGAGACAGAGAGAGACAGAGCATGAACGGGGGAGCGGCAGAGAGAGGGGGAGACACAGAATCAGAAGCAGGCTCCAGGCTCTGAGCCATCAACCCAGAGCCCGACGCGGGGCTCGAACTCACGGACCGCAAGATCGTGACCTGAGCTGAAGTCGGACACTCAACCGACTGAGCCACCCAGGCGCCCCAATATAGAAGGTTTTTATATTTTCCTTTAACGTTATCTATATTGCAGTCATTATGTGTCCATTAATTTGGATATTCTTTCTTTTTAGTGCTCTATGAAGAGAGATACAGTGATTTAGAGAAGCACGTACATTCAGTAAAACATGATGTTTATTTCGATCATTTTCACTTATGTGCTGCACTAAATATTTTAAGTATAAAGCCATATTTGTCCTATTAGAGGAATTTGATTAATGTATATCACAACTGGAAAGTGGTTCAATTAATTTTCATAGAATTGCAGCATGTATTTTTTATAGTAGATAATGTTAACCTTAGGTCAATGAACATGAATATGGCAATCAGTCATGCTGAGCAGGCATGCTAAACATTCATGGGAGACTGTGACTCTCCCTAACAACTTTGCGTGTGTACATTTTTCTAGACTGTAGACTAGAATCTCAATGTTATCTGTGACATTCAAAGTTTATTAACTACCTCTAGAGAAAAAGTAATGGAAAATTCTAATTTGGGTTCTTTGGTTAGCTTATTATGATTTTTTTCCTAGACATTGTCTTTCCATACCTCGCTTGTTCTTAGCGCCCATTTCACTCTTTAGCTTTTCTGTGACTAACAGTGCAGCTACAACTGTATTGTCACCTCTTGTTCATGTCAGAATGGGATCACTATTAAATGGTCTAAACAAGGAAGAAGACACGTCTCATTAACATGAAAATCTTGACATGATTTTTCGTGCTTGATTGATAAGTTGGAAGCTTTAGGAGATCTCAGTTAAGACAATGAGTTGTGATTGTGTAAAAATTTATTAATTTCTTTTGCTTTTCTCTCCTTTTCCATCTTGTTCCCTGACTAGGCTATTTAGGCTCAACTTACCTCTTGAAGGTACAGTGATATTAGCCAACAGCTGATCTTTTCATTGTGCTATGTTCAAAATTCTACCTTTCCACTCATCTTCCTAAAATATAATTCTCATCCTCTCCTTCTTCTACTAAAAAGCCTTCAATATGCTTTTCTGGGAACAAGTACATTCCTTACTTCTTAGCTTGGCATTCAAGGTCTTCTCTAGTCTAGATTCACTAGATTCACCTGGAAGATTTCACGATATATATTATATCTAGAATGCTTCACCTCAGATGCTAAAATATAGATTTACAGATCTTATTCATCTTCTATGTCTCTGCTAATGAGGGATTTTCAGAAGTCTTTCTATGATCTCTCCTTCTGGAAGTAATCTTGTTTTCTGAGAACATATAACTTATTTGTATGTATGTACATATGTATGTGTGTATGTGTGTATGTATGTATGTATGTGTTTAATAGAGACAGAGCATGAGTAGGGGAGAGGGTCAGAGGGAGAGGGTCAGGGAAAGAGAATCTTTAAGCAGGCTCCATGCTGAGTGCAGAGCCTGACAAGGGGCTCGATCCCACAACCCTGGGATGATGATCTGGGCAGAAATCAAGAGACAGATGCTTAACTGACTGAGCCACCCAGACACCTCTAACTTATTTGTATTTTAAAAAGTGACACCAACTGTGGCCAGCCTGCTGCTGTAATTTATTGTTTTTTTTTTCCATGTCTTTTTTTAAAAACTAGATTCCAAACTTTTCGATAAAAAGTTTGGTGCTTTTCCACTTCTGGATTATCTTATAGCTAGCTCATAGTGCCATGGATCTAAAGGCTGCTCAATATATTTTTGGAATAACAATGACCAACATGGGTTGAACATTTAACTGTGTGGCCAGTACCTGCTAAGAATTTATATGTATTTCTCTTTTCATTTTCACAAAATCTTGATAATAAGTATACTATGATAATCCTCAATTTATAGATGAGAAAAGTAAGTGGGGGAGAAGTTAAATAGTCCAAGGACTTATAGTTAGTAATTGTCTGGCTAGGATACAAATTCACATGGTCTGATTGCCAGGCTGAATGCTTTCAGCTTTAGGGTTTCATTGAACAACTTGTAGATTAAATGCCTGAGTGAGTGACTGAAAGGAAATGACTTCAAAGACTGAGCTATGATGATCAAGGGTGTGTGAAACCTAGCTGAAGTGATTCTATCTCATGGAAGTTTTCAAATAGAATTTTATTATGTAACTTTTCATTTGCTTTGCACTGGCTCAATCTAAATTCTATAACACACGTTCCGGCCCCTCATGCCTCTCTCCATCACCTACTCCAAGCCTAGAGAATAGATATATGATGAACACACATCATTTTTAAACTTTTCCAGTGATTTTTTGAATTTTCTTTTCTTTTTCTTTTTTTTTTTTTTGTTATGTTTTTTGAGAGAGATAAAGAGGGTGCAAGTGAATGAGGGGCAGAGAGAAAGAGGGAGAGAGAGAGAGAGACAGAGAAAGAGAGAGAGAATCCCATGAGGAGAGAAGCAGGGCTCGCCCTAAGCAGGGCTTGTGTTCACCTGATGTGGGCTCATGCTTACCTGAAGTGGGACTTGAACTTAAGAACTATGAGCTCATGACCTGACTGAAGTCATATACTTAACTGACGGAGCCACCTAGGTGCTTGATTTTCTGGATTTTCAACATAGCATTCCCAGTCACTTATATATTTTTTTTAATTTTTTTTAACGTTTATTTTTGAGACAGAGACAGAGCATGAATGGGGGAGGGTCAGAGAGAGAGGGAGACACAGAATCTGAAACAAGCTCCAGGCTCTGAGCGGTCAGCACAGAGCCCGACGCGGGGCTCAAACTCACGGACCGCGAGATCATGACCTGAGCTGAAGTCGGAGGCTTAACCGACTGAGCCACCCAGGTACCCCAAATTTTATAATATTTTTTAATGGTTTACTCTGCTTAGGGAGGTTCCAGTCAGGTTATCTTTAACCACCTGTGAGTACAGTGGCTAGTAGTACTTGGCAAGAATATAATTTTGGGCCACATGCCTTCCTCTATTCTCAGTAGCTATTAATGGAGTAACTGGAAAGCAAACATAACCTCTATAATATCCTCTGACCCCACATGACTTCTGCAAGGCTGTACTGTTGTGTCGAGTCTTCTTACATCTTGACTCTTATGTCTGGGGATACATGTAAAGACTTGTACTTTATTTTATTTTTTAAAGTTTATATATTTTTGAGAGAGAGAGAGAGAGAGAGAGAGAGCAAGGGGGTAAGGGCAGAGAGAGAAGGAGAGAGAGAGAGAGAGAGAGAGAGAGAGAGAGAGTCCCAAGCAGGCTCCGCACTGTCAGCATGTGGGGCTTGAACACATGAACAGTGAGACCATGACCTGAGCCGAAATCAAGAGTTGGATGCTTAACCGACTGAGCCACTCAGATACCCCAAGACTTCTGCTTTTTTAAGTGTTTAGACAACTGTAGTTAAGTTTCTGAGGCATGCATTTACATTAAACTCTCTTTGAGCGCCTAAGGTAAGCATTACACAAAAGAGAGAGAAAAAGCTGAATAGTCATCACCACGAAGCTGCCTGGCTCCCTGAGAGATTGTTAGCACCAGATGGTCCTAGAAAGAACTGCTGTCAGCCTCTTTCCATTTACCAGCATCTACAGCTTTTGACTCATTATTTTATTTTTGGAAAGTAAAATCAGAGCACTGTGGCATGAAACAGTTGTGTTTATGAATGAAGATCTAGTGGAAAACTAGTGATCTTTTATGTATCATCATTCTGTATCACTTTATATATCATCTGGGTTGGTTTAAAGAATACCAGCTAAGGAACAGAAGAGAACAACTGTGTTCGATACCCTTTTAGTGACGGTGTTGATAACCTGAAAAAAGAGTATCTACACGTTGATAATCAATCACCTTTATAAATGGGACACCAAAAAAGCACTAGATATTTTAATAGTGTGTTATGTATATTTGGTCCTCACAATAAACCTGTGGCACTGGGGTAATTATCCCCATTTTAGAGATGAGGAAACTAAGGCATCTATGAAAGGATGGCAGACACTTTGGAAACTGCATCACTCTTATTCCAGAAATCAAAATAAAAGCATAACATCAGTCAGAACCTGAAATTCTTAGAAAACTAATTGCTTAAGTAAGGGATAGTCTCATTTATAGTCAGACTATGTGGTTACCTGCGAGATATAATTTAGGAGATTCTGAAATTCTTACTTTCCAAAACATTGTACACATACTACACATTATGCACAAAAGTAGTACTTACCATTTAGCTAATTCCGTAGATCCATTCCAAGCATTGTTAAATGATCTTTAGATAAATCTTTATGTAAATAAAAGACATGTTCATATTTATGTTGCATAATATAGTATAAAAAGAAAATCCCGATGTATTTAATTCTTTTGAATCTTACCACAATCCTGAAGGACTACAGTGTAGATAATATCATTCTCACATTATAGAGGAGAAAGACCAAACCCAGGGAGCTAGTAATTAGAGGTATGATTTGAACTTCAAGTGTGCTACACTTTCCACTGCACCAAACACTTCTGTTCTTTCCAAAATGTTTTATCTTTGGAGTGTGTCCTTTAGCCCAGTATTTCTGGTCTTCTATGAACTAGTAATGCGTATTTTTTAATGCAGGAGTTCCTTCTTCAAATAAGTTGGGGAAAAGCATAATGCCATACCCCTTTCTTGGAGATTCACAGTACACATTAACATAACCGAAGTCTTCAAATAAAGATGTTTGGCTAACTGTGTTTAATAGGGTATTTTCCATAGATTATCTACCCTTAAAATTATTTTCAAAGATCATGGTTTCAGGGAGATTATTATAGCCCTTTTTCACCCAATAGACTAGAAGTAGTGATATTTGAAGCCACACAGATCTATGGTGCAAACTTCATGAGGGCAGGATTTATCTTCTTGTGCCTGAAACAGTGCTTAGCACCTAAGTAACACCAAAAGCATTTGTGAGAGGAGTAAGTAGTACACATGTTCTAAAGGCTTAAGACTGGTCATTGTCCTGGGTAGCTCTTGGGAGAGAAATTTCTTTGAATATCTGAAGGTTGTCTGGGAACCTTTGTCTTCATGAAGTTGACTCAGCTTTTATTTTGAATCTCTAATTAACAAAGATTTTTATCTTTTTTTTTTTTTTGCATGACTTGGTACCCATAAAATCATAAAATCATCTTGATATCTAAGTACATTTCAATTTCAGTTTCAAAGAATATTAGATATTCTGTACATCACCCAGTGCTCATCACGACAAGTGCTTAATCCCCATAACCTATTTCACCCATCCCCTCACCCTCTGCTAACCATCAGTTTGTTTGTTCTCTATAGTTAAGAGTCTGTTTCTTGGTTTGTCTGTCTCTCTCTTTTTCTCCTGTGCTCATTTGTTTTGTTTCTTATATTCCACACATGAGTGAGATCAGATGGTATTTGTCTTTTTCTGACTGACTTATTTCACTTAGCATTATACTCTCTAGCTCCACCCATGTTGTTGTAACTGGAAAGATTGCATTCTTTTTTATTCTTACGTATATGAATATTATTATATGATATAAAACACACACACCACATCTTCTTTACCTACCTATTCATCTGTCAATGGACACAGGCTGCTTCCATAGTTTGGCTATTGTAAATAATGCTGCAATAAACATAGAGGTGCGTATATCCCTTTGAATCAGTGTTTTTGTATTTTTGAGTAAATACCCAGTGGTGCGATTACTAGATCATAGGATAATTCTGTTTTCAACTTTTTGGGAAACTCCATACTGTCTCACATAGTGGCTGCACCAGTTTGCATTCCCACCAACAGTGCATGAGGGTTTCCTTTTTCTCCATATCCTCTGAAAGACTTGTTTCTTTTGTTTTTGATTTTTAACCATTCTGACAGGTGTGAGATGATATCTTATTGTACCTTTGATTTGTATTTCCCTGATTATGAGTGATGATGAATGTCTTTTCATGTGTCTGTTGGCTACCTGTATGTTTTTGAGTAATCTCTATGCCCAACGTGGGGCTCAGACTCACAATCCCAAGGTCAAGAGTCACATGCTCTACTGGTTGAGCAGCAGGTGCCCCTGTTATGTCTTCTTTGAAGAAATGTCTGTTCATGTAACCTGCCCATTTTTAATTGCATTATTTGTTTTTTGGGTATTGGGTTTTATAAGTTGTTTATATATTTTGGATACCAACCTTGATCGGATTTATCATTTGCAAATATCTTCTCCCATTCTATAGGTTGCCTTTTAGTTTTGTTGATTGTTTCCTTAGCTGTGCAGAAGCTTTGTATTTTGATGTAGCCCCAATAATTTATTTTTGCTTTTATTTCTCTTGCCCTAGGAGACATATCTAGAAAAAGTTGCTATGGCCATTGTCAGAGAGTTACTGCCTGTGCTCCCTTATGGATTTTTATAGTTTCAGGTCTCACATTTAGGCCTTTAGTGTTTTTCCTTAATTGTAAAGTTCAGAAAGCGTAGTCTTTTTGTGTTGTATATAAGGCTCTTCATGAGTTGGTCCTTGCTTTCCTCTGTGTCATTTCCTGCTACCCTATCTGGTAAGATTCAATCTTTTTTGTTCTCCATGTATGACATACTCTCTCCCACCTGAATCTGTGTATCTGAGGGGCCTTCCTTTCTGTTGGCTCATCCATCTTATACTCAGGATTAGCAGAACTGCATATAAGAATCAGTAGACAATGCAGGGACTTGGGAAGTCTTAGCCTTCTTGTGCTGGCTGAATGTGAACATTTATTACTTAAAAGTTTATTTATTTATTTAAGTAAGAGCATTGGAAAAGAGTAGGAAGAGGCCAGAAGGTTGAAAATAAAACTAACATATGAAGCTGAATATATTAATTTCTTGAAGAATCAGAAAAAGATTCTGGAGATCCCTGAAAACTGCTTATATGCTGATGTCAGTGTGCTCTATTCTGTGATCGGGACGGAGACTGGCTCATTACGGTATCTTTGAATTATTATTATCTCTGTATGTAATTTTGTTTGCTTTGCAATAATTATGTATATTTCATGTGCTAAATTTCTATAGGTGATGTCTTCTTGCTTAGTCGTTTGCCTGTGAGAGTGTCAGTCTCTTCTTTTATTTCACTCTGCTATCCTGGATTACTGTATGGCCTGATTCTAGAATTGAGTCCCATATGGTATATTTTAATGCTCATCATATTTGGGTATGTGTGGTAAAATATATTTTAAGCAATATCTTCAGAATGTCTCAGTCTCAGAGACCTTCTGTATGACATTCACTACATTAAATAGATATTGAAATATCCAGAGATGGTATGGCATTTAAACAATTTTTTTTATTATGCAAGTACGTTATGTTTATAGCAGAAATAGAAATAGCAAGAATAAAAACAATGTCACAGCTCAGATATTCACTGTCCTCATAGATTTTCTTCCTGTGGAAACATACAAAAAACCCCATACCCATATAGACATTCCAAATCTTTATTTACTAATAAAATAGTATCATATTATATAAATCAGTCCGTAATCTGCTTTCCTCACCTGTTCATTTTTCTCAGTAACAATAGAACTACATCATTATTTTAATAACCTTATAGGGTGTATTGAGATGGGTGGCTAATTTCTTTAACTAGTCTTCTTATCCTCAGCTGCATAGGTTATTTTCATAATTTTTTTCTTGTTCTTATAAGCAGTGTTACCTTTGATATTTTTGCCACTCACTGGATTTTCTCCCTAGGATAAATTCCTAGAAGTAGGATTAAAAGGGTATAGACATTTTTAGAGCTTTGGATATAAGTTGTGAGTGATTCACAGTAAGTTCTCTAATCATCTAGGTTAAGGTCCATGCTCTGCTTTCTTTTTTTTATTTAAAAAAAAATTTTTTTAACGTCTATTTATTTTTGAGACAGAGAGAGACAGAGCATGAATGGGGGAGGGTCAGAGAGAGAGAGAGGGAGACACAGAATCCGAAACAGGCTCCAGGCTCTGAGCTGTCAGCACAGAGCCCGATGCGGGGCTCGAACTCATGGACCACACAGACCGCGAGATCATGACCTGAGCCGAAGTCGGACGCTTAACCGACTGAGCCACCCAGGGGCCCCCATGCTCTGCTTTCTTGAAGCAGAGTTCTTCCTGCCTGGGAAGAAAAGTTTTCAGGAGAGAACTGACCTCTCTCTACAGCAGCAGGTTGGAACTTCCCCTGTCTGTGGCATCTTGTTTACTGCCTTAACAGCACCTTTCTCTCTTTGGTTTATGAGAATCTCTTCTCTGAGACAGTTTGTTCCAAAAACTGGGAAGATTGCTTCTGTAGTCACAAAATGTTCTTACTTATGTAGCTTTAATGTAAAAGAACAGCCTTACTTTGTGCAAAGTACAAACACTGGGTTCATGCAAATAGCCTTTGATTCTGTTTGAAATCAAAATGAGTTAAAATAAATTATCGATTTTCCTACAATTTCTTTCTTGTAGACTTTGAAGGTGGTATTTAAACAAGTACAATTAAAAAAAAGGCGAAGAACTGAAGGCTTTAGCATAAAGGGGTGTTAGACATTGTCACAACTCTAAGTATTTTAAAGGAAAGGTGTCAGTTCAGATACTCTTTGTAAAAGGATTTGTCAGGGTAGATAGTTTTTGTTCGTTTGTTTTTTACATTAAAAAATAAAGTAAGGCATAGTATTGAATGTCAGTGAAAAGTGAAAAATTATGCCAAATGTTTATTTCACCTAACCAAAGTGTCATTTTATTACAACTCATGTTAGGGAAAAATCTGTTATTAGATGACAGACAGGACTGATAAGGGAATTCCAGTCCTTGCCAGAAGGCTCCCATTTCGGGATTTCCTTCCTACCCCCCTGCCTCAGGTGCCAAATTACTACCAATGAGGGAGGTTGAAGTAACTATAAATTGTCCCCTCTCTTGAGGCTCTGGGCTCAGATCTCTGGAGAATGATCTCTGGGCCCACCAGTGTAAAATAAACCTTCTTCCTTCCAAGATCTCTGAGTGCTGCTTGCTTCTTCTGCCAGGTGATTCCAGACCAGTTTCCATAACACTCATTTGACCTCTTTTCTGCCTATTCCACTCATTAGGAGAGTTTAAAATTATTTCTATAGTGAAAAAAATATCTATAATGAAATATTATAGCTATGGTAATTAGGCATACTCCTCTTTCTTTTCTTTTCTTTTTCTTTTTTTAAACACATAGCGCCTAGGACATAGTTTTATTTTGTCCTACAGATTTCCTGAGGATAATTGAGATATACTTTGGGTCAGACCTTTTTCTAATGACATAGTCCAACTAAGAAGAAGGTATCTCTTCCAGGAATGGAAAAAAAAACTTGTCCTAGACTTCTGGAAAGGGCCAGCGACCTCTGTGGGGAAGTGCTAAGTAAGAGAGGAAAAGGTATGGGGGTCAACTTTCACAGACGAAGATCCCATATGCCTCACTCATATTTTCATTTATTGCAGGGCCAGGCCAATTACAAATCTCGATTTGCTGTGCACAGGGCTTACAACATTTCAGACATGCAAAAATAAAGGCTGCATCACTTAAAGGTGGACAATCACAAGAGACTAATTAAATCAGAGATATACTGCAAGGGTCTAAGTGTCCTATTGTTTTGCTCAACTTTGTATACAATGTATAGATCAGGGAGTGGAGTTCCAGAGGAGTTCCGGGAGGACTGCAGAAACACCTGGGAGGGTGCTGCCCCAGGTGTTCCGCAGTCAGGGCAGTTACACAGGCCTGTGACCTAAGAAGAGACCCACCCCCCTCCCAAGTTTAACTGCAATCCACCGGTAATCTCTAATCTCCGTGTTACATTTGAGCTAGCCAACCATTGTGTATAATCTCATCATCCTCAGTAATAACCCCACCCCTAGAGTAACAGGTTCTAGGCAGAGTTAATAGGTGTGGTACCTTTTTTTTCATAGTAAATTTTTAAAAAATGTTTATTTGTTTTTGAGAGGGAGAGGCAGAGCGCGAGAGGGGAGGGACAGGAAGAGAGGAAGACACACAATCCTAAACAGCCTCCAGGCTGAGGGCTGTCAGCACAGTGCCCAGGCAGGGATCAAACCCAAGAACCTTGAAATCATGACCTGAGCCAAAGTCTGAGACTTAACCGGCTGAACCATCCAGGCGCCTCTAGGTGCGGTACCTTTAAATGAATTTGAAAAGAGTAGGATAATCTTGTATAGTTTACAAGCAAATACTAATAGGGAAAAATCTGTTATAAAATGGCCGATAGGACTGGAAGGGGAATTCCAGTCCCTGCACCAAGACTCCCCTTCCGGGTTTTTCTTCCCACTCCACTTGCCAGGAATGCAGAAGTAACAGATTATAAATTGTCCCCTCTGCTTACGTTTTGGACTCAGACCTCTGGGCTGTGATTTCCTCTGAGCCACCCCCCCACTGTGAAATCAACCTCCTGCCTTCCAAGATCTTCCAGTGCCCCTTAGTTCTTCCGCCCGGTGATCCAGACCAGGTTCCGTAACAATGCTTCTTAACTTCTTGAATAGTGTGTCTCAGAAGAATGCAAAATTCTGTTTCTAGGTGGGCATAGGCTCCATAAATTCACCAAGGATATTCAAAAAATTACTTTTGTAGTTTTCCTTTTGAGTGATTTATAAAAATAGACACTAGCTTTATCCTTTTCATGCACATGCACACGTGTGTATGTGAAAGGTTGTGTAGAAAGGCAGTCATACTGCCATTCAAGATATTTATCTTTGTGATCTCAAGAAAAATGAAGAGTATAAGTGTAAATAAAGGTTATTACTTGGCATATATCAGAAAAAAAATACCATGAACAACTCTGCTCAGTTTTCCTTTTAGTGTTGGTGTATGTGCAGGTATGCAATATAAAATTTATACTATATATAAAAACATAAGTTGGTCATTTAAAAGGGAAAGAACCAGAGAAAAGAGTTTGTATAAAGATTATTGGGGCACCCAGGTGGCTCAGTCGGCTAAGTGTCTGACTTCGGCTCAGGTCATGATCTCACAGTTGTGAGTTCAAGCCCTGCATCAGGCTCTGGGCTGACAGCTCAGAGCCTGGAGCCTGCTTTGGATTCTGTGTCTCCCTCTCTCTCCTCCCTTCCTCTACTCGCACATTAAAAAAAAAAAAAAAAAAAAAAAAAAAAAAGATTATTAACTGAGGCCAAGGGCCATACTCATTTTGTTCTTCACATCCACTATTGGAGAACTTGTCACATGGTTGTTGCTCAGTAAAAGTTAAAGTGTGAGTGAATGAACAGATAAATGAATGAATGAATGAATAACCAGCCTGTTACAAAAGGGTTATTCTGAAATGGTGATTCCTATGGAAGCAAACGAAAATGAAAATCCAAACGCTTTGGGATGCAGCGAAGGCAGTCCTGAGAGGAAAATACATTGCAATCCAAGCCTATCTCAAGAAACAAGAAAAATCCCAAATACAAAATCTAACAGAACACCTAAAGGAAATAGAAGCAGAACAGCAAAGACACCCTAAACCCAGCAGAAGAAGAGAAATAATAAAGATCAGAGCAGAGATAAACAATATAGAATCTAAAAAAACTGTAGAGCAGATCAAGGAAAGCAAGAGTTGGTTTTTTGAAAAATAAACAAAATTGATAAACCTCTAGCCAGGCTTCTCAAAAAGAAAAAGGAGATGACCCAAATAGATAAAATCATGAATGAAAATGGAATTATGACAACCAATCCCTCAGAGATACAAACAATTATCAGGGAATACTTTGAAAACTTATATGCCAACAAACTGGACAACCTGGAAGAAATGGACAAATTCCTAAACACCCACACACTTCCAAAACTCAATCAGGAGGAAATAGAAAGCTTGAACAGACCCATAACCAGCGAAGAAATTGAATTGGTTATCAAAAATCTCCCAACAAATAAGAGTCCAGGACCAGATGGCTTCCCAGGGGAGTTCTACCGGACATTTAAAGCAGAGATAATACCTATCCTTCTCAAGCTGTTCCAAAAAATAGAAAGGGAAGGAAAACTTCCAGACTCATTCTATGAAGCCAGTATTACTTTGATTCTTAAACCAGAGACCCAGTAAAAAAAGAGAACTACAGGCCAATATCCCTGATGAATATGGATGCAAAAATTCTCAATAAGATACTAGCAAATCAAATTCAACAGCATATAAAAAGAATTATTCACCATGATCAAGTGGGATTCATTCCTGGGATGCAGGGCTGGTTCAACATTCGCAAATCAATCAATGTGATACATCACATTAATAAAAGAAAAGATAAGAACCATATGATCCCGCCAATCGATGCAGAAAAAGCATTTGACAAAATTCAGCATCCTTTCTTAATGAAATGGTGATTCCTCATAGTTAAATTCTAAATTTTAGTGATGTGAGTCTGTCTTTTTTCTTCCTAATGCACTTTTTGAGGTGACCAAATAATGGGTTGAATTTAGATGGGTCTGTAAATATCATTTAGAAAGTATTTTTGCTTTCTCTATCATTAAATGATTAAAATAATTATGGCATGGATTACTATCAGTGCATTTGAGAGGAAGAGAGGGCAATTATATGTACCCAGTATTAAATGGATGAGTGGGTTCCTAGCTGATGTTAGGAAAGTAAGGGAAAAAATTTAACTTTATTATGTTCAGTTACTTGGATCAGTTATTTGTATAAATTAAACCTTCATAAGCAAAGCATGAGGATAGGATAAGGTGATTGTCTAGAGTATGTAAGGAAAAGTGTTATTTTAAGGAAGGTTGTATGCTGTTTTTTAATTCATTCATTCGTGTATGTATACATAGTTATTGTACATCTACTGTGTGCTAAATACTCTTCCAGGTACTGGGGATGCAGCAGTGAATAAGACAAATTGACGTCACTGTCCTCATGATCTTTAAGGTCTAGAACGGACAGGTGAACATGGTTAGCTTGGAAATTGTGGTCCTGGAAGTCCTTTTCGACATTTATAGAGAGATCAGAAAGAGCCTACAAATGCAGATTTGAGAGAAACCATTTTAGGCTAGGCAAACAGAAGTTAGACCCTGCAGTTGGAGTATATTTGTTTATACTCAGGAACTAGAAAGAAGAACCATGTGGCTGATATGTTGACATCAAGAGCCTGTGGGTTAAAGTTAAGAGTTTTTCAGTGCCTGAAGCAGAAAATAGATCCTGTGTCTTTATAAACGTGCTGTACTTTGAATTAACTCTTATTCTTTCTGTCGGTAATCACAGCTGCCAGAATACTTGTCTTAGGAATCTACAAGCCACGTTAGTCTATTATTTTTGTTCAATACTCCGTCTACCCAGGTGTTTTATAGATAGGTCATCTCTACTTTCACTGCTGAACGATGAGTGTGAAATAACGAGTCATGTGGCACTTTCATCTACAAACAGGCTACAGTTTGTGTTTTTCCCTTTATTTCCTATGTGGGCTAACACTTTTGACCACAGTTGCCTTATATCTTCTAGCTTCATGCCGTGTGATTTGTCCACGTCACTCCTTTCTCACAATTAGCATGAAATGGCTTAATAATGTTAGTGTAGTTATCATTATTTCCCTGATCCTTCATGGTGCCCATTTATTTTTCATGGGAATATAGAAAATATTTTGACATTTCTTGCATCATGTATTTCCTTTCATTCACCTTTTTTCTGTGTGTGGCACTTGGTATCATCAGTTCCTGGGTCTCGAGAATTCTGCCATCAGGTGAATTTTGACTTCCTTATTGCAAGTTTAGTATTGACTATTTGGGGATCATTTACCTTCTACTTTACGAATTCCAAAATTAAAAAAAAAATTTTTTAATGTTTATTTATTTTTGAGACAGAGAAAGAGCATGAACGAGGGAGGGTCAGAGAGAGGGAGACACAGAATCCGAATCTGTGCTGGCAGCTCAGAGCCCGATGCAGGGCTTGAACCCATGGAGTGTGAGATCATGACCTGAGCTGAAGTCGGATGCCCAACAGACTGAGCCACCCAGGTGCCCCTAAATTCCAAAATTTTATTGCCATTCACCCTGTTGCTGTGAGTTTGTGCTTTTAAAAAAGAAAGCTTATTATAGTTTTTTACTGGAATTTTTGGAGGGAAGGATGTTGTCCGGAGATCCCCAAGTAACTTTTTAAAAATCAAGAATAGGGGCACCTGGGTGGCTCAGTCGGTTGAGCATCCGACTTCGGCTCAGGTCATGATCTCGCAGTCTGTGGGTTCGAGCCCTGCGTCAGGCTCTGTGCTGACAGCTCAGAGCCTGGAGCCTGTTTCAGATTCTGTGTCTCCCTCTTTCTCTGACCCTCCCCTGTTCATGCTCTCTCTCTCTCTGTATCAAAAATAAATAAAATGTTAAAAAAAATTAAAAAAAATCAAGAATAAAAATTGTATTCTGGGTGATGGGCCTTGAGGAGGGCACCTGTTGGAATGAGCACTGAGTGTTGTATGGAAACCAATTTGACAATAAATTATTAAAAAACAAACAAAAAACCACACCATATTCTGTACTATCAGGCAAGGGAGGAAAGAGAGATAAGCAGAAGAAAAACAGGAGTGAGAGTGAGAGAGAAAAATGAGAACAGGCCTATAGCAGACATTCAGAGACAAAGGCAAAGATGAAGTCTTGCAGCATCTGGTCATTTACTGTATGGCAGAGAAATGTGAAAACATGTATACAAGTCAGAGGGAAAGAAAAACTTCCACTTCTCCACACACTGCCAAAAAAAAAATTTACGAAGTCTTAAAATATAAATTTTAATCTTTTGCTTATTCTTAACCATTTCCTCTTTTCTCATTTAAATATTGATCATGTTAACTCTCTCAGAATAGGAATGTGGAGGTTGTAATTTTATAGATAAAAGGAGTTTATCTCCATTTCATGATCTTTTAGGATATTGCTGTTTAAACTTTAAAAGACATGTAGCCTTTTTCTCAGGCAAGGGAATTGTCCCAGGGCCATCAAGCTCAGCGGTCAAGAAAGAATTCTTGAGAAGTTTTATGATGCAACTTTGTGAGTTTATTTAAGTAGCGTGGGGATGGGATCTGTGGATGGAAAGAGCTGCACTTTTTGCTGTGTGAGGCTCATGGTTAATATGCTTAGTGCTCAAGAAGGGGTGTGGGGCATGCAGCCGGTATAGGATCATAAATGTTTTATACTCATAAAGCTACTTCCACAAGATTTCTCTTGCTTACCATTTAGTTCAATATTAACTATTAATGAGATATGAGACCCTTTAAGGATGTAGCAACCAGCATGTATTTGATCCTTATTGAAACTATGCAGGCTATAGTCAGCCTCCTGGATGTACATTTTTCTGTGTCTGTCCCTCATCAGTATGAACCAGATCACCTTTGGGCTGAAGAAACCCCTAGGTTGGAACTTCTCGGTCTTAGTGTTTCCGTGCAGCAGATGATGTTTCTCTTTAAGGGACTCCTGATTCTCTTTAGCATTTTAGTCCCCTTTTCTTCTCCTTAAAATCTCATTCTTGGAAGAAATTTAGTATCATTCTTTTACTATGGACCTTAAATGTGAATGATTATTCATTATCACATTATTTTGTTATCCTACCCTGATGACTTGGCATTTTCTTTTCAGGGAGGGAAAATATCTTTTCTCCCTTTGGATTTTACTTGTTTCTAGAGACACGGGTGGCAGACCTTACTGGGAACTTAAACCTTGAGCTTAAACACATCTGAATAACTGTCTAGTCTTCCCAAATGTGAGGTAGCCTGTGTTTGGAGAAATTCAGTTAAAGCAGAAAACTTTAATAACATTTCTAAGTTTTAAAAAATGTTTATTTATTTTTGAGAGCGAGAGAGCATGAGCAGGGAAGGTGCAGAGAAAGAGGCGCACAGAGTATCTGAATTGGGCTCCTGATAGCTGAAAGCCTCATGCGGGGTTTGAACTCAGGAGCCATGAGATCACAAACTGGGCTGAATTCGAATGCTCAACCGACTGAGCCCCCCAGGCGCCCCTCTCTATATTTTTTAAAAGGTCATGTCATGTATTGAGAATGAGAAAATGTTAATTCTCTTCCTAACATGTGAGAGCACCTACCATTAATTATACCAACAATATTTTAAATACTTCAATTTTATCATAATCCCATATCTACAGTCTTAGTTGAACTTAGTTGTCCTAAACTTTCACTGTATTATTTTTATGTATGTGTGTATGTATGTATGTGTAAGTTTTTATTTAAATTCCCATTAGCTAACATACAGTGTAGTAGTAATTTCAGGTATGCAATATAGTGGTTCAGCAGTTCCATACATCACCTGGTGCTCATCACAAGTGTACTCCTGAATCCCCATCACCCATTTAGCCCATCTGGTAACCATCTCCCTTCTGGTAACCATCGGTTTGTTCTGTATAGTTAAGAGTCTGTTTCTTGGTTTGCCCCTCTCTCTTTTTTCTCCTTTACATGTTTGTTTGGTTTCTTAAATTCCACATATGAGTGGAATCATATGGTATTTGTATCTCTGACTGATTTTGCTTAGCATAATGCTCTCTAGCTCCATCTACATCATCGCAAATGACAAGATTTCATTCTTTTTGATGGCTGAGTAATATATATATCTACTATATCTTCTTTATCCATTCAGCAGTCAATGGACACTTGGGCTATTTCCATAATTTGGCTATTGTAGATAATGCTGCTGTAAACATCGGGATAACTGTGTCCCTTTGAATTAGTATTTTCGTATTCTTTGGGTAAATACCTAGTAGTGCAATTGCTGGGTCATAGGGTAGTTCTATTTTTAACTTTTTGAGGAAACTCCACACTGTTTTCCAGAGTGGTTGCACCAGTTTGCATTCCCACAAACAGTGCAAGAGGATTCTTCTGTCTCCATATCCTTGCCAACGCCAGTTGTTTCTTGGGTTGTTAATTTTAGCCATTCTGACAGGTGTGAAGTAGTACCTCATTGTCGTTTTGATTTTCATTTCCATGGTTATCAGTGATGTTGGACATCTTTTCATGTGTCTTTTGGCCATCTGGATGTCTTCTTTGGAGAAATGTCTTCTGTCCATTTTTTAATTGAATTATTTGATTTTTGTGTGTTCAGTTTTATAAGTACTTTATATATTTTGAATAGTTAACGCTTTATTGGATATGTCATTTGCAAACATCTTCTCCCATTCCATAGGTTGCCTTTTAGTTTTGTTGATTGTTTTCTTTACTATGCAGAAGCTTTTTAATTTGATGAAGTCCCAATAGTTTATTTTTGCTTTTGTTTCCCTTGCCTCAGGAGACACATGTAGGAAGAGGTTGCTGCAGCTGATGTCTAAGAAGTGACTGCCTGTGAATTCTTATGGGATTTTTATGGTTTCAGGTCTCACATTTAGGTCTTTCATTCATTTTGAGTTTACTTTTATGTATAATGTAGAAAAGTAGTCCAGTTTCATTCTTTGCATGTTGCTGTCCAGTTTTCCCAACACCATTTGTTGAAGACACTGTCTTTTTCCCATTGGATATTCTCTCCTGCTTTGTTAATTGACCATATAGTTGTAGGTTCATTTCTGGGTACTCTGCTCTGTTCCGTTAATCTATGTGTCTGTCTGGTTTTTGTGCCAGTATCATACTGTTTTGATTACTACAGGTTTGTAATTTAACTTGACATCTAGAATTACGATGCCTTAAGCTTTGCTTTTCTTTTTCAAGGTGGTTTTGGCTATTCAGGGTCTTTTGTGGTTCCATACAACTTTAGTATTGTTTGTTCTAGCTCTATTAAAAATGCTAGTGGTATTTTTATAGGGATTGCATTGAATATGTAGATTGCTTTGGGTAGTATAGGCATTTTAACAATATTTGCTCTTCCAATCCATGAGCACAGAATGTCTTTCCATTTCTTTGTGTCATCTTCAATCTCTTTCATCAGTGTTTTATAATTTTCAAAGTATAGTTCATTCACCTCTTTGGTTAGGTTTATTCCTAGATATCTTTTTGATGCAGTTGTAAATGAGATTGATTTCTTAATTTCTCTTTCTGCTGCTTCATTATTGCCATATAGAAATGCGAGAGATTTCCTCACATTGATTTTGTATCCTGTGACTTTACTGAATTTATTGATCCGTTCCAGCTGTTTTTTTGGTGGTGTTTTGGGCTTTCTTTGTACAGTATAATATCATCTGCAAATAGTGAAAGTTTTACTTCTTCCTTACCAATTTGGGTGCCTTTTATTTCTTTGTATGGTCTGATTGCTGTGGCTAAGACTCCCAGTATTATGTTAAATAGCAGGGGTTAGAGTGGACATCCCTGTCTTATTCCTGACCATAGAAGAAAAGCTGCCAGTTTTTCCCCATTGAGGATGATACTAGCTGTGGGTTTTTTGTGTGTGCTTTATTATGTAGAGGTATGTTCCCTCTAAACCTACTTTGTTGAGGGTTTTTATCATGAATATTGTACTTTGTCAAATGCTTTTTTTGCATTTATTTAAATGATCATATGGTTCTTATCCTTTCTCTTATTGGTGTGGTATATCACATTGATTTGTGAAGGCTGAACCACCCTTGCAACCCAGGAATATATTCCACTTGACTGTGGTGAATTATTTTTTTAATGTATTGCTGGATTTGGCTTTATAATATTTTATTGAGAATTTTTGCATCCATGTTTATCAGGGATATTGACCTTTAATTCTCTTTTTTAGTAGAGTCTTTGTCTAGTTTTGGTATCAGGGTAATGCTGGCCTCATAGAATGAATTTGGAAGTTTTCCTTCCATTTCTACTTTTTGGAATAGCTTGAAATGAATAGGTATTAAGTTCCCTTAAAGTTTGGTAGAATATGCCTATGAAGCCATCCAGTCTTGGACTTTTGTTTGTTGAGAGTTTCTTGATTATTGATTCAATTTCTTTGTTGTTTCAACTTCTTTGCTGGTTATTGATCTGTTTAAGTTTTCTCTTCCCATTTCAGTTTTGGTAGTTTATATGTTTCCAGGAATTTATCTATTTCTTCCAGATTGTCCAGTTTGTGGCATATAGTTTTTCATAATATTCTCTTTTAATTATTTGTATTTCTGTAGTATTGGTTGTTATTTCTCCTCTCTGACTTTTGATTTTGTTTGAGTCCTTTCTCTTTTCTTTTTGATAAGTCTGGCTACAGGTTTATCAATTTTGTTAAGTTTTTCAAAGAGCCAGCTCCTGGTTTCATTGACCTGTTCTATTGTCTTCTTAGTTTCTATATAATTTATTTCTGCTCTAATCTTCATTATTTCCTTCTTTCTGCTGGCTTTAGGTTTAGTTTTCTTGTGCTTTTTCTAGCCCCTTTGGGTGTAAGGTTAGGTTGTTTATTTGAGATTTTTCTTGCTTCTTTAAGTAGGCCTGTAATGCTATATAGTTCCCTCTCAGGACTGCTTTTGATGCTTTTCAAAGGTTTTGGACCATTGTGTTTTCATTTTCATTTGTTTCCATGTAGTTTTGATTTCCTTTTTGGTTTCTTGGTTAGTCCATTCATCGTTTAGTAGCATGCTATGTAACCTCTATGTATTTGTGCTCTTTCCAGATTTTTTCATGTGGTTGATTTCTAGCTTCATAACATTGTTATTAGAAAGGATGCATAGTATGACATCAATGTTTCTGAATTTGTTGAGACTTGATTTGTGGCCTAATGTGTGATCTATTCTGGAGAATGTTCCATATGCATTTGAAAAGAATATTCTGCTTTGTTAGGATGGAATGTTCTGAAAATATCTGTTAGATCCATCTGGTCCAATGTATCATTCAGAGCCATTGTTTTCCAGTATGGAGGTTCCTCAAAAAATTAAAAATAGAACTACCTTACAACCCAGAAATTGCACTACTAGGTATTTATCCAAAGGATACAGGAGTGCTGATTCGAAGGGGTACATGCACCCCAATGTTGTTTATAGCAGCACTATTGACAATAGCCAAAATATGGAAAGAACCCAAATGTCCATCGACTGATGAATGGATAAAGAAGATGTGAGATATATATATATATATATATATATATATATATATATGTATATATATATACACACACACATATATATATATGTATACACACACACACACACACACAATGGAATATTACTCAGTGATCACAAGGAATAAAATCTTGCCATTTGCAACAATGTAGATGGAACTCAAGTGTATTATGCTAAGTGAAGTAAGTAGTCAGAGAAAGACAAATATATGATTTCACTCATATGGGAAATATAGGATACAAAGCAGATGAACATAAGGGAAGGGAAGGGAAGGGAAAACAAGATAAAAACAGAGAGGGAGGCAAACATAAGAGACTCTTAAATACAGAGAACAAACTGAGGTTGCTGGTGGAGTTTTGGGTTTGGGGGCTAAAGGGATGAGGGGCATTAAGAAGGACACTTGTTGGGAGGGGTACTGGGTGTTATATGTAAGTGATGAACCACTAAATTCTATTCCTGAAATTATTATTATACTATATGTTAACTAACTTGGATTTAAATTTAAAAAAGTATAAATAAAATTAACAAAAACCACAAAGCCATTGCTTTCTTGTTGATTTCCTGTTTGGGTGATATGTCCAGTGATGTGAATGGGATGTTAAAGTCCTGTACTTTTATTGTCTTATTATCAATGAGTTCCTTTATGTTTATTATCAATTGTTTTATATATTTGGGTGTTCCCATATATGTGAATATTGCTAACCAGATGTGTGACTTAGGGTGATATATCCAAACTGCTGGGTCCTCCTTTCCCATTTTCAGAATGGAAGTTATAGTCCCTACCCCACAGTATTTGTAAGGATTAAATGAAGTAGGAAAGAAACACATTGAAATTACTTGATAAACACTTCCTTATCCTTTGTACATACTTTACCACTCCGGAGTTGCCTTTGATGCTTCCTTTTCCTTTTGCTCTTGATAGTCATTCTGTTATAAAGACCATCAATTACTTTCCTGTAGTGATCTCTCAGATTCCTGACTCAGAATTTCTGTTCTGTTCCTATCCTTCATCTCCTAGAATTTTTGCAGCCAGGATCCATCCTTCATTCTTTTCCCTGGGTTATTCTAACAGTCCCCGTGATTCTCATTTGCTCATATCCTGTTCTGTTCTGAAAATGACTGACACCCTAGTTTTTATTTAATCTAATTTTCCTGCTTAGAAATATTTGGTGACTTATTCTATCCTTGGATCAAATTTCCAAGTATCAGCCAGTATTCGAGCTCTTTATCAACAAGTTCTCCTTCTCTTTCTACCAGTCTAAATTCCTACCTTCTTACTCTCACAACCCTAACCAAATTAGTCTTTTTACTCTTTACTAGTCTCTGTCTTCTTGCCTTCTTCTGTGTGATTTTTCTTTGCCTGGATTATTTACTGTGTGATGTTCACGACTCTCCTCTTTAGAATTCTGGAGGCAGGCTAATATGGACCTGGGGAACACACATGTGGTAATCAACATGTCAGGGATTGAATCTTGCTACTTCTCAGTTGATGTTCTGTGGATAAGTTATTTAGGTTTTCTGTGCTGTTTCCTCCTCTTTGGTTTGGGTGGCAATACTATCTACCTCAAAGGGTTGTTATAAGGACTGTCTAAAATAACTTGCATAAAGGCCCTAGCACATATTAAGCATTCAATAAATGTCTGTTAATTCTTCTTTAAAGGATTGGTTATTGACATACTTCTTCCAAGAAGCTTTTCATAACATCATAGTGAGTTTACTTGATTTGTGTCTCCAAGAGCTTAGGCACATTGATTTTATTTCATTAATTTTAACTTTACTTGTAGTTTCTACTTCTGTTCATTCTTTCTCTCTCTGTCTGTGTTTCTTTCTCTATAGCTCTCTCTTTGTGTGGGTGGGTGGTAAGAGAAATGGCAGGGGACAGAAAATGCACTGTAAATTTCTTGAGTGTGGGAGAGTCCATGTTTTGAATTCTTTTGCATAGCATCTTATAATGCCAGGTATAGATATCTGTATGATATGTTAAATATAAATGCTTGTCCCGCCTGCTGAATTTCCTAAGTACCATGGTAGCATAGAGTAATTTCAGGACTTCATGCACAATTAACTTAAGCCAATCTACAATAACAGGTATAGTCTTAGCTCTTTTATCTTATTCATAGGAAATTATTTAGACAGGTTTTATTTTGTGATTCTTTTCTGGTTTTAAATGTCTGGATGTATTAGACGATGAGGTCAAGACCTGCTGGAAGATTTATGCCTTTGCTATTCCTTTGCCCAAATTATGAAAACTCATGAAATCCAGTGTTTCTGTGCTGAGGGCATAGTTCCTTCTCAGCATAATCCTGGTTCTTAGATTCATGCTTCTGGCTTCCAAGGGAGATGACCCAGAGGAGGCTAAGGCAAAGGATGCCCTCCTTGACATTGTGTGAGGTTGAGTTATTATTACTAGCCTATGTATTAGTCGGGTCTCCTGTTCTTTTGAAGTCTATAGCTATAACTCTTCGTTTCATCGATTCTTTAATACTTTATGTTTTCTTGCACATTATAAGTTTATTAAGGGCAGGAAAAATGGAATAATTATTTTAATAACTCAACTAATTATAATTAGTTATATAATAATAATTAAAGTAATAGTTGTTTTGTTTCACCACCAAAGATAGCATTTAGGACAATAAGAGTTACCTGGTATTGTTTTAGTGTGTGAGAAACAATATACTATAATGGTTAAATACTGGCTATAGACTTATCAAGGTCTGGAATAGATCCTGGGTTCAACAGTTTACTGACTAACTTTAGGGAAGGCACTTAGTTTCTCTAAACCTCAGAGCTTTCAGCTGTAAAGTGGGAATAATCATGGCAACTATAGTATGTAGTAAGAAATAATTTAACTAATATAGGTCAAGGACTTCTTAGTGTCATGTTTGTTTCATAGTAAACACATATGTATCAACTATCATCATCATTATGGTCTCAATTGTCAAGTTTTTTTATTGTTGTTGTTTGCTTGATTTTTGTTTTAGTCTTCTTTTTTTTATTTATTAAAAATTTTTTTCAATGTTTATTTATTTTTGAGAGACAGAGACAGAGTGTGAGTGGGGGAGGGGCAAAGAAAGAGGGAGACACAGAATCTGAAGCAGGATCCAGGCCCTGAGCTGTCAGCACATAGTCTGAGTTGGGGCTTAAACTCATGAACCATGAGATCATGACCTGAGCTGAAATTGGATGCTTAACGGACTGAGTCACTCAGGCGCCCCGTGTTTTAGCCTTCTTTAAAGAGAAGAATGGGCAAACAATTTGCTGGTTTCTCCATCCTTTTTTTTTTTTTTTTTAAGTTTTTTATTTATTTAAGTACTACCCAGTGAGGGCTCTAACTCACAACCCTGAGATCAAGAGTTACATGCTCTTCTGAGTGAGGCAGCCTGATGCCCCAATTCTCCATGCTTTCTAAATGTTGTATTTTATGTTTCCTTTTTTAAAGGAGATCAAGTATAAGTTAGAACTGGTAACAGAACTTGGTTTGCGACTTTCTAGATTTGTTTTGTGGCATAGTTGATTTTCATATATCTTAAATGCTGTTACATTATCAGCATTTGCCCTTAAATTAGTTCTTTAGGTTAAGAAATTTTTACATTTTAAAAATCGCTAAAAGATGTATAATTGAAATTAAAGACTGATCCTACTCTCAAAACATATCACTCTTCTAAATCATAGATAAGGATGAAGACTACAGTATTGCTATTATTAAAATAATATTTTAAAATAAAATAATCCATTTGTTAAGGAATATTTAAACAGCATAGAAAAGTTGAAAGAAGAAAAAAATTACCCATACCTAGTTCCAATACTCAAAGAAAACTACATTAAACATGAATGGGTGATTGATTTTTAAATAATTGGCCCATTATTGATCTTTTTGATATCATCTCCTACTTTTCTTGTAACTCAAGACCTTCTATAACACTGTCTGGTTTCCTGTTCCTTAATGCCAGACATCCTCCAGTCTTTGATCCTTATTTTTTAATCTTCCTTCTATTAGGAATTTGTTAGAATAGGAGTGCCTGGATGGCTCAGTTGGTTAAGTGTCTGACTTCGGCTCAGGTCATGATCTCGAGCTTCATGAGTTTGAGCCCTACATGGGTTCTGTTCTGACAGCTCAGGGCCTGGAGCCTGCTTTGATTCTGTGTCACCCTCTCTCTGTCCCTCCCCCACTCACACTTGGTCTCTCTCTCTCAAAAATACATAAGCATTAAAAAAAATTAAAAAAAAAAAAGAATAGAGCTTGCTACATAGAAAGAATTTAGTAAAACTTGTTGAATTAATGGTAAGTTCTTAAGATGATACTTTCTTTTGTGAAAAATTCATTTATAAACCCATGTTGATTTTTACCTTATTTGAACCTATTTCCTGTCTTTTTTTAAAAAAAAATTTTTTTTTTCAACGTTTATTTATTTTTGGGACAGAGAGAGACAGAGCATGAACGGAGGAGGGGCAGAGAGAGAGGGAGACACAGAATCGGAAACAGGCTCCAGGCTCTGAGCCATCAGCTCAGAGCCCGACGCGGGGCTCGAGCTCGCGGACCGCGAGATCGTGACCTGGCTGAAGTCGGATGCTTAACCGACTGCGCCACCCAGGCGCCCCGAACCTATTTCCTGTCTTTAACATACATCATAATTATCTAAATCTTACAGTTTGTCAAATGTATAGTGTATGGATTTCTTCAGGACTCATGTTTTGTTCACTTAGGATTTGTTCAAATATCTTTTACTATCTACATTTGGATAGTCGGTTGATAGACACTGCTTCTAGTCCAATTCTCAGTGTCGAGCAGGTTTTTCTTTTTTTCTTTTTTAAGTTTATTTATTTATGTTGAGAGGGACAGAGAGTGTATAAATGTGGGGGGGGGGCACAGAGAGCGAGGGAGAATCCCAAGCAGACTCTGAGCTGTGTGGTGACAGCCTGAGGACATGAACTCATGAAACTGTGAAATCATGACCTGAACCACAATCAAGAGTCAGCCGCTTGACCGACTGAGCCACCTAGGCGCCAGGTTTTTCTTGAGTATAGGTTTGCCATATTGAGAGTGACACTCTTCTACATCCATTTCCTGGCTCACTGAGTTGTTGATGATAAAGATGTCATTAATCACTGCAATATCGTGAATGTATTGCTCTGAAGATTTTTCTGTTTTAGCAACACTATTGTTATAGATCTATTTCTAAGGATGAAATACGCTTCCATGACTCCCTCACCCAATATTCTAGTCTATTGTTTTCTTATAGTTGCAGGCTCTGACTGAGAGTAAGGAGGGGACTTAAAGATGTGGGGAAGGGCATTTTGGCTTCTCCAGAAAAGGGGTGACTGCCTATTTTATTTTTTTTTTTATTTTTTATTTATTTTTTTATTTTTAATTTTTTTTTCAACGTTTATTTATTTTTGGGATAGAGAGAGACAGAGCATGAACGGGGGAGGGGCAGAGAGAGAGGGAGACACAGAATTGGAAACAGGCTCCAGGCTCCGAGCCATCAGCCCAGAGCCCGACGCGGGGCTCGAACTCACGGACCGGGAGATCGTGACCTAGCTGAAGTCGGACGCTCAACCGACTGCGCCACCCAGGCGCCCCAATGCCTATTTTAAAGTCAATACAGACTTCCTCTCTTTCTCCTTCTTACCTTCCTTTTTTATCTATTGGCCTTATAGGAAGAGGAAATTCTTCCATAATTCTGAAATCTATCAGCCTAAAGACTGAAGCCTATCTTTTGAAGAAATTGGGAAGTTTTTGGTCATTTTTTGAGAATGCATGGATATTTTATTTAAAAAATTGAGATTACCTGGGACCAGGTGGTTGCCATTTTCACTAGAAACCAAGCAATAGTTCTATTCTGTTGATTATAAACTATCTAGTTCCATCATTTTTGGTGGAATATCTCAGGATTCAGAACAATATAATTACACAGCTTGCCTTTAGAATGGCTTAAGAGAGCTAAAATTGTGAAATGGATTGGCTTTCATGCTTTATTTTTCAGCTCACTTTTGGTCACCACTATTCCAGAGAATTACCAGATTGCTTGCCAATATGTGTTATTTCTAGCAATTCTGCTTTATATGACCTCTTTTATTTAAGAAGCGTATATTATGGAAAAACACATTCAAAGAAATAATATAAAATCAAGTGAAATTTACTTTCACATAAGATATATCCTAGGAACATTATATATTATCTATGTTGTTTATATATATAATATGTATCACTTACCATTATTTACAAGTACTGGATAAATTAAAGTACTCCTCTTTAAGAGTGCTGTCAATGCTAAAGCATTCATAGCTGTGCTTTAATCGACCCAGAGCCCTGGAAATTTGGAAACTTTACCTTTTGTTTGAAAGGTATGATTGTGGGGTGCCTGGGTGGCGCAGTCGGTTAAGCGTCCGACTTCAGCCAGGTTGCGATCTCGCGATCTCGCGGTCCGTGGGTTCGAGCCCCGCATCAGGCTCTGGGCTGATGGCTCGGAGCCTGGAGCCTGTTTCCGATTCTGTGTCTCCCTCTCTCTCTGCCCCTCCCCCGTTCATGCTCTGTCTCTCTCTGTCCCAAAAATAAATAAAAAACCTTGAAAAAAAATTTAGAAAAAAAGAAAGGTATGATTGTCCTTTGGCTTTTTGTTCTCTGTGATTAATACTTTGTGGATTTCTTACCATGCCAAACCACTTGTAGTCTTTATAAGCAGCATGCAGTGATTAATGTTACTTACCATTGACGTAGCTATCAAATGAGGTCAAGTGTTAATCAATCACTCATACTGGTGTTAAATGATATTTAATAACATTTAATTTAATAAACATTTAATAAACATTTTTTTTAATGTTTATTTATTTTTGAGAGAGAGAGGGAGACAGAGTGTGAACAGGGGAGGGGCAGAAAGAGACAGAGCCTGCCTAAGCAGGCTCTAGTCTCTGAGCTGTCAGCACAAAGCCTGATGTGGGGTTCAAACTCAGGAGCTATGAGATCATGACCTCAGCCAAAGTTGGACGCTTAACCTACTGAACCACCTAGGTGCCCCAACAACCTATTTATAAAATAGCCCAAGCCTCAGAAATGTTTTCTTTCTTCTTTTTCTTCTCCTTATCCTACCCTTTCTTCTCTTCTTTCTTCTCCTTCTGTTCTACAAAGAAATGTTAAATGTTCAGATTTACAGATGCCCTCAAAATTAGATACTGACAGTGAATTTGTTTTTATTACATGTACTAATAACAAACATTAGAGAAATATTTAGGTATCATTTAACTAATTAAGAATATTTGCAGAAGAGGCAACTGAGATAGACACATAGAGGTTGCATAACTTTGCCATGGTCACATGGTCTGGTTAATTAAACCTAGCCACCTCTTGACAAGTATGGTTTAGTGCTCAGGTTTTATGGGGAATGGAGAGTAAGAAAAGATGACCAGAATCTAGATCCAGTGTTGGGAAGTATCAATAGGTAAGGCTGGGAGCTTAGTTTTAGGCTGGATTTTGCAACACTAAGCGGCAGTTCAAGGAACCTGGAATTTTTTGCTGTTGTTTTAATTAGGCATTAAAACTCCATTAGAGATTTTGGGGTAGAGGAGAGCCATGATCATAATGCTTTGGGAAGTTTGATCATTCTCAAGGATGGCCTCAAGTGAGGAGAGTCCAGATCAGGAAACTAGTTGATAAGTGTTTTGTTGGTGGAACTAGGGTGAAGGTAGCAAGAATTAAAAGGAAGCACAGAATATAAAACTGCCTGCCTTTACTAAAAATAAATGCACACATAGCATAGCAGAAATGATCATTTTCTGAGGTGTATATTTACCAGAAAAATTTGTCCTTCACAAAAGGAAATGTATCATAAAAACAAACTTAAGGAAGGAGTCCATGGAATCAACATTTTTTCTTATTTACCATAATATCTATCCTTTATTTGCTTAAGCTCGCAACAATTTTCTTAGGATGTGATGGAAAAACTCATGTTAGTGTTGGCAAATTTGTTTGGAAGAAAATATGTTCCGGCAAAATTCCAAGATGTGAATTTAGGTTTTCAACAAAAGGTGAGATTTGTGATACTTATAATGATACAATACTGATAGTCATTAAATGTATGCTACTATAAAGGATTCAGTACCTGTAGGGTTGAATTAATATAAGATATTCCATTTGTTTTTATAATGTTAAGTTGATTTTTCTATAATCAAAATCTATTTAAATTATTATTATTATTATTTTTTACACTTGGAACAATTCTGAAACTTTTCCATTGAAAATTTTGCAATATTAGTTCATAGGTAAAAATGAAAAAAATGATTCTTGTTAAGCTGCTTACTTGAACATTGTTATGCCTGTGGCCCAGTTAATGATGCATGTTGTGAACAAGAGTTGCTAAAAAGAGAGGTGTGTGGTTTTTGAAATGCTCCCTGACCTCTGTGGGTGCAAGATATTTATTTAATTGTAAGAACAACTCTCATTACTGTTGCAAATGCTAATTACTCACTTTTCCTGTTGGTAAAATTCTTCAATTTTGTTTAGATTTGACTTAATTAAAAACATTTTTTTAATGTTTATTTTTTGAGAGAGCTAGAGAGACAGACAGACAGATAGAAAGAGAGAGAGCGAGAGAGAGCTGGGTGGAGGCAGAGAGAGAGGGAGACACAGAATCTGAAGCAGGCTCCAGGCTGTGAGCTGTCAGCACAGAGCCTGACATGGGGCTTGAACTCACAAACAGAGAGATCATGACCTGAGCCAAAGTTGAATGCTTAACCGCCTGAGCCACCCAGGCACCCCAGATTTAACTTAATTTTTAATTCAAACATCTTTCCCTAACAATCTAACAAACAATATCTAAAATTTTGCATTTCTTGGAGCAAATCAGAGCATTCAGTGGCAATAGAGAAGATGTAGACAGTCATTTAAATAAAATGACAACTCGACAGCTGAACCCTTGAGATTGTTTTACATCTAGGACTGGGAGTGCAGGAAGGGGAATTAGACCAAGAGCTTGATGTCCTCTTGAGAGGATATTGAGTTGGTCACCTAAGAAAGAGTACCCTAACTCAAGGTCTATTGAAAAGAGTGAAAGCAGGAAAATAATTCAGAAAATTATTTATTTGCAATAATAAATTTATTTGTAACATTTTCCTTGTTCCCAATTTCGTATTAAAAATAAACTATAAGAAAAACAATAGTCAACAAATCAAGAAAACCTCCATAGAATCTGACAATGTAGAAGCTTGTTTCTATCGTATAACCCTGATGAATAGATTTAAAAAAAAGGAGACTAGCACTAAATTATGTTCTCTAACCTCATAGTATACGTCTGGATATACCTCCAGACCACTGAAACTATAATTTTTTCTTAAATAGACCCATTTTTATAGTATTTCAAAAGGAAACTTCATATATACTGAACTGTAAGTAGATAGACAAGATCTCTGATTTCTGGTCTTAAAACTTAAGATAAGTATAAAAATATATATAATTATCATGGCTTTCAGCTGAAGCTGCTTCTTACTAAAAAGAAAAAAAAAAAGAGGCGATTAAGTTCTAGAGAGATATTAGAGGTCTACCACTTCCAGACTTTCTGGGATTAGCAGAAAGAAGTAAAGAGATTTGGAAAAGGGGTGGTTTTTATTTTTAAAAACTTCTTTAATATTATTTAATGCTCCATCTGTGTGTCATGTTAAATTCTCCCATGTGCTTCTAATATTACACGTGCCACAATTTGGGAATAACTTTTATATCTGTCAATTAACAAAGATTTGAGTAATAACTATGTGAAAACTGTGTAGAAAAATCAGAGTTAGAAGATGTGATTCCTGCCTTCAAAGAGCTTACCTTCTAGCTTGTAATATATGGCTTGCACATCGGAGAAGATGGCTCACAATGCGAGGTTATACCTGGCAAGTAGCACACACACCCCTAGCACAGTGTTCAACACTGGCACAGAAGCAGACAAATGGAAAGCACAAGGGTCGGTTAAGCATCCAACTTCAGCTCAGGTCATGATCTCACAATTCGTGAGTTCGAGCCCCGCGTCAGGGTCTCTGCTGACAGCTCGGAACCTGGAGCCTGCTTCAGATTCTCCCTCTCACGCACTATCTCTCTTTCTCTCAAAAATAAATAAACATTAAAAAAAAAAGCACAGCAGTAATATTTGTACAAAACTGAGTGAAGACACATTAACGCATTACTTTGGCTCCTCGGCAGAATTGAATTTATTGCCCTTTTCTGTGGTCTTTGTTCATACACACATACAGAGAATCAGATGAAAAAAAGCCCTGGGGGAATTGTCACATTGTCCATGTAAAGATTTGGCTGGAGGCTTTCTTCATCATATTCACGTAGTACTTTTTGTAAGAATCCACCAAGACGTCCTTATGTGGTTTTAGTGCTGAAATAACTATGTATGTCATGGACATTGTGAAATGTGTTTGTTAAGTGATGAGGTTTTCTTTCCACGTTTGGCTGCTAGAAATCTTTGAGTATAATTTGTGGCCTGTTTTATGCTCTCTCCCTTGTTTTTCTTTTCTTTTACCACATTTTAATTTATATTACCTTGTGTTATCTTCATCCTTATAACATACCTTAATTCTTGGAATAGTGCATGGTATGAATAAATTAAATGAAAGAAAATATCAAGTGAATAATTAAAACAGTAGTTGTAGCAGAAGAAAACTAAGAGTATGTTTAATGTCACAGTTTTCCATTTATGCTATTTTAGTTAAATAAAGAAACTTCTAGCTTTGATTCTGAAAGAATTCTTGCTTAGGTATAACATTTGGAAGCTAATCTAGCTTATAGTACCAACAACAGCTACTTCTTTACTTACCCCCTTGTGTGACTTAGAGCAAGTTTACCTCTGTGACGTTTAGTTCTCTCATCTATAAAATGTAGATGAAAATGCCAAACTCATAGGTTGTTCTAATAGATTAACTTGTATGAGGTAACAAACAAGTGCTTCACAAAGGGCAGCAAAGCATAATCAGAACTAAATAATGAATTTATACTGTTATCACTGTACTGCCTTGTTACCTCTTCTCTAAATATGCCCCTAAAGTCTTTGAAATAGATACAAGTTTAAGATTAGCTTAGGGCATGCATCTTAGTAAATGGTGATTTTGATTAGATAGAGTCAAAGTAGATTTTTAAGAGGAAAGATACTTGAATTTATAGATGTTGGTTGAAACCAAATGGGATTTTACTTTAATTTCACAAATGAATAAAGTAAATGCTGACTTCAGTGAATGAACATTCATCTACAAAACTGTGATGCAGTCATTTTACCAAGCAGTTTAATTGTCTAAATAAAATCTTTCTGAGAAATATTTTTCCTGTAGGTGATCCTGGATGAACTCCTGAAGCACTTTAAGGCTGCTTTACATGTGTGTAACTGAAAAGTGTTAGGGAACTTTGCCTCCTCTGCCTGCTTCCAAGTTGGCAAACATGAGAAATGAATATCGACTTCCTTTGGCAAGAATCAGTAAGCAAAATTTAATTCCAGTGTGTAATAATGTAAATAAGTAACCTTGCCTAAGAAAGTCTCTGGATTTGGATGCTTCAAAACTGGTAGAAGAGGCTTATTGTAGAATAGCTTTATTACCTTGAGTATTTAAAGGTGTTGTTTTTTTTTTGTTTTGTTTTTTGTTTTGTTTTTTTTTATGTTTCTTTTTGAGAGACAGAGCCAGAGCATGAATGAGCGGGAGACACAGAATCGAAAGCAGGCTCCAGGCTCTTAGCTGTCAGCACAGAGCCCGATGTGGGGCTTGAACCCACAAATTGTGAGATCATGACCTGAGCCTAAGTCAGACACTTAACCGACTGAGCCACCCAGGCGCCCCTAAATGTTCCCACTTTTAGAAGTTCATATCCTTTGATTCATCCCATCCTACTCTACTTTGAAGACCTATATGATATCATGTTTATCCAGACATTTTTTATAATAGCAAAAAAATGGGTAACACCCTAAATCTCTAACTGACGAAATGGTTAAATAAACTCATGGATTTTTAAAGTGGTCATAGAAAGTGATGTTTATGTTGTGTTTATAGAAAAAAAAAACTCATTATAGAATACTAATGGAAAGAAAAAGAAGAAAATCATTTGTACTTACAATATGAACGCATTATTAAAAAATGTAGACATCTTTTTAGGGCTGAAGATTTTAATGTTTTAAATCGAGTTGATATAGAGAAACAAAGGCTTGACTGGATGAGGCATTTTGATTTATTTATCTTATTTTATTTTTTTACCTCACCAGAGGGGAAAGGCAAATCTACCAAAGTAATTGGCTATTTAAAAATGGCTCTCAAACTTATTTGATCTAAATAAAAACTGAGAACCATCTTTTTCTCTTAAAATTTGCATTTTACATGCCCCATGAAGATATCATCGTGGAGATACCAAGGGAATATCAAACTTGCAAGTGGAGTCATCACTACCAGACGACTAGAGACAGCTGTATAACAATTTCTAAAGCTGTTTACCAAAGAAGTCTAATGTAGAAGGATGTGGCTGTCATTCCCATGGAAAACAGAAAGGAAGGAGAAATATGGTAAAGGAGGAAATCAGCTGTTGGACCAAAGGAGGAGTTATATATTTAAAAAATTCCAATCGTTGAAGACACAGTTGCTCTATCGCACAAAATTCTGAGGTCTGTTCAGTGTCTACTTCTGTTGGATTAACATTTTGCTCAGCACTATTTTGGGAAAGAATTTCTACAGAGCTGGCATGTCCAGCCCCCAGTGTTTCCTCTCACTGACTTATCAACAGGTGTTGAAAAGCCTATGGCAGAAATATCACAGACCCAGTAAACTCAACTTAATTTCGTACCTGTATCTCTGATTTTGTTGGAATGTTTTATTTCTGGAGGATAAAGAAGTAAATAAATTATTGTTGATGTGATTACTCTTCTATATGTATACATATGAATTTATCAATACCATACGTTTATTTATGATTTGTAAATTTAATATTGGGGGTATGATCACACAATTCAAATCTGAACACATTTAGTAGAGAATGCACTCTCTTTGTAATGAAATATGCTAGCATTATGATTTTAAGAAAGCATGTAACAATCTGGACTTTAAAAAAATTTGTCACATCTGGAAAAACAACATTGAGATTCTTTACAAAGCCATGTCAGGTAAGCTTCAGAAACAACAATCTGATCATTATCAGAGAAAAAGTAAAAGGCAAAACAATGTAGTATTAAATTGCTATACTCTTGACAAGTAATTTTCAGGAGTTTAAGCATAAGACAGAATTATATGTGACCTAATGAATGAAGGAAGGATCATCCTCCCTGCTTCTCCATTTAGCAGCCTAATTTAGCATATTCTTAAACCTGAAAAGAATGAATGGCTTCTTACAGTGGATTACCACAGCCTAATGCTGTGGACCTCATGAAGGCCCTCATACCCAATAGTCAATGGTGTTAAAATTACTGGCTCCATCCAAACAGCAGCCACTAAATAATTTGGCATTGTAGAAATTGTTAATATGTTCTCATCAGTGCCCATTTCAACAGCCTCTTAGACATTATACACCTCTACCAGGCTACCCATGGGGTACCTCAGCAGTCTTTCCATTGCACACAGTCTTTGAAGGCAAGGTCTTATCTATGTCCAGTTATGGGGAAATTAATTAATTCACTTGAAATGCTCATTCAGGACATGCAAATGCCAACAAAGTGGCTTACAAAAAAGGGGATGGGCCATTGCTCCACACGTAGTGCAAGGTCCTGCCACTCAGATGAAATTCTTGAAAATTATGTGGTGAACTGTGCCATCTCAGGCAATGTCATGACCCAGCTATCATCCCTCTTAGCACTCAAAATATTAATACAAGTCCAACAACTTTTAGTTCTTTTGGGGCCTGGAGGCAGCATATTCTGCATTTCCTTATTTTTTTTTTAGTCTCACTGATACTTTAACTTGCAAGTCAGTCCACCTTAAATGGGGTCCCCTCCAACAAAATGTTATGAAATCTGTCTAAACTGAAATCAAGGGGCACCTTTATTAAGTATCCTCAGAGACTCTCTACTGTAGATGCTGTACTGACCTCCTTTTATGACTCCCAGAGTTTCTGGACCACCTATAATGTCCATAAGTTTCCAATGGACTTCTGATACACAATACTGCTCTTCTTCAATTCTGTGCTATACACTATTAGAGTGACATTTACTGGCCACATGCTGGGATCTCCTGGAAATAGAGACTTTTATAGACCCTGAACATATGACCTTGTGTACTCAATTGCCCATTATACTTTGGGTCATGGGTGCCATACCTCACAAACCTGGATTGGCAACCAAGCCCTCCTTGCTATAGCATGGAGTCACATGTGGGCTCTCTGGCATATCCTACTTGGACAGGTCCTCATTATCTCCTTTTCTTAGTCCCTTGCCAGGAGCCACTGTGTTGGAGGAGGTCACCCCTCTCTCCCAGACATTTTGGCTACCTGAGGAACAAAACTGAGGGAACAAAATTGGGAATGTGTAGGTTTTATAGATAGAATCACCACCACTCTATGTGATGGAGCTCAGTGGGATGCTGTTGCTTTCCCATCTCTTAACCAAGTTTCCCTGATAAAAGAAGAGACCCAAGGGTCAGCAAAATTGGCCAGACTTTAGACCGTCATCTCAGCATGGATGCCCAGAGCAATAATTTGGCCCCATCAATACATTTTTATGTATTCTTGGGTGGTGACCTAAGAGTCTCTCCTTTTGATAGAGAACTTTGGAAATCTTTTGCTTCACAGATACCCCAAATATAAATTAACATAACAGGTATCTCTGCATATATCAGAGCCACAATACAACACCTCTGGAGGACATTCTTTATCCATTTGAGTTCCAGATATTACTGATAGTGACTGAAAATTCATTTCATTTCTTAGAAAACGGTGGTGGGCTCTTAAAAAGTGCATTCAGTGGAATTTCCACCTTCCCTATATGCCCTTTGCAATTTAATTGGTTTAATTCAGAGGTCCAATGAACTCTTCAAAGAGCTCTTAAGTAACAAAGTAGCAAATCGATTTCCCATTGGGATCCACTGTGGCAGGGATTTATTAAACTAAATTCAAGCCTTCTGGAGACATGCATTGCCTGCATCAGTGTCATACAGATTCTTAGCCGACTTTGTTGGCCATAAAGAGGGCACCTCTAAAATTTATGTTTTTGGGACACCTGTGTGGCTCAATTGGTTAGGCGTCCGACTCTTGGTTTCAGCTCAGGTCATGATCCCCCAGTTTGTGAGTTCCAGCCCCGCATTGGGCTCTGTGCTGACAGTGTGGAGTCTGCTTGGGATTCTCTCTCTCCGCCCCTCCCCTGCTCTCTTTCTCTCAAAATAAATAAATAAACTTTAAAAAAATGAAAATTATGTTTTCAATGATCGCCTCTCCATTTGGTCCCCTCCCTCCTGGTCAAGTGTCTACTTTGTTTCCTAGGGAAAAGGTCTTCAATCGTCACCAAGGCTTAAAACGATGCCAAAGCATTGTATTGTAAGTCCTAAATTTCCATGTGCTGCTGTAGGGGAGGAAAAATTCTCCTCTACCCTCTTTGGGTCTCTGGCTGGGCCTATGAATTAAACTGACGTAAGACAGATTAACAGGAGGAAATCATATAAATCTTGTTGAATTTTTATATGTACATGGGAACCTAAACAAGAGAATAAAGACCCAAAGAAGGGACCAGAGCAGGAAGCTTTTATACCTTTTAGAAAAATGAACAATAAATATGTGAACAATTGACAAGATAAAGGTATTTGGGCTATGGGTAGTAAATGGCAAAAGAGTAACAAAGTTACTGGGGATCATATGTGGAGAGAAGGGTTCCTTACTTAGCCAGTTCCTTTCTCAGCCAGAACAACCGCATTTACCTAACAGTTTCACTTCCTTGTCCGCCAGCAAAAGTAATTAAACAAGTAATCCTGTCTTCCCAAGGGCACCAGGGGTCTCCCCACTTCTGGTTGTTACAAAGTCTGCCTCCCACAGTCCCACCTTGTTTATTTTGCTCCTGAGTTCAAGCCATATATATATATATATATATATATATATATATATATACACACACACACAGCCTTACATGGTGTGCAGGGCTGTGAGTATACATAACTAATAAATTGTGGTTAACCACATCTATCCAGTGTTAGATGTCATGTGTTTGCCCATCCCCATAACTCTAGGGCAAGTGAAAGGAAGCAAAGCAGAGTTGGAGAGTTCTCAAAGGAAAGGTAATACTACTAGGTAGATTTAGTCCAAGAGCAATGAAGAAATGTTGGAAGTGGTTTTTTTAAAAAAATTTTTTTTTTTTTTACATTTATTTACTTTTTGAGAGACATAGAGCACAAGTTGGGGAGGGGCAGAGTGAGAAGGAGACACAGAATCCGACACAGGCTCTAGGCTCCGAGCTGTCAGCACAGAGCCTGACGTGGGGCTCAAACTCACAAACTGTGAGATCATGACCTGAGCTGAAGTCAGACGCCCAACCGACTGAGCCACCCAGGCGCCCATGGAAGTGTTTTTTAACAGGGACTTGATGTGCTTGGTTTTACATGCTAATACATAACCCTGGTGGCAGGTTAGAAAATGGAGTGGAGGGACACACTGGAGTCTGGAAGGGAATACGCTGTTCCAGTTAGCCAGATGAGGAATGGTGTTGTTTGCTCTAGCTTTTGGAAAATGAGAGAGAGAAGAGATTCTGTAAGTATCAGGAGTTCCAGTTCACTAAGGTTTTGTTTTTTTTTTAAATTTTTTTTTCAACGTTTATTTATTTTTGGGACAGAGAGAGACAGAGCATGAACGGGGGAGGGGCAGAGAGAGAGGGAGACACAGAATCGGAAGCAGGCTCCAGGCTCTGAGCCATCAGCCCAGAGCCCGACGCGGGGCTCGAACTCACGGACCGCGAGATCGTGACCTGGCTGAAGCCGGACGCTTAACCGACTGCGCCACCCAGGCGCCCCAGTTCACTAAGGTTTTGAGGGAGGTGAAGGTGCAACAATGATTCCCAGGCTTTTCACCTGAACAGTTGTTAGGTGATAATCCATCCATTTTGATAGTCAAGGTAGGAAGAGAATAGATTTGAAGAATATTGTAAGCCAAGAGAAAAGAAGCTCTTTGGAAAAGAGAGATGGGTTAGATATCTGTCAAGCATTTGAGAGAGAGAGAGAGAGAGAGAGAGAGAGAGAGAGAGAGAGAAGTAAATGGATCATGGACTAAACAAGCACAAGCATTGTTTAGATTTCTCAATGATTAGATCATCATCGGTGATCTTTGACAGGGCAGGTTCAGAGCACATCTGGCCTAAAAGAGCCAGAGGATTTGGAAGAGGGGGAAGAAGTGTTGTAGACAATGAGTGGACCCATCAGGTTATTCTGCATAATTCCACAACTCAAAATCCTTAATTCTGCAAAGTACCTTTTGCCAGAGAAGTTAACATGTTCATGGGTCGCAGGATTTAGAACACTGATTTCTTGACAGGAGGAAGGAGAGGATTATCATTATTAGAGATGTTAGAGAAAGACAGATATGAATATAATAGAACTTTAGGCCAGTCATGTGTCAAGTTCCAAATTTTTAAGTTTCCTTCCTCAGTTTCGTCATCACAAATTTGTAAATAAGTGAATGAATGAATGGGTGCCTGATGGATGTGAGCAATGTCCAGTCTCTCCGTCCCTACCTTTTTCTTTAACAACTTGACTCTTCAATTTATGACAAGAAAATATGTCACGCACTGCTCTGTTTTCTGTGGGACAGTGTCTGCCCATCTGTTCTTTACCTGCCTTGCAGACAAAGCAGCTGTGGCTCTCCATTGTGGCTAATATTAACCAAATCCACTGTCACCTCCACTTGCCTCTTCCTAGAATTCGAGTATATTTGCACATGAATCCAAGCACATTAAGAGATTAGAAGGAAAGAGAGGCTAGGGTTAAAACCCAAATTGACAATAGTTTCTGCCACGACGGGCAGACATTTAGTGAAAATAACAAGAAGGCAGAAGTAAAAAGCGAGCGGGCTGCGCTTTCAATTTGATTTTTTAATGGTGTTTCTTGGCTCCACATATAGTTTGCACAGAGCAGTCATCATTATCTTCTCCTACTAGAACTCCACGTTCAGGTGTTCCTTCCCACTGTTTTTGTTTTTGAATCAAAGGGGAGCAGCAAGACCCACGGTGGAACTTCAGATTCCACAGTGTTCTACTTGATCTATTTCTAAACTCTGCCCCTCCTTGATTTTTATCTCCCAGCTGTCCCAGATCTCTCGGCCTCACTCCCCTCTGCTTCCTGTCCGAATTCCGAAGCCCAGGTTACCGTTTCTGCTATGTCTTAAGGTCCCCACTGAAGGGAAGGATGTTCAGACTCACTCTTCTGAAACCCGTCGGACCTATTTCGCGATAAAGGAAAACGAAACTCAAACGTGCCCGATGTGAGAAACGAAACCAAAACTTCCTTTCCGGGTACAAAAGACTGGCCGAGGCGGCTCGGCAGGTCAGAAGCCCAGGTTCAGGCGCCCCCTCGAGTTGCCACTCAGGGCTCCGCGCTCTGAGCCCCTGTCGGTCGCTTCCTTCCCTGCAGGTGCCCGTCAGCTGCTCCACCGACGCAACAGGTCCGGTGCGGACGCCGGGGTGGAGGTTGGCGGGAGCAACGGGAGGTGCTCCGGGGAGCGAACCGGGGTGGGGGGGGGGGGGGGCGGCGGGGGAGCGGGCTCCAAGGCGACCGCGGTCACTGCAGGGAGAAACCCGGAGTGGAGATATCGCTCGCAGTTCCAGCTCTCTGGTCCAGGCGGGAGGTGGCCCGGGAGCGGCTGCGGACGCGCCCCGCTGCGCGCCCCCCCGAAAATGGTGGCGGACGGGTCTCCCGTTGGCGCCGGGAGGCAAGGCGTGGGGAGAGGCAGAGGAAAGGGACGCAGGTGGGGAGCGCGGGGTCTGGAATCCGAAGGAGAGGGGCGAGCGTTCAGGCTTTTAAGGGGACCTCTTCAAAGAAAGAATGCTGGGATCTGGGGCCTTAGGGAAACTAAGCGAGGTCAGATCTGAGCGTAACCAATATGACCTAGACATCGGTAGCGGCAGGCAGCTAGCATCCCCACCCCACGCACAATCGGGGCGCAACTACAAACTTGCAGAATCAGAATCTGCGTTCGAATAACTTACAGGCGATTCCTACCTACCCCTACATTTCAGTGGCTTCATGCAATAATCATTTATTTCTTATATAACAGTTAAAAGAATGTAAAAATGGTCAAAGGGCATGTATTTGTTTTCTATTGCTGCATGACAAATTACCGCAAATTTGGGAAGTTTAGTCAATAAAAATGTATTATTTTATAAATTTCCGTGAATCAGAAGTCTAGACACAGAGTAACTGAATGCTTTTACTCAGCCTCTCACCAGACTAAAATGAAGGTGCCTACTGGAGCTGCCATCTTGTCCAGGTTCTTTCCAGTTGTTGGAAGAATCCAATTCCTTGCAGGTGTGGGATTGTGAGGTTCCCTGTTTTCTTGTTGGCTGTTGGCTGTGGGTTATTCTCAGCCTTTAGATTCCACCCTCAGCTCCCGGCCAGGTGGTCCTCTCAAAGCATTGTGGCTTATGTCTTCAAAGCTATCAGGAGAATCTGTCTCCTGGAATGTTGGAGTCTTACCTAATGTGACCTAATCATGGGAGAGACTATCCCATTCAATCTTCCCGTCCTGCCCACACCCAAGGAGAGGATATTATACAGGGCAGTGCACCAAGGTGGCTGGAGTCTTGGAGGACATCTAGAATTCTGTCCATTGCTGGTCAGCTTTTCTCCAGTGTTTCAGGAAATTGACTCTTTCCATCAAGAGGTTCCATCATTCCCTGGGCCTTATTTTCTGAATTGGGCTGTCTCTAATAATGTATGATTTCTCTTTTTCCCATCCCTTCTCTTTTTTCTTTTAAAGATTGTTTAAATCAGAACCCAGATAAGGTTTTGGTACTACTGTGATTGGATAATATGTCTTTAGGCTTGTTGTAGTCTCTTTCATCCTCTTGTAATTTGTTAATAAATTGGAGTCCCTTCCCTTCCCTTCCCTTTTTTTTTTTTTTTTTTTTTTGGCCTTGTAGAGATTCTAATCTTCCTGGTATCATTTAACAGGTTCTTCTATCTTATAAATGTCTCGTTAATTAATTGTTGCTACTAGAGTTTTGATCAAATTCAGGTCAAAATTTTTGGTGGAGTATTTCTTTCTTTTTTTTTAATGTTTATTTTTGAGAGAGACAGAGACAGAGACAGAGAACTAGTGAGGGAGGGGCAGAGAGAGAGGGAGACACAGAATCCAAAGCAGGCTCCAGGCTCTGAGCTGTCAGCACAGAGCCAGATGTGGAGCTCGAACTCATGAACCAGGAGATCATGACCTGAGCCGAAGTCAGATGCTCAATTGACTGAGGCACCCAGGCTCGTCTTTGCTGGAATATTTCAACAGTGATGCACTTCTACATGGAAGTAGCTATTTGCCTGTATTTTTGTTGTTCTAGCACCTAAAAATAACAAGATCTATTAATTCACTAGAAGTTGTAATATAAGTATAAATGAAATATAAGTATAAATGAAATTTCCCCATTTATATTTATTTGGCAACACAGTGGTTCAGTACTTATATGAGAAAGGCAATTTAACTTCTTGATTCCAGAAGCCCTTAATTTTTGATATATTATCTTTAGATGCTCTCTCTGGACTTTCTGCGATGAAAAATGAGGAACTTAATATACACTCTTCTTTTTCCACTATTCATCCCTTTCTGAACTTTCCAATTTGGTTAATTATATTACTTTTATATTATAATGGTTTATCATAGTTTACAGTATTTTTGACTTTATTTTTAAAAATGTTTTATTTATTTTGAGAGAGAGAGAGAGAGGGAGAGAGAGAGAGCGGGCAAGGGGCAGAGAGAGAGGGAGAGAGAGAATTCTAAGCAGGCTTCCTGCTGTTAGTGCAGAGACCCACCAGGGCTCTATCCCACAAACTTGACCGGAGCCAAGATCAAGAGTTGGCCGCTTAAGCGACAGTCACCCAGGTGCCTGTTTATGACTTTAATTTTTGTGATTTGTTTCTGGTAGAGTAAAAAATGGGAAGTCAAGTAAACAAGTCACAAAATTATTTATTATGTTATTTATTGTAGAAGCAATCTATATGGTTGACTTGGAAATGTAGTTATCATTAAGACCATTGTTTGAAATAGATACTTTTCTAAATTCAGAGTATCATGGATCCTCCTATTTTTCTTTATAGCTTCCTTTAATTTTCCTGGATCATATGTAGTTATACTGTTTCTTGATTGTCCTTCTGCTTGATATCTACCCCCTAATTTTCTGAACTGTCTCTTTAAATAACATTATCATTCAGGCTAGGTGGTTGGTGACTTCTTAAATATCTAGTAATATTGTCTTTCTGCCCTCCTAATGGATTGAATGACTGGGTATGGAATTATAAGTTCAAAATATTTTCCCCTTGGAACTTTGAAAACATTATATTTTCTTTTACCAAAACATCCAATAACGCTCCTCATTTTATTCAGTTCTAACTCTGTGCCAGGTTCAATTTTAATCAATTAAAAAAATTTTTTTTTAATGTTTTTATTTATTCTTGAAGGAGAGAGAGAGAGACAGAGCATGAACAGGGGAGGAGCAGAGAGAGAGGGAGACACAGGATTCGAAGCAGGCTCCAGGGTGTAAGCCGTCAGCACAGAGCCCGATGCAGGGCTCGAACTCATAAACTGTGAGATCATGACCTGAGCCAAAGCCAGACGCTCAACCAACTGAGCCACCCAGGTGCTCCTTAATCAATTTCTATACATCAACTCATACATACATTGAAAACACAGCCAGAGGAGAGTAACATTATTGTCCCAGTTTTATAGATGAGTAAACTGAGACACAGAGAAAGTAAATACCTTGCCTAAGATTATAAAACTATGTTATGTTTCATTACTAGGATGAAAACCCACGTCTTCTGCTTAGAGTGCTCATGCCTTTAACTGTTTCACATATGCTTTCCCTGACTTCCATTTCTTCGTAGCACATCCCCATCTTTATTCTTGGAGCTCTGCAGTTTGAAGGAGCTATTGCTAGGTGTGTGTTTCTCTTCTGTCATTATGTTTTCTTAGTACTTGGAAAAACTTTTCAACCTAAAAATGTGTATTTTTTCTTTAACTCTGGCCCAGTATTATTGTATGACTTTAAATATTATATCTTTTATTATTTTTATCCCTACTCATTTTGGAATCTTATTTTTCTCCTTCTTGAATTAACATGGGATGAATTTAAAACTTTCAAATCTATTCTCTATATTTCTTAGTACTTTTTCTATTTTCCATCTCTTTGTTTTTTTCTTTTTCCTTTTTTTTTAATGTTTATTTATTTTTGAGAGAGAGAGACAGAGCTCAAGAGGGGGAGGGGAGAGAGAGAAGGAGATACAGAATCCGAAGCAGACTCCAGACTTTTTTTTTTAAAAGTTTTTAACGTTTTCTTTCTTTATTTATTTAATATGAAATTTATTGTCAAATTGGTTTCCATACAACACCCAGTGCTCATCCCAACAGGTGCCCTCCTCAATGCCCATCACACACTTTCCCCTCCCTCCCACCCCCATCAACCCTGTTTATTTTTTTAAATATATTTTTTTAATGTTTATTTATTTCTGAGACAGAAAGAGACAGAGCATGAGGGAGGGGAGTGGGAGAGGGGCAGAGAGAGAGAGGGGACACAGAATCCGAAGCAGGCTCCAGGCTCTGAGCTGTTAGCACAGAGCCCTACATGGGGCTCAAACTCACAGAGCGTGAGATCATGACCTGAGCCGAAACCAGACGCTCAACTGACTGAGCCACCCGGGCACCCCAAACCCTCAGTTTATTCTCAGTTTTTAAGAGTCTCCTATGGTTTGCCTCCCTTCCTCTCTTTCTTTTTTCCCCTTCTCCTCCCCCATGGTCTTCTGTTAAGTTTCTCAGGGTCCACATAAGAGTGAAAACATATAGTACCTGTCTCCCTGTATGACTTATTTCACTTAGCATAACACTGTCCATTTCCATCCATGTTGCTACAAAAGGCCATATATCATTCTTTCTCATTGCCAAGTAGTATTCCATTGTGTATATAAACCACAACTTCTTTATCTGTTCATCAGTTGATGGATGTTTAGGCTCTTTCCATAATTTGGCTATTGTTGAAAGTGCTGCTGTAAACATTGGGATACAAGTGCCCCTATGCATCATCACTCCTGTATCCCTTGGGTAAATTCCTAGCAGTGCTATTGCTGACTCCAGGCTTTGAGCTGTCAGCACAGAGCCTGTTTGTGGGGCTTGAAGTCACAAGCCATGAGATCACGACCTGAGCTGAAGTCAGACGCTTAACTGGCTGAGCCACGCAGGTGTCCCTCTTTGTTTTCTTCTCATGCCTTCTAAGGAATTTCCTGGATTTCCGATCTGTAACTTGAGATTTCATCATGTCCATTTTATTGCTCTGCATGTGACTTTTTTCCTGAAAGTATAAATTTTTTTGAGGATTTACTTTTGTTTTTTCTGTAGCAGCCTGTTATTATTGTATTAGATAATATTGTGATTATTTAGAATGCTAATTCAAACTTTTTAAAGGACTATTCTGGCCTTGAATCATGTTTATTCATCCAGCTTCTTCTTAATACCACCCCCCATGTCTGATAATTCAGATTTTTAAATATACATTTATTCAGTGGTTTTTGTGGTGGGTAGCAGGCTTTATTTTCCCTACCATGACTCTCCCTTAAATGAGAGAGAACTGGGCATAGTGATACAAATTCTATGTACATTTTGTGTAAGTTTGGCCTGAGTTCAGGATGAAGTTTCATAGGAAAAGTTTCCTATATGATATATGAGAGGAGGTAGGCAGGCAAGCTATGGAACCCCTTAATTATCAAATTGAGAAGGGTTTTATTCTCCCACCATGGCTTTTGTTGAAAAGTTGTAGTGTCCAATAGGCACACATATCTCATTAGTAATTGTTGTTATTTAATTTAAAACGATGTTATTTCTTTCTGTTTATGTGTATTTTATTTTCAAATGATTATGTTAGGACTTATTAATTTGTTTGGAGCTAACTCCTTCATAAATAAACTGTTAGGTATTTATTTTGTCCTAGGAGTACCATAAGAAAAATTCTTGAGACATTAAGAACTTCCGGGAACCTATGAATTACCTTATTTCATTCAATCTGACCCTGCCTTTTCTGGATCTATCCCTTCTGTAAGATACTTGGGGTTAATATTCTCCCGTTTACTCAGTTCTCATGGAATCATCTTTTATATTTGAACTTGGTACAATTTGGAGAACTGAAGTAAAACAGTATGGCTAATGTGCAGTTAGTAAGGTTGGGAATTGTATGAATTGGATGGCAGAGAGTTTTGGGGAAATTCTCTAAAATTCTTCCCTAGGCAAAAGCCCCTTATAATGTGAGCTATAGCTACTTTTCCTATTTCATTTCCAATCAAATCATTCTGTTTTATGCCATGTGGAAAAACCTGTGGAATCAAACTTGTCATGTGGTTTCACATCTCTGTGCATTAAACCAGTATTGTTTTGCTCTTTGAGATGTGATCCTCTGTATCTCTTAACCTTCTCTAAGATGCTTCCATAATTCTTTCTCATATTTTAAATGTGTCCTCAAAACCTCAGAACACAAGAGCCTGACTACTCCAGTTGATTGAAGAACTCTTTTAATTCTCTAATGGCTTTCTGTACCATTTCTGCTAGGTCACTAAGCACGTTACACTTTTTGATTTAATTCTCTTTAAACCCTTACCAGATTGTGTGGGGAGAGGACCATGTTTTATGCATATTTGCATATGTGGCAGCAAGTGCAATGCTTGGTAAGGAGTAGATGCTCTTTAGGTCTGATAAAAGGGGGAATAACTAGGTAAGCGAGAGACCATGCTTTTGCCTGTCTCCATTAAGTGTTTCTTAAACATTCCATTCCAGCCACAGTAATTTCTTTTTTCTTCAAGTTTACTCATTTTTTGCAGTCATGAACCTCCATGCATTGTTATTTTAATATTTATTATGTTTATTTATTTATTTATTTATTTTTTTATGTTTATTTATTTTTGAGACAGAGAGAGACAGAGCACGAGTGGGGGAGGGGCAGAGAGAGAGGGAGACACAGAATCCAAAGCAGGCTCCAGGCTCTGAGCTGTCAGCACAGAGCCCGACGCAGGGCTCTAACTTGGGAACGGCGAGATCATGACCTGAGCCGAAGCTGACACTCAACCGACTAAGCCACCCAGGCATCCCTAATATTTAATATCAATGTGTACCTCATCATTATATGTTCTTTAATGTCATATAATATGAGTATCTATCTATCTATCTATCCATCTATCTAATTTATCTATTATCTGTCTATCATCTATCTATCAAGTTCCACTGCCCTAACACACTATATGGCGTATTTGAAGAATGTCTCAATATTTGTTTTTTGTAACAGAATGCTCAAGTGCATTTTCTTCTGCCTCTTTGACAGTTCTTTCTCAATTACCTTTGCAGACTCTTCCTCTTCTCTGTTGGCATTTATTAAATATTAGTGATCTGCAAAACTGTATTTTCAGTCCTTTCTTCTTCTTTCATGATACTGTGTCTGTCTGTCTAAGCAGGTTCCTCTACCTCAGTGGCCTTATTTACAGTAATATTCAAGTTACTCACATATTCAGGTCTAGCCCAGATCTTGGGTTTGACCTCTAGACCTACATATTTAATTACTCACGTGACATGTCCTACAGTCTTGAACTCAAGTCAAACTCAGAGTGACCACAAATGAACTCATGATCCTTCCCTGAAATGTAGACTTGTTCCAAGGTTTCCTGGCCAGGGAATGGCCTCGTCCTCCATCCTGTTGCATCAGGTAGAATCTTAAAATCATCCTTGACAACCTTCACTCTTCCCTCTTCTCCATCCTTATCAGATCCATTACAAAATTATGTTAAACTAACCTTTCAAATATTTAATATCCATAGGGGCCCCAAACTACCATCAAACTGTGTTACATCAAACTACTCTCATTACCCTTCTGAACTGTGGTTTTCTCTCTGCTTTACTAACAGGAACTTTGATCCCATCTTATCTATTCTCTCTACTGCAGCCAGAGTAATCTTTCAAAATGTAAAGCCGCTCATAACACTACGTGCTTAAAGTCCGTCAGTGGATTTTAGGATGAAAACATGCCCTCAAAGGCTCTGCCTGCTCTCATATTTCTGTAACCCTCTAGTACAGCTAACTCTTTCCTCACTCTCTCCATTCCAACCTTGTTGACTTCTGTTCTGGATCTAGAACCACCCACGCTCATTCATGACACAAGACTTTTGTACATGGTATTTTCTGGTATTTTTTGTACACGGTCTTTTCTGCCTGGAATGCTACTCCCCCCATCCCTGTATTTAGTTAAATTTTGTTTCATCCTTCAGAAATCAACTCAAGCATTACTTCATTAGGATGCTTCCTCTATCCTCTTTGTCACAGTTTAAATTTTCCATTGTCCATATGATTATCTGATTAATATTTGTCTTTCCTGGTGGATTTTAAGCTCCATGAGAACTAACAGCATGTTGCTCTTTGTTCATATATTCCCATTGCCTGATGTTTTGCTTAACACACGGTAGTCATTTAATACTATTTGTTGATGGAATAAATGAATTTCTAATTTTTCTTCTTTCTTTGTAGGTCTGTCATTTTCATTAATAACTGCCACTTAGAGGTACCAAAGTAAAGGAAATTTGCTATATTTAATGTTTTCCAGTTCAGGTTCGAGGTCCAGAGAGCGGCAAGAATGGGTAATTTTCAATTTAAAATATTTATAAATTACAAAATAATGATTCTTTAAGCTACATGGATTTAATAGAATTAACATAACTTTATTGTTATTTTTTCTTTTTCAAATAATAAGTAAATAATTTATTTTTTAGGTTTAGAAGAACACATGATGTTTTTAGAAAAAATGTCACAGTTAATTATGAGTGCATTGCCAAAAGCCAAGTGAGTATTGTAATAAAGATTTCACTATGTGGAGTTCAAGACACAAAACAAATGAACATAGGGGAAAGGAGAGAAAAATAAGATAAAAGAGACAGGGAGGCAAAGAACAAGAGATTCTTAAATACAGAGAACAAACTGAGGGTTGCTGGTGGGGGGATAGGCTAAATGGAGGGATTAAGGCATTAATGGGCATTAAGGAGGGCACTTTTAGGAGCACCAGGTGTCCTATGTGAGAGATGAATCACGGGGTTCTACTTCTGAAACCAGTACTACACTGTATGTTAACTAACTTAAATATAAATAAATAAATTAAAAAAGAGGTGTACATTTGGATACCATATTTCCTGTATATCTATTTGACATGAAAGTAATGTGTATCTATCTCAGTATATATATTATAGTATATTATATACAATTATATATGCACATGCATATATAAATACATATATGATTGTTTAACATAGAACTTTGAGAGCTGTTTGATAGTGAATGGAAACAGTTTTGTCTTGCATTATTTGTACACAGCTATCAATGAACCTATTGTTTTATAAAGAAATAGTATTGATTAAACAGGAAGGAAATTTAACACAGGTCTATATTCAGAATAGAGGTGTTAAATTCCCGATTCCAATCCAGATTCTGCCATGTGGTTTTACATAATTTGCTCTGTCTCTTTGAGCCTCTTTTTCTATGTCTATAGAATGGGAATGATCCCACCTTCTTCCTATGAGGGATAGTCATACATATGGATATATTTGAAAAGTCTTAGCGTAGAGATGGACATAAAATAATTCCTTGGCAAATTCACCTACTGATGATAGTGATAATGGGAGAATAATGACAGTGCTACTGTCTTTTGGGGGCCTTATTTAATCAATATGTAATTTTTGTTTTAACTTTTCATTTTAGACATTCCAGTTTATTCAATGATTTTGTTGAATCTGAATTTTTTCTGATTGATGGCGATTCATTACTTGCTACATGCATATGTGAGGAATCATTAAAGCAGGGGCAGCAGCTCCACTTCTTTTATGTAATTGAATGCTATCTTATGGATCTTATCAGTAAAGGAGGACAATTTGCCATAGTTTTCTTCAAGGTAACATGTGATTTAAGACCTAAACTAAAATTCCCTACTATTTTATATTTTTTTCTTATTAACACGTTAAATACATCTATAAGAATTCATAGTTTAAAGGGAAGAACAGAAAAAATACCCATAGTCCCCGTATTAAGAAGTTACCACATTTAAGGTTATATTTTATTTGCAACCATTAAACTTTATATAAAGACACACACGCTCATGAAGGAGGATGAGCAGTCTCTACAGAAGCTCAGTTGGATTCAACTTTTCCAACTCGGAGAAGCGCTTCTGTTTTCAGAACTCTGTAGTCAGTTTCTTTGAGCCTGGAAAAATGTCAAACTCATTGATACTACTTCATTTATTCTTTGTTCCATAGTAAATACCCCTGAGGGAAGGTATTTGGTCTTCCTTTTCTGATTATGAATATAATTAATAAAATATTAACAGTATCAAATACAGAAGTATAACCACTATCACCCTTTCCTTATCCTATCCCTGAAGGTAACCAAGGTATTACCCTTAAGGGTTTTGGAATGTGTCTGTTCAGTCATTTTGCAGTCAACACTATTGTTAGATTTTTAAACATTGCTGACTTCTTGCAAGTGATGTTTTGAATACAGAGCCGGTATTCTAACCTAATGTTTCCAGTCCAGTTTACTGCACTAATTTTGATCTGTTGAGAAAAACCTCTGCTGCTTCAGGACAATCATACTAAATTGGGATAGTCCTCTCCAAGTGGTTCACCTCAGCTTCCTGTTCTGGATAATTTATATCCGCCATTTGCTTTTGCATATTTTTTCTCTCCTTTTTCTTTTTGAAGTGAAATTGGAGAGGAAAAGAATTAGACTACGAAGGGAAAGTATGATAAACCCTGAGCATTATGTGCTTGCTTAATGGGGACGCCTGTATTTAAATCCAAACTGTGATTTATGGCACGTATTTGTGAAATGACAGTCAAGGTCTGACTATAACGCAGAACAAAACTGTATCGGAACCTTTTCTTCTAATGACTTTAATGATACGTGTAAACCAACTAAATGGTAATTTCAAAAAAAATATACTTTATCCCATTCTTACAGGATGCTGAGTATGCATATCTCAGCTTCCCTGAACTTCTTCCTTTGAGAACTGCTTTCATTCTTCATCTTCAGTATAATACCACCATTGATGTTCAAACAGAATTTTCTGGATGCTTATCACAAGGATGGAAAAGTTTCTTAGAAGACAGTTACCCATATTACCTGATGGTTGCAGATGAAGGCCTGAACCATCTGCAAACGCACCTTTTCAACTTTTTAATTATTCAGTCTTGGTCAGTCAAGGTCAATGTTGTGCTTTCCTCAGGGCAAACATCCAATATTCTTCGACTTTATGCGTACCTTATGCCAAGCACGTGCACGAACCAAACTTTTTTCAAAGAGGTAATTGATATCTAAATATAAATTTCTTCTAGACTTTTACAGAATTTTCCAAGTTACTTGACTTTTATTTCTACCACTTCTATGGAAATTATCATAGGTTTCACAGAGAGGTATAGAAAATTAACGATAATGATAATACAAATGCAATCATATGTTCAGAACTTGTAATAACAACAATGATTGGTACTTCTCAAGAGTCATTTTTTAAATCTTGTCAACAGCTCTTTAGTTAGGTGTAAGTATGATCCGTGTTTTGCAGATGAGGAAATAGATACTTGAGTAAGTAATTTGCTCATTATCAATAGTAAATGAATAATAAAGCATGGATTGAAAAGGAGCAGTCTGACTTTAGCCCTTATGTGCGTAACTACTGTGTGGTATACTGCCTCCAAGTTAATGAAGGTCAGAAATGCACTCATTTGGAGGTAAAAACTCATGCCTCTGTTGCTAAGACATACTGGTGAAATACTTGTTAATACGGTAGTTTTAATGAGAAAACAATGGAGAAGGGTGATGAGGATGGGAAATAAGCAAAATGCTTATTTCATAATATTAAGGCATTAATAGAATTTTCAGAGTATTTAGATTTTAATCCTTTGCTTGATCTTGTTATTTTGCTGCATTGGTATATTTGACAATTACTACATTGAAATTTGGGGAGTTAAAAATACTAATTTTATAAATGAATCTAGTTTCTGGTTAATTTTCACTACTTATAGTAAATCCTCATATGGAGATATTAATTCTGTATTTCATCAAAATAATTTGTGAGTCAATTAACATTTTTTACTCTTTGACAATACTGTCATACTCCTTCTGGTATTTGGAAACATCCAGATGGTTGTCATGAAATCTGATAAGATAGTTTGTTTTGCTATAGTTAGAATCCCAGTCATTAAACTATTTCCAACTCTAGTTGCCTGCTGTGGGTAGGATCAGCCCTGAAGTTGATTTTTATATTGGGAAGAGGAACTGTAATCAATTGATCTCATTTCATTCTGTGAAAACAGTTTCTGAATCTGAGCTTGAAGAGTGCTCTACAAACATCCTTCCCAGTCCGTCCTTAAGAAGATTTTTTTAAAGGTCCCTGGCTGGATCAGCAGTTGGGTGACTGACTTCAGTTCAGGTCATGATCTCAAAACTCATGAGTTTGAGCCCCGCCGAGCTCTGTGCTGATAGCTCAGAGCCTGGAGCCTACTTCGGATTCTGTGTCTCCTTCTCTCTGTCCCTCCCCTGCTCGCACTCTGTCTCTCTCTCTCTCTCTCAAAAATAAATAAACATTAAAAAAATTGAAAAAGAAGATTTTTAAAAAAATTTTAGGTTTTATTTCTAGTATAATAATATGTTTCCTAGGTTAGTGAGTACTCATTTTAAAGAGGTTGTTTCACTTATCTATTTGAGGACTATATGAAATGCAAATAAAAATTCAGTGTAATAAGTGATGAATCACTGAATTCTGAAGCCAGTATTACACTGTATATTAACTAACTAAAATATAAATAATAAAAACAGTGTATGATGATAATGGCTGGATGATAGGTACCTGAGGGGAGATTATGCTATTGCTTATTTACATGTATGTTTGAAATTTTTCACAATAAAATATAATGTATTAAATGGGCGCACTTTTTTTTTTTTTGAGATGTTGGAAATGTTCTAAAATTAGATTATGGTGATGGTTACACAACTCTGTAACTTTACCAAAAGACATTGAATTGTCCCCTTTACATGAATTTTATGTTATGCTAATTATACTTTTTACAAAGTTTTTAAAAAAATAAAATGCACTAAGTTCCCAGACAAAAATTAATTCAGCAAAGACAACATAGTGCTGCTTGACAGGCTTTAAAAGTATTGTTGATGATCTGTAATTACATTAGTGTAATTTTTTTAACTTGGAAATATATTTTCACAATTATATCTTCAATATATGATTTTCTGTAGTTGGAAAGTGATTAGATATTTTATTTATGACAATTTATGTGACTTGCTTTTCTTTTACAGAATAAAAAGAAGATTGAGAATGCTTATAAAATCCTGATTAAACAATTGCAAGAATGTAGAATTTTAGCACTAGAATCTCTTTTTGGAAATTTAAAATGGAAACATATGATGGACGAGGTACTGAAACTTTTAAAAACTTTTTATTTGAACTAATTTTTTAGTTATAAAAAAAAGTTGCAAAAATAGTACTGAGTTCCCATAGACTTCTCACTCAGCTTTCCCTAATGTTAGCATCTTATGTAACCATGGTGCATTTTTCAAAACCAGGAAATTAACATCAGTGTAATACTATTAACTAAGCTTCAGACATTATTTGAGGTTCACTTACTTTTCCATGAATGTCCTTTTTCTGTTCCAAGATTCTGTCTAGGGCTCCACATCCATTTAGTTATTTCTATCTAGTCTCCTCCAATCTGTAGTAGTTTCTCAGTGTTTCCTTATCTTTCATGACCTTGATGTCTTTCATGACCTTGATGGTGATATACATGGTGGTGATGGCTACATGGATGTATATTTATCTTCAAACTCATCAAGTCTGGTCTTTCTGAGCACTGTTTTACACTTTTTGAAACCATAAGATGTACCATTCTTATCTTGTATTTTTTCTATCCCAGCCTTGAAATCAACTACTTCTCTAAGAAGTTCTGGTTGCTTTTATTGGAAAGTAGAATTTAGAAGCCAAGATCTGGGAATTAATGTTTGTTCATTTCCACTGGGATGTCATTACTATAGGGACTTTTCAGCAGACACAGCTAGGAAATATATGTATATATGCTAAGCCATGCATACACATCTGTCTATTTTTTAAAATCTATCTATGTATCTATGTATTTATCTATCATGTATCTATCATCTATCTTAAATATCATGCTTTCACACCAATGACTTTTACTCCAGTTCAACTTCGCATCCTTCATTTTACCCCTCCCATTTCTTTATTTGTTATTTCTTTCTCCAACTGTGAGAAATTCAGCTCTCTCATTACATACAATATATTTACTTATTTTTCATCAATTCTAATGTATACATATAGTTTTAGAATTGCTAACCATATCATGTGAGAAACATATTCACTAGGTGGATTACGGGATTTATGTGCAGTTCTTTTTAGCCTTAGTCATAGAATATGTTAAAATACTGCTTTCCAAAGTTTTTTAGGTTAGTTCTTTTCTTGCTCACCCCATTCAGTTTGGTTATGTTATTCATTATTAATACAGTTAGGTTTGTTGGTTAATATTTGTATTTCATTTTGGGTCCCTCCCACCCATATTCAGATCTTTAAAGTAAAAAAAAAAATTAATGTTTATTTATTTTTGAGAGAGAGAGAGCACAAGCAGGGAGGGGCAGAGAGAGAGAGGGAGACACAGAATCCAAAGCAGGCTCCAGGCTCTGAGCTGTCAGTACAGAGCCAGATGCGGGGCTTGAACTCACAAACTGTGAGATCATGACCTGAGCCGAAGTTGGACACTCAACCAACTGAGCCACCCAGGTACCCCAACCATATCCAGATTTTTAAAAATTAACCTGTTTATTTTGGAAGGTATGTGAAAGGTATGTGAAATATACTTATGATTCTAAGAATCAGAGATATACAAAAGGATATACTCTAAAAAGTGACACTTTACTCTTATCCCTGCTACTCTGATCCCGTTTTCTACTGTTCACCACACTCCCAAATACTTCTGTAGGTAACTTGTCTCTTTAGTTACAGGTTTATCCTTCTGGTGTTGTTTCTTTTCTTTCCTTTTAAAAATTAATTAAGTAATTTTTGCACAAAAAAGCAGACGTGTGTATTTTCTTATATCCTCTTCTTTCTTAAATAAAGGATCACATAATGTAGATATTCTTTAGTGACTTTCTTTTCAGATTTAGCATGTTCTAGAAATCATTTTAAAGAGATTTTAAAAATCTGTCTCATTATGTTATATAGCTGCATAACACTCCCTTGTGTGGATATACTATAATTTATTTAACCAATTTCCTACTCTGGAATTTATATTTATTTATATAAATATGTTTTATATATTTAAATTTATATCTATACAAATATGAATGCTGTAATGACTAATGATATGTATGTGCAATTTTGTATTATTAGAGGTATACCTTCAGAGTAGATTTTAAAAATGGAATTGATGTGTCAAAAGGTAAGTGTATATGTTGCTTACTTAGGTCTTATCAATTGTCTTTCTAAAAGGATTATATCACTTTTTTTTTGTCTTTCAGTTTTTAATACTTCTCTGTATATTACAGATACGAGCACTCTCATCTTAAAATTTTATTTATTGTTTTTAACAAATATTTATAGTTTTATGTAATTCCTATATCTATCTTTGTGTAATTTTTTTTCTGGTAAGATCACTTGGATAAAAATATTTTTTTAGATGTCATGATGTTTACAGTTTTCTTCTGTGACAGGCATGTGAAACTATTTCTCTGCTTAAGCAACTCTGGCCAGAAGGATCTGACATTCGGCGTGTTCTTTGCGTTACTTCATGCTCGTTGTCTTTGAGAATGTACCATCACTTTTTAGAAAACAGGAACAAGACTATCTCTGATCAGAACACTGACATCCAAGAGGTGTGATTATTATAACTTTCCTGTGAAATGTCATTGCTGTCCACTTTTGAAATTTTATTGATTTCTATCTGCCTTTTCTTCCTTTTGGTATTTTATTTATTTCCCTAGTTTATTCATATAAATTTCCCCCCAAGAGGGAAAAACTGGAATTTGTTTACAGGAAATATCTATTATATTGTTATATGATCTAGTGTTTTACTATACAGATTTTTGTACTTCTTAGTACCCATTCAAGTCACGTTTGTCCAATCATCCAGAAGAAGGAGGAATAAGAAAGGAAATTAGCACATGGTGAGAGCTTACATTATCATGTTCTGGGCTCTATGCCTTGTGCCTTTATATACTCACAACTGCATTTTAAGGGAGGTATTGTTATTCCCACTTCACATATGGGAACACCTGAGGTTCAGATAGTCCAGGAAACATTCCTCAATTAAATAGCAGTGTGAATTGAACCCATGTCTGTTTTGTTCAAATTCCATAATACCAAACTGTCTTTAGAAAGAACATCCTCATTGTAGTGTCTTAGTGCTGTCCTTGCTAGAGAAGTACTAAAGGTCTTAAACTTTTTAAAAATTTTACTTTAATTTATTAAAAACTGGTTTTTTTTATGTTTATTTTTGAGAGAGGGAGAGAGAGAGAGAGAGAGAGAGGGTGCAAGTGGGGGATAGACAGAGAGAGGGAGACACAGAATCTGAAGCAGGCTCCAGGCTCTGAGCTGTCAGCACAGAGCCCAATGAGGGGCTCAAACTCACTAACTGTGAGATCATGACCTGAGCCGAAGTTGGACGCTAAATGGACTGAGTCACCCAGGTACGCCCCCCTCACCCCCACCGAAGGTGTTAAACTTCTTTATGGTTGATAGAGTCCCTTAAGAATCTGCTGGCCAGTATGGATTTGCTCTCCAGTAAATAGTCCTCCTTATATATATATATGTGTACATATGCACATGTACACACACATGTGTGTACACACATTATTTTTATATACAACCTGACTGCGAGGGCATTCTTGCTTGAAAGTTTTTATTAAAAATAAAATGAAACATTTTGTAGCATTTTTGTACACTCTCAGAGAAATGAACAGGACTTACAGCATTTTACCTAACATCCTTTATATTTGGTTTTCCAATATCTACTTGAATATATTTTTAGTAAAATATTTTTTACATGATTAGGCACGACATTTTAAATTATTATCACAAAAATGATACCAGACCGAGTGTATCTCTGGAACTTCTCTAGCTATTAGACTATTTGGCCTTCTGGGGGCATTCTGAAATAAGTCTTAGTTTTGTTTTACTGACAACCCTGCAAACATTTGAAGATGGCTTGGAGACCCTTGTCCCATTATGTTAAATATGCCCATTTCTTCACACTTTTTCTAATTGGGTAAGTTTTTTAGATGTGTCCTGGTTTATTCACTGTGGTAACGTTCAGTGTTACTTTTAAAGTATGAAGCTTTAGTGGCTCCTGAGTGGCTAGTCGGTTAAGCGTCCGACTTCGGCCCAGGTCATGATCTCACGGTTTGTGGGTTCGAGCCCCGTGTTAGGCTCCGTGCTGATAACTCAGAGTCTGGAGCCTGTTTCAGATTCTGTGTCTCCCTCTCTCTGCCCCTCCCCTGCCCACGCTCTGTCTCTCTCTGTCTCAAAAATAAATAAACATTGAAAAAAAAAATTTAAAGTTGATGCTTTAGGGACACCTGGGTGGCTCAGTCGGTTGAGCATCCGACTTTGGCTGAGGTCGTGATCTCATGGCTTGAGGGTTCGAGCCCCACATCAGGCTCTGTGCTGAGAGTTCAGAGCTTGGAGCCTGCTTCAGATTCTGTGTCTCCCTCTCTCTCTCTGCCCCTCCTCGCTCGCTCTGTCTGTCTCTCTCAAAAATAAATAAAAAGATGAAAAAAATTTAAAGTATGATGCTTTAGACAGAATAGGGCATTTAAAGTATGGCTCCATCAGTGCAAAGCGCTGTGGGATCATGGCTTCTTTAGATGCTGGACCAGCTCACCTAAAGTTAGGCTTATCTAAAAATACTAACGAATGCTTTATGTAAACTGCTCTTCAGCTGGCAGTTCCCTGTCCCCTTACCTGAATTCTGTATTTTATATGCATTCAAATTTATGTATGAAGAAAAAAACTCAAAAACATAGAATTAAGAATGTAATAAAGTGTGATTCCTACACAGGAAAATGTGGCTGCTGACTGTTGTGGTACTACATGCAATTCATAGCCTGGTGGTCTCTATTTTGCCTTCTTTATTTTATTCAGATGGAAAGTAATTGCTTAAACATGATGCAGGAAATGGAAGATTTGTGTAAACTGCATTGTCTCAGTGTGGTTTTTCTACTCCACTCGCCTCTTTCTCAAAGGGCCTGTGCTAGATTCATCACTTCCCATTGGGCTAAGAACATTCAGACTTTCTTGAAAATGGTAAATATGCTCTGTATTAGTTTGTTTATTTTTTGTTTCAATTGTGTGATATAAAGAAACCACAGTCACCTTCAAAACAGATTTAAAAGGGAATAATGGCAGCCCTTTGGGGACTTTAAAGGTTTAATGGCCCAAGTCATTTTCTTGCTAATTTCAACAACTCTGTTTGGTAATAATAACAAACAGCATGCTATATATCCAGTCTAAGGAAAAAACTCTCTATTTTCCTTCTTCCAGTTTCTGTCAAGATCAGGTTTTTGTGTTATTAATTATGTGAGATTGGTAACCATTGTATTCTGCTCTTGAGAGGAATTAAAGATATAAATGTAATAGTTATTTTTGTCCATTACAGATATTACTTAGAGAATATTTGTAGACTGTAGGAAAATAGCAAAAACAAAAGAAAAACTTACCCAGGTACCCACTATTCAAGTCAATAACTATTAATATTTTGGTTTATCCTCTTAATTTTAAATGAATAAGTCTTTCTGTTATTTTTTGTTATTGTTTGAGACATTGGAATGAATATATATATTCATATTCATATATGACATTTTCTTCTCACATATTTTTAGAAATTTTCTTTCATTCTCTTGGTTAGCATAATTTTTTAGTGGCCACTATTTTTGTAATGGATGTACCATGGTTTACTCACCCATTCTTATATTGTGGAATATTAAGAGGGTTTTAATTGTTATAAATGCTGCTGCTATTCTCCTGGTTTTTGAGTGTAAGCCTTTTCCTTTGATTTGGGGATGTTGACTTAGACTTCATGCCCAGAAGTGGGATTAGTGGATCAATTTAAATGGAAAATTAAAAAAAAATTTTTTTTAATGTTTATTTATTTTTGAGAGAGAGACAGACTGCAAGCAAGGGAGGGGCAGAGAGAGAGGAAGACGCAGAATCCAAAGCAGCTCCAGGCTCCGAGCTGTCAGTACAGAGCCCAATGTGGGGCTCAAACTCACAAACCATGAGATCACAACCTGAGCCAAAGTTGGACATTCAACCAACTGAGCCACCCAGGCGCCCCTAAATGGAAAATTTTAGAGAATCTTGACACTTTTAGTCAAAATATTCAAGAAAAATATTTGAGAACCAATCAATTAGTAAGCTAGCCCCAAAATATTTATCTAATGTATATGCATTGTGTGAATCAATGGGGATACAGTGAGAAAAATAAGACTATATTTACCCATCTCATCCTACCACTTTCACAGAGCTACATTTTGCAGGAAGACAGATACTGATTTTTTAAAATTAATATGAAGGAAGAATTACGGGATACTTTAGAGTCTGGTGATAAAAAGTCTCAGTTCAGTTAGAAAAGGATGGCTTCTTCCAAGAATTGAAGAGATGTGAAGTAATGCAAATATTGAAGGATGAGGAGGGATTGGCAAGTTGGTGAGAGGAAGGACACTGGATTCTAGGAGATGAAACAGCATGCGGGATCATCCTGACAATGGCATGATCAAGGAACTGGAATACAACTTGTAGAACTAGAATAGAAAGAGAAAGTGATAAAGCTGAAGAGATGGGTAAGAGACAAATCATATAGGTCTGTATAGGTCCTGTGAAGAGAATGTGGAGATTTAACTTGATCATAAGCACAATGAGAACCAACTGAATGATTGCAAGGAGATGAATGGCACTTTCATTAAAAAAAAATTTCTTCTGGGCGCCTGGGTGGCTCAGTCGGTTAGGCGTCTGACTTCAGCTCGGCATGATCTCACAGTCTGTGAATTAGAGCCCTGCGTGGGACGCTGTGCTGAAACCTCAGAGCCTGGAGCCTGCTTCTGATTCTGTGTCTCCCTCTCTCTGCCCTTCCCCTGCTCATGCTCTCTCTCTGTCACAAAACAAAACATTAAAAAAAAAATTTCTTTGGCTTGCAATGCAGAGAGTTCATTGTAGAGGTAAAAATGGATTTGGGGAAACCATTTGGGTGATTGTTACCTCAGTTGATATATGTGCTAATGATATTAGGGACTAAGGAAATGGTAAGTAGGGATGAATAGCAGTAGGCAATTTCAAGAATTATTTAAAGTATAAACTTGTTTAGTGTGGGCATGAGGAAAAGGGAGGAGTCAAATGACTCTAGATCTCTGGCTAGAGCATTTGTGGGGACAATATCATTGTATGAAGTATAATTGCGAAGAAAGATTATGAATTCAGTTTTGGGAATATTGAGTTTACGTTGCCAGTGAAATATCCAAATGGAGATACCTAGTAGACAATTTGAAATACTGGTTTGGAGCTTAGTGGAGTGGAATAAGTTGGTGGTAAAGAATTGGGAATCACTAGCCTATGGATGTTAATTAATGCCATGGCGGTGGATAAACTTATTTTAGGAAAGACAAGAGGGCCTAGGACAGAGACCTGAGATACTCCAATATTAAATGGTTAGGGATAGATTGACACTAGCAAAAGACACTAAGAAGGAGCTGCTTAGATGAATAGAGCAGAAAGCTAAGACAATAGATTGTTGTGAAGGTCAAAGGAACTGGGATTTTCAAAAGGTGGTTGTGGTTAATAGTACCAAATGCTATGGAGGTTGAGGACCAAAAATACTACTTTGGGTTTAATGACATAGGACTCACTGTTGATTTTAATGAAGAGACATATTAATGGAGAGCCTAGAAGCAAAAATCTGTGGTAGAGTGGGTTCAGTGGTGAGTAGAAAGGAGAAAATAAAGGTGAAAATAAGTTTACATGTAACAGGTTGAGATTAAGGAAAGTGACACAGGATAAAATGGGATAGGAAAGTGGGTCTATTAGGAATGTTTTTAAAATGGCAAAGACAGAGCATGTTTAAATGCTGATCATAAAATTAAGAGAATAGGATGAAAATACAAGGAAAATAAGGTGAGAGGGGATAGGATCTAGAGTATATTCTTATACAGAGGGAGCAATATTGCCATTTTTATAGGAGACAATAAAGAAAGAACAGTGCAACATTGGCTGTGATAGAAGTTGTAGGATAACTTTGTTCCTATGTGCTGGTTCAATTTTCTTTGTGAAGTAGGAGACAAAGTCATATGCTGAATGTTGTGGCAAGGAAGCAAGCCCAGAAGTTTAGAACCAGGAAATATTTTGGAAATATTTATTGGGAAACTTAGGGGAGTAAACTGTACTGAGAAACCGAGATACCAATTATAGTGGCATCGGTATGTATTATTGCATGATTTTCTTTTTCTGTAGTCTCAACAACATGGCCATAGGCACAAGGAAAGCAACTAATTGGATGGTATGGAAAAAAGGGACAAGATAATTTAGGCACAAAAATGCTATTAGTGGATTTGTACAGTTTGATGGAAAATAAAAAAGGAAAAGAGACTTTAGTATCTTTGCAAGAAGGTAGTAAAAATGATAGACTAGGAAACAAAGTTTCCTGGAGACAGACCAAATGGACTCTATTGGATAAGGAGAAAGTAGAGGAACTGTAGAACTGGAGGTCCTGATATGATCAATAAAGAATTGTGAATGATCATTAGACAAAGTTAAAGGCATGGGTCAACAGGTGGGAGTGAGGAAGTATTCATCAGGGAGTGTGGCAGATGCTATTGTTGTTTCCTTATCTATGTCTCCCACTTACCTATTTTTCCCTCTTACTGTAAGTGCAACTCTCTGCCTGAAGGTTTGTTTTCTTGATCTGAAATGCTGGGGTATTAATGTTTCTCATGCCTTCCACCAATGACAGATGAGGAGTTGGTGGATGAAGACCCCAGCTTCCTTGTATACAGGTTGAGATAACTCTGAAATGTAGTTAGGGATTCTTTAGGGATTGGGGAAAAATAATAATTGTTGGTCTATGTATAACAAATATTATTGAAAAAGACAATTACCATCTTCTGCCCCCCACTACATCTCCCTCATAAAGTGTCCATGAGTTGAGGAGGGGGAGAGAGTTGGGGAATAAATGAATAGAATCACCGTAAGCGGGGTGGGAAGGGCATGATAGAATCTTCCTAAAGCTTCAGGGGTCTGTGTATAAAAAGAAGCTGTGATTTAGTTCCCAGGAAAAAGACTGGGAGAAAGCTACCCTCACCTAGGATACCTGTGGCTATGTATGCCAGGGAACTTGTCTGGAAAATGCAGTGTGTTGTCTAGGCATGAAAGTGTGGGAAATCTTCCCTATGCTTCCTGAGGGAAGGCATCTGAAAATTCCTGTAGGCTCTAAATGAGTCATGGTAGTTGATTGAGAGGGAAGGAGAACCTGTGATTCTTCACAGAGTTCTCAGAAGCCAGATGAGGGGATTTAAGTGGGAAATGACATGGAAAAAAACCCTCTAAATTTGAAGACTATATTTCAGTAGACTAGGAATTCCATGGAACCAACTAGAGGTCAATTCACGGCCATTTGACCATTTAATCTCTATAGAAGAGATCTGGGGCTATTGCCTGTATAGAATACTAAAGAGTGAGGTATAACTGGAGACAGCCATACTGAGTGGTAGGCACTTTTTTTTGTTTTTTTGTTTTTTTTTTTTTTTTACTGAAATGAGGATGACACTTAGGTAACACTCCTGTCAAAGTCTGGCATGGGAGATGCAGTGGAGACTCATGAAGGGAATTGATCTGAGTGTGACTAGGAAGTAATTGAATTGGATTTTTCTTTGTAGTGCTTAGATTGTATTTATTGAAATAGCATAATAGGGATGTAGGATCAACAATTAAAGTTAAGAAACAAATATTCATGATTGTTTATCTAGGTTTGTATTTATGGGCATTTGCAACTGTTCTAACAAGTGTTACAAGGTTTTGTGTTGTGGTGAACACAATATCATGTGGTTCTGCTGATGCTTTGGGGAGAAAATATTTTCCAATATCCCAAATCCCATTGGGGAATTTTTCCCTAGGTAAGTTTTTAAATGTTTATGTATTTATTTTGAGAGAGAGAGAGAGAGAGAGAGAGAGAGAATCCCAAGAAGGTTCCATGCTGTCAGCGCACAGCCCCACAGGGAGCTCGATCTCAAGGACTGTGATATCATGACCTGAGCCGAAATCAAGTGTTGGATACTTATCCGACTGAGCCACCCAGGTGCCCCTCCTTTATAGAGTTTTATAAGCAATTTTCTTTATGGACAATGGTCATTAGGTGAAAAGGATATTATAAAGTCTGTCTAAATTGTGGAATGTTCTAAGATGGCTCTGCAGGACATTGTGGTTGTAGCTGATAGAAACCATCATTCTTTAATTAGGATGGCATGGACTTCTGGGCAAGATAGGAATAGCTACCAGTTATTTTGCACCAGATTTATGTGTGTACTTTACCTAGCCTATTAACATATAATACTACTACTCTTATATCTTCATTTTACAAATGAAAAACTTGGGCTCAGAAAGGTTAAGTGGCCCATTAGCACAACTGAGTGATCGAGTTGGAGCTAACTTCATTTCTCTCCAGCCTCCAAATCTGTGCCCTTCCCACCATCTTCTGCTCTCTTAATGTGGGGAAACAACTGATTATCCCACAGTCAAGCATCCCTCTGTTCCTTTCTATTCTCCATGCTTCATTTTGGTAGCACCCAGTGACTGGAAGTGTAAATTCAGGTAGCCTCTGAAATGTTCACAAAGAAAGGCATGTTCTGAGACCTCTGGAGAAAGCAGCTAAGCAAACTGAAGGGAGAGTTTAATGTTTACTCACATCTTGACACTTGGAGACCACATGGAGGCACCTCTTGTAGGAAGTGTATAAAATGAGGAATATTTCCTATACTATTTTCACACGTTACTGTGTACTTAGTAGTATTTTGTGAAAGGATTAGGTGGAGAGAACCTTACGTGACAGTGGTTTTCCAAGTATGGTTCCCTTGACCAACAGCATCAGCATCACCTGGGAACTTCTTAGAAATGCAAATTCTTAGGCTCTACCGCAAACCTACTGAATCAATCTCTGGGGATGATGCCTAGTAATCTGTGTTTTATCTGAAAATCTTTCCATGTGAGGCTTATGCTAAAGTTTGAGAACCACTGCTCTATTGCTCTGTGGAGGTCTTTTTAGTATTTTATTATTGTTTAAATTACACTATAGGCAGGAGGCTCCTACTTTGATATTTATGATTTCTCATGAACCTTGGGCAGTCTCCCTAACTTATTTGGTCAAAACTAGGTTTTCAAAGCAGTAGCCCATAGCCACAAGTGGATATTGAGCATTTGAAATGTGGGTAGTCTGAATTGAGGTGTGCTCTAAGTTTAAAAGAAACACCAGATTTCAAAAGAATTTAGTATGAAAAACACATAAACTATTCTGTTGATATTTTTACATGGATTACACATTGAAATGATAACATTTTGGATATGTCATGTTAGATCAATAAATTAATTTTGCTTTTTTTTTTTTTAATGTGACTTCTAGAAAATTTAGAATGAGATATATGCTGCTTGCCCATGTTACGTTTCTATTGGATAGTTCTGGGGTCAGTTTCCACATCAACATAGATAAATAAATTGTTCATGTTCGGAAAGTGTTTGGTTTTATCATTGAGGGATTGTGGAGCAGAGAACACTTGGTTTTCCCCCTACTGAACTTTATTCCCCAAACGCTATCATTGGCTGAAAAGATGACTAGGCTTTTACTCGCTGAGGTTGTCTACTCATGTCTACTCAGCTCTGAACTAAGTGTGGCCAGTGAAGACATTCTGCCTGTGTCAGACATGAAGATAAAACCTCACTGTCATAAACTCCACAAGAGCACACCAAAGTAGATGGAGCGGAATCTTTGAGTTTGAGGATTCAGCATCTTCCCCTGAACAAATGCCATATTTTAAATTCTCTTTTGACCTGAAAGTAAAACCAGAAAACATTAAAACCTCAGTAAAGAACAGAGGCGCATTTGAAAGCAGAAGTATTTCTGTAGCATTGGAACTATATCTGTGCATTAGTGTGAGGAAAAAAATTGTATTGAGTCCAACACAGGTTTCTGTGATTCAGAATAAGGAACAATGTTGAACTAATTTTTTGGTCAGTTTGGTTTTATTTTATGATCCAGTCTTTTTAGATATAAAGCATTCATCATTATCCAGCTCAAAAGGTCTTACATTAATAAGAATTGGAGGAACCTTGCCAACTTGTCTTTCATTGGATTATTGATGTGTTTGAAGTTGTATAATAGTTTATTGCTAGTATAGCAATTGTCAGTGACTTGGTTTTATTTCTAATTTTCAGAAAAAGTGGTGTGAATATTTCATCCTAAGTAATATAAACATTTTTGAATTTTGGAATCTGAATTTAATTCACCTTTGCGACTTAAGTGATGAGCTTTTGTTGAAGAATATTGCTTTTTACTATGAAAATGAAAATGTTGAAGGTACCATCTTAATATATTATAATAATTGTACTTTCACCCAGAGATAAACATTATAAAGAACTTAAAATTTCAAAATAATTTTCCTATATGTCCAACATATAACAATTATTTTCCTCCCAATCTTTGTTTATACATGTATATAAGTTTTATTTAGTTGCAATCAGAGTGAATGTTATATTTTTAAAAATTTTAACTTAATATACTCCACAAGTATTCTTAGAAAAAATATGTGTTTGGGTATTTAGCATTTCTGGATCATTTTAACAGTTGAATTTTTCATTTAAATATATGCATAACATTTAAAAAATATTTACTTTAATTAATATAATCAACCTATTACTATGAGATATTTAGGGAATTTTAATTTTTTCCCAAAGATAAAGCTGATTTATATATTTGGAAAAAAATAAAAAATTAAAATTTATTTTTCTTTCTTTGAATTATTTTCTTAGAATAAATTTTTTGCTGTTTCTTAATAGCCAAAAGGGAAAAAAAAAACATGTTTTAAGAGAGCTATAGCCCATTGTACACTATTGAAACTTATTTGACCTCTAGAATTTGGTTCCTACACATAGCAAACATTGGAATGAGTTAACTGCATTTAAGTTTAGCAACCCTCTACAAATTTTCTCATCTCTGAAAAATGAGCTTTGTTCAGTTTTATTGGTTGTAGAAGTTATATGTGGCATAACCTTTTTTAACCTTGTAAAATTGATATTCACAGTTATTGTTAGTTAAGACAGTTGTAATCTTAATACTTAGCTATCAAATAGGAAAACAAGATAATTTGAAAATCTATAGTCACATTAGGGACCATATTCATTTAGGTATCGTGTGGAACTCACTGAAAATTTCACTGTTTGAGAAATATTTCAGAACTCTATGAATTTAGTAAAAATGTGTGCTTCTCTATATATAGGGATGACTTTTAATGTTTAGTACTTTTAAATATTATATAGGCCTACATTTGAATTTGGGAGATGTCATTATGAAGGATTATGAACATCTCTGGAATACTGTGTCAAAGTTGGTCAGAAAGTTTTCTGTTGGAAAGCCATTTCCTCTGAGAACAACAAAACTTTCTTTTCTTGAAAAGAGTCCATCACCAATCAAAGGTAATAAATCTATAAATTAATTTGAAATGACAGTTCAAGTCTCTGAAAATGTTTTGAATGCACCACTAACTAAATGCTACAGGTCTAAATTATTTTCTGGCACTACGCATTTTAATAATAAGTTACCTCTCACTGTATCATTGGGGTTATATATATATATATATATATATGTGTGTGTGTGTGTGTGTGTGTATATATATATATATATATACATACATATATATACACACACACACACACACACATATATATATGTATGTTTTGCTCGTAACTAATTGTTGCCAGTTAAAAAAATGCCAGTTATATGTGAGTTTCATTTCTATCAATATGGCGGTATAAATCAGGTGAAAAATCTCTTTCGGGAAACAATTGAAATGCTGGTCAGACACACCAAACATCTTTTTGTATTATCACAGCTAAACTTAAAAAAATAGAAGGGAAATTCCAGGAGTCAAAAATAAAGGGAGAGGCTGATCTCTGGGTAATTCAAAATGAATTACTCTGATAATTTTTAATTATAAGTCCATCTTCCCAAGAATCTGTGGTTTCAATTACATTGTAAGTAGGGTCAAGATAACACTAAGCCAGATAAATAAGGTGATCAGAAGAATCTGGTACATTCTCTGTAGGGGAAAAACATCATAAGGCCTGGTTTTACAGGATACATGTTTTACTCATACTCTGAAAAATCTGACTACAAATACAAATTTATAAAACAACAGAGGAAATAAACTGCTAAGAGAAACAATAAGCTATGGAACTAGAATAATTTTGTAATTATCAAAAGTAGAATATACTATATACATACTTAAAATGCTTAAAAAATATGAAATTTGAAACATGAGAAATAAAGTAACCAAAGTTGTAGAAATGAAAATATTGTCAATGGATAGGTTAAAAAGCTGATTGGATATTGCTAAAGAGAATGTGTGAACTAGAAATAGATCAAAAGAATTACACTTCAAAATAGAGATGACCATGTTATATACCTTAAGCTTATACAATATTATATGTCAGCTACATCTCAATAAAGCTGGAAAGAACTTAAGAAAAAAAAGAAATAAGAGATGAAACAATAAAAAAAGATATGTCAAAAAAGAAGATATAACGAAGAAGTCAAGCCTTTCATTCATTTGGAGATTCACAAGGAAAGAATGAACCAATGTGGGTTAGACAATATTTGAGGAGATCGTGGCTGGGTATTGCCTGGATTGATGAAAGACAAGGATTGCACATATAAGGATGTATGATGAATCCCAAGTGGGCTAAATTAAACATAAGCACGTATACACTCATAGATAAAAACACACACTGGATACAATATAGTAACGCTGTAGAATACAAAAAAATAAATATCTTAACAAGAGTTAAAGAACAAAAATTAGTCTATGATACACTACCCTATAACAATGATAGAAATCAGAATATAGTGAAATTACATATAATTCTTAAAATATCATTTAAGAATGAAGAAATAATTCACCATTGTAAGAAATACAAAAACGAATTTATCCATCATCATAGCATCACTGAAGATGTTTCCATACGATTGAATTTCAAGAAGAATAAAATGTCCCCCTAAGGAATATGAGAAGGAAAGCTAATGGGAATTTGGGATGTGTTGATATATTTCCAAATATGGGGGAAGAATATATATACTTTTATATCCAGATGAGTTTCACCAAGACTTAAAATTTTATTTTTTGTTTTTTTTTATTTTTTTATTTTTTAAATTTTTTTTTCAACATTTATTTATTTTTTGGGACAGAGAGAGACAGAGCATGAACGGGGGAGGGGCAGAGAGAGAGGGAGACACAGAATTGGAAACAGGCTCCAGGCTCTGAGCCATCAGCCCAGAGCCCGACGCGGGGCTCGAACTCACGGAGCGCGAGATCGTGACCTGGCTGAAGTCAGACGCTTAACCGACTGCGCCACCCAGGTGCCCCTATTTTTTATTTAAAAAAAAAAAAATTTTTTTTTAACGTTTATTTATTTTTGAGACAGAGAGAGACAGAGCATGAACAGGGGAGGGTCAGAGACAGAGGGAGACACAGAATCTGAAACAGGCTCCAGGCTCTGAGCTGTCAGCACAGAGCCCAACGCGGGGCTCGAACCCACAGACGGTGAGATCATGACCTGAGCTGAAGTCGGACGCTTAACCGACCAAGCCACCCACGCGCCCCAAGACTTAAAATTTTTAAAAAAATTTTTAAGTGTTTATTATTTTCGAGAGAGAGAAACAGAGTGCGTGTGGGGAAGGGGCAGAGAGAGCAGGAGACAAAGAGTCCAAAGAAGGCTCCAGGATCTGAGCTGTCAGCAGAGAGCCCAAAGCAGGACTCAAACCCATGAACTGTGGGATCATGACCTGAGCCGAAGTCAGACGCTCAACCAACTGAGCTACCTAGGCACCCCTCACCAGACACAGACTATTGAGTGCAAGTAATTTATTGATCCCAGGAAGAGCAAATAAGGAAGTGGTTAGGTAAGATCGGGAAGAGAACAAAACCAATGTAGGACAGGCTATTGGTTTCCACTGTGGGTAACTACAGGTAGATTTCACTGAGAATCTTAGAATGGTGTACAAACCACCTCAGAGATGTCTCACCTGAAGAGACTGGGGCATTTACTGTGAAATTGTTGTCATGTTTTTGGCTGAGGGTTATCTCTGGGGCAGTGGAGACTCAGCACTTCTGGCCTTCTTCACATGGCTGTAAGAAGAAAAGTGCTCTGGCAGAGACTTGGAGGGGGAAGATGTCAGGCAAACACAGAACAGTGAACACCAAGGGATTAATAGGCACAGCAATAGCAGCTTACCTAGAATTATGAACCAGATAGTAATAAAAAAGCATTTATTAGCCAAATATTATATATAGGATATATGTGTGTTATGTACGGTATCTATCAAGTTTATGTGTATATATAGAAGAAATACATATACACATATATATCTATACATGGATATCAAAGAGCATGTAAGAAAATACTGTAAAGATACCAAATTTCATTTCCCCTAACTTCTTTTTTATTTCATTTTCTTAAAAGTATTTATAGGGTAGATATCTGAGTAAGAGTTCCATATTCAAATTCCTTATAATGGGGGAAAATAAAAGGAATAAAGAGGACACAGGTATTTTTCTACTTACTTACCTATGTGCCTAAATGCTGCCTATTTCGTTATACTCTGCTATGTTCCAAAACGTTTTAATGTGGGTAATAGCTGTATGGGAAGGTCTGGAATTGATAAATGTAAATAAAATCAATGAAAAATGGTTTTTAATGTAAAACTTTACAAAATGATGTATAATATTCCTGAATGAAAGTTTCACATTTGACAATGTCTTAATTTTTTTTTTTTTACTTGTTTACAGATACTTCCAAGGAAAATATTCCTAACTTGGGTTTTATTCCAATGTCATGTGAATTGGTTGATAAGTTTGTTGGTGACATTTTGAAAGATTTGCCTTTCTTAAAGAGGTATAAGAACAAAAATGTCTCAATAAATGATTGGGTGGACAAATGATTTACAACAAATGTCACAATTCTGTGAAGTGCAACAGATTAAATGGAATATATTAGATGCAATATGTGTTTGTAATACCGAATGAGTTTAATAGCAAATTTATCAGTGTCTTTGATCTTAACTAGGTTAAAATCAACATGGTTTAAAAAATTTTTTTTAATGTACATTTCTTTTTGAGAGAGAAAGAGAGACAGAGCATGAACAGGGAAGGGGCAGAGAGAGAGTCAGAGGATCTGAAGCAGAGTCCAGGCTCTGTGCCGTCAGCACAGAGCCCAACGCAGGGCTTGAACTCACGAACCACGAGATCATGACCTGAGCTGAAGTCGGTCACACTGAGCCACCCAGGTGCCCCCAAATCAACATGGTTTTAATCTTAGAGTAAAATTACTCCAGCTGGGGTTGCCTGGGTGGCCCAGTCGGTCAAGCGTTTGACTCCTGACTTTGGCTCAGATCATTATCTCACAGTTGGTGAGATCAAACCTTGCAACTGGCTATGCAGGCTGTGCAGAGTCTGCTTGGGATTCTTTATCTCCCTCTCTCTGCCTTCCCCTGCCAATGCATGTGCACATGTGCAGCTCTCTTTTTCTCTCTCAAAATAAATAAATAAACATTTTTAAAAAAGTACTCCAGCTGGATGTTTTTAATTAATGGATCAATAATGAATATTTGTTGATGTTGATGGTACTGTTAGACATGTTGGCTAGATTCTGGGTTCTTAGGCACCTAATAAACTGCTTTCTGGATTCGAACACCCACATCATCTTACAGAAAGAGGAAAGGTGGCTGTGATTTTTTAAAAATATTAAAAAATGAAATCTAAAAAAATGAAATCTGTGCTGTGTTCTGTTTGGAAGCATGAAATTTAAAATATGCATATATTTCTTTTTGTATCATAGCGATGATCCTGTTGTAACTTCACTGGTTAAACAAAAGGAATTTGATGAACTTGTGCATTGGCATTCTCACAGACCGCTTAGTGATGATTATGACAGGACAAAGTGTCAATTTGATGGTGAGTACTGTGACTCTGGTGAAATAAATTAAAATCAATTTCAGTCTCTGCTTTTTATTTTGTAATGAAAAATTATCAGGTTAGGAGCCACTTCTTTTTTTTTTTACTTTAATTTTTTTTGAGAGAGAGCTCATATGCATGTGCACGCAACTGGGAGAAAGACAGAGTGAGAGGCAGAGAGAGAATCTTAAGCAGACTCAGGGTTCGCTTTCACAAGTGTAAGATCATGACCTGAGCTGAAATCAAGAGTCAGACACTTAACTGACTGAGCTACCCAGGCACCCTATAAGTTATATTTCTTGAATAATGATAGTCTACAAGGTATTTAGATGTATGACAGTAAAGATGGTAATGAAGAAGTCCCACTTCGTTTACTGATAGTCATAGGTACACAGGTATGCAGATGTCCTAGGAAGTGAACCAATCCTGCATTTGTCCCCATAAAAATTAGAAGCTGTTTTAAAGAAATATGGTTTATAGTTAAAATGCCTGTGTATTCCTTGAAGTTCAAAACACCAAGGCCATAGTCTTTCAAGCAATTTCAGCTGCTTTTACATCACCCAGTTGATTACGTGTACCAAGTTCTAGCATTTTATGTACCTTCCTGCTGAGGATGGTTAGAACTGCAAAAAGAGGCCCATGAGATCACTATCAGTAGATCCATAGAGATCGAATTAGGGATCTTGTCTCATTGGTTCCCTTGTCTTCATCTCACTTTTGTCTATCCTGACGCTTAACCTCCACCCTTCTTCAAGTTGACAAAACTTACAGAAGAATTGAGTGTGCATAGTAAGCTCGCTCATATGAAATACTTGTCAGTCTGCGTTTATAAATGGCTACTAAGATCCTGAAAGATGTGGGGGGGTCTTTTAGATTAACCATTAATATCCTTCCAAAGTGGTTTAATTTGATATATGTAGATATAGACACAGAAAAATTAACCAGCTTAATTATTGTCTAAATTGTAGTTTGTTTTGGGTGTGGGAGCAAGTCATACCTTGATTGTTGGGATTTCCTGTGTCATTGGATTTTTCCATAGTGAAAGTATTCTTCAATTGCTAAACTGTTGGCTCTGCAGCTATGGTTGGAGTAAGGATTTTCCTATCAAGTGATGCCAGAAGCCAGAATATCTAAGATGGATATATTCTAGATTTTGCCCCTACCTTCTTCTTAAACTCATTCACAGGGCACATAACAGAGGTAATACCTAGAATCTGTCATTCTTTGTAGCATCCTAATATTTGCTTTGGGAAGTAGACAGTGAAAGAGTGTTTTGTCACTTCTGTCCTTTAAATAAAGTAAGGAATTATTCCATAGACAAGATTTAGCCTGACTTAAGATTCCCTCTTTAACAAAAGTAAATCAGACTAAATTACTATTCAAACTAAAAAGTACATGTGTGCATGGGATGGTATGAAGAATTAGTGAGAATGTTATTGAAAAAAAATAATAGTTTTACATTTCAAGTCTTTTCTTTTTCAGAAAAATCTAGAGATCCTCGTTTTCTTAGGTCTGTGCAGAAGTATCATGTTTTTCAACGATTTTATGGGAGCTCATTAGAATCAGTCTCTCCAAAAGTTGTTGTAACTCAAGCTGTCAAGCCAAAGAGTAATTTCAGTGTACCCAAGAACAAAAAGGCACATGTAGGTTCTATTAATTCTATCACATTTAAAACTTTTTTTTTTCTTTTCTTAAGTTGATATTTGTTCAATTCCTTTGGTAGTTTCTTTCCATGCTATGCTTTTTCTTTTTATATATGATCGTTGGATTATTTATTATTTATTTGCTAAGAAAGTCTAACCTCCATATAAAAGGTTATATATGATCCACTGTGCATAATAAAATATATATATGTATTTGGAAAAGAATATAAGATATTAAGTTACTAAAGGCTTGGATTTAGAAATGTTGAAGTAAAATTAAAAATATAGTTCTTTGGGAGTTCTGGTCTATGATGACAATATAGGAATTTCCTGAAGTCACCTCCTCCTATAGACATAATGAATTTACAGAGACATACAGAAGAATTCTCCATGAAGACAATCCAGAAACTAGAGAAAGAACTCCTACACATTGAACAAATGAGAAAAAACCCACAATGAAACAGGTAGAAGAGGCTGAGACACATTGTCGCCAAAAACTCCACCACTGGTGCAGAGACACAATTGGGAGAGAACTCACAAGTCTTCAGTTTTTCCCTCAGGAGGAAAGGATTGGGACCAAAATTTTGGGTCTAGCACCCCAACATTTTAGTTCCACCTGAGGAATGAGCCTCCCTAAAACATCTAGCTTTGAAATGCCAACAAAGCTTGCATCCACAAGACCCACAAGACTTTAGCCTGGCTATCTCCCCAGGGCTCAGCACAGAGGCAGCATACCAAACTGCTCATTCCCTATCTTTCTCCGAAAGAGGCTGATTTGCATACTTTAAAAGCAGGGAAAGAGGACTATAAGCATTGTTCTAGAGAAAACTATCAAATCACAAAGGAAGAGAAAAAGAGAAGAGAAGAATAAAGTCAGAAAAAAATTAGTGGCAATAGTAAGTCAATACCTATTAACAGTTAATTTAAATATAAATGGCCTAAATTCTCCAATCAAAAGACATAGAATGGCTGAATGCACACTAATACTAATACTAATATTAATATTTCATTTATAATTGCATCAAAATATCTAGATATAAATTTTACCAAGGAAGTAAAACACCTGTGCTCTGAAAACTATAAAACATCAATGAAAGAAATTGAAAGCGACAAAAAAATGGAAAGATACTCCATGCTCTTCTATTAGAAGAATTATTGTTGTCAAAATGTCCATACTACTCAAAACAATATACAGATTTAATGCATTCCCTATCAAACTACCAACAACATTTTTTACAGAACTAGAACAAATAATCCTAAAATTTGTATGGAACCATAAAAGACCGCAAATAGTCAAAGTAATTTTGAAAAAAGAACAAAACTGGAAGTATCACAATATATACACAAGATATACTACAAAACAGCAAGATATTGGCACAAAAACAGACACATAGATCAATAGAACAGAATAGAGAGCCCAGAAAGAAACCCACACATATATGGTTGTTTCAAGAAAAAGGAGGCAAGAATATATAATGGGAGGAAAGACAGTTTAATAAATGGTGCTGGGAAAATTGGACATCTGCCTGCAAAAGAATGAAAGTAGACTCCTACCATATAACGTGCACAAAAATCAACTCAAAATAAAGACTTGAATAAAAGACCTAAAACCATGAAACTCCTAGAAGAAAATGGGGTAAGTGCCTTGGCATTGTTCTTAGCAATGATTTTTTTTTTTTTTTGTATTTGACATCAAAAGCAAAGGGAACAAAAGCAAAAATAAATAACTGAGGTTACATCAAACTAAAAGCTTCTGTATGCCAAAGGAAACCATCACTGAAATGAAAAGGCAGTCTACTCTATGAGAAGATATTTGCAAAATCTATCTCTAATAAGGGGTTAATATCTAAAATATCTAAAGAACATATTAATAGAAAAACAAACAATCTGATTAAAAATGGGCTGAGTACTGAAAAGAATTTTTTTTTCAAAGAAGATATATGAATAGCCAACAGGTACATGAAAAGGTGCTCAACATTACCAATCATCAGGGAAATGCAAGTCAAAACCACAACGAGATGTCATCTCAGACCTATCAGAATGGCTGTCATGAAAAAGGAGGTAACAAGTGTTGGCAAGGATTTGGAGAAGGGAGAACTCTTGTGTACTGTGTGTGGAAATGTAAATGGTACAGCTACTATGAAAACGATATGGAGGTTACTAAATTAAAAATAGAACTACATAGGAAGTACCAATCCACTTCTGGGTATATATCATAGGAAATGAAAACAGACTATAGAAGAGTTTTTATTTTCATAGCCAATTTTATTTTTAGTGAGGTCATCCAATTACGACTTTTTCTCTCTCATTTAGGGCTAGCAAGAAGGTTCTGTGTTTTTTGTTTTGTTTTTTTGAGAGATGTTATAAAGTAGAGAGTTTGCAAAAATTCTTATTACATACTATAAGATATGAAGACTGGAAAAAAATCCCATTTTTTTCTTTTATGTCATTAGTAATTAAATAAATTCTCTCATTGGGACTAAACACCCTCAACATTGTGTAAATGTGCTTTCGTAGCAACTGTTCAGCAAGTCTGCATATTCAAGATATAATAAGCATTGTGTATGGCAAAGGGCCAAAGGTCACTCTTATTGAGAAAGAACCATGCTGAGTTAACCCACTTGGTAGATGAAAACATTGGGACACCTCAAATAATATTGATTAGAATTAAGTATTGAGAAGTGTGGCAACTAATATTGACTTTATTATAGGCAAAGTTTAGATATTAGTTTCATGACTAACCTGAGTAGTGGGAGGTTTATCAGAATTTTCTTGTCAATACATTCTCCAATTTGAATTTTTAAAAATATTTATTTATTTTTGAGAGAGAGAAGAGAGAGAGAGAGAACACAAGAGCAGGGAAGGGGCAGAGAGAGGGAGACACATAATCCGAACCAGGCTCCAGGCTCTCAGCTGTCAGCACAGAGCCCGACGCGGGGCTGAAACTCATGAACCCTTAGATCGTCATGATCTGAGCTGAAGTCGGATGCTTAACCGACTGAGCCACCCAGGTGCCCCTACAATTCTCCAATTTGTTTTTTGCAGATTAATAAATTGGGTTGGTGAAAGTATAGTAATGTGGGTCCATATTGTATTTAATCCATTACAGGGAGAGCAGCAGGAACAAATGCAGGAAACATGAAAAAACAATGGCCTGATGTTTCTGATCTACACCACTTGAAATCTGCAAAATTATTTGTGGAGAGGCTTTTTAGTCTTAAATTTAATTGTCATAAATTTTCAATTAACAGAGGCTTTAAGAAACAGATACTAGGAAAAAAAAGGAAACATATACTGAAATTAAAGTTGTTCCTATTCAAGAATGGGATGGTTGTCAAAATAATCAACATAGACTTAAAAATATTCTCCCATATGTGAAATTTAATCTTGGGATATTTCCAACTTCTTTTATGGTATGTTGTTTTTTTGTTTTCCTTTTTGGTCAGGAGACCAAGGCTGAAATAATTACTAGAGAGAATAAGAAGAGGTTATTTGCTAAGGAAGAACAAAAAGAGGAGGAAAAATGGAATACTCTGTCATTTTCCATTGAAGAGGAAATGAAAGAGAACTTAAACTCTGGAATAAAGAACCTGGAAGATTTTTTAAAATCATGTAAAAGTAACTCTGTGAAATTTCGAGTTGAAATGGTCGCGTTAACTGCCTGCTTGAAAGCGTGGAAAGAACAGTGTCGCGGTAAAGGTATGTGACTCTATATTTTTTGCTTTGATAACTGGAGAATTAATAAAATAAGGTAATGATAATGGATGTCATTTATTAACTGGAAATTTGTGTTAGAAGCCTTAGATGCATTATGTGATTTTATCCTTACAAAATTCCTCTAAGTCTTATTACTTCTTTTATCAGTGAGCAGTGAAATCTCAGAGAGAGTCTAAGTAGCAAATATACAGCACATTCCTAAACAAATTCAAATCAAATCAAAGATAGGCTTAAGAATAACTACTTCCAAAATTGTGCGCATAGTCAAGGGAACCAACAATGACGGTGAGGCTCCCTGGGAGAATCTGTCACTCATCTTTGATATCTGGAGTGCAAACATTTTCTTGCTAGGTAAAACTAAGGATTATGTTTGCTGAGCATGTTTGAATTCTTCCAAATGTTGCTATTGCTTGCATGTGCTCTACTTTGCAATTTCTGTAGAATGTGGTAGAATAAAAAAGAAGAGACAAGAAGAGGAAGATAAAGGAGAAATAAAACTGGGTAGAGACATATAAATTGATAACAGGTGAATGATCATGTGCCATAATAGCTCCAAACTGACAATTCTTCCTAGTAAACCTACGTGATCTGTCCGGTTTGAGCATCTCCACACTTGAATCCATTTAACACATGGTTACCAGGTTCTTTTTTTTTTTTTCCTTCTACTCTTGTTCTGCTAACTTCAATCTCCTTTAACATAGTCAGCCTTTCATTGTGGATTCTGTCACAGTGAGAAGCATAAGATTTGGCTTATATATTTCTCCCTAAACAACATGTTGTATCAGAATTTGCAGTTGATTGCTACTAAGAAAGATCAGAATTCAGTGGCTTACTCTTCTGAGGGTAAGAATTCTATATTGAATTTGTTTTGTAGTCTCTTACAGTATTCAGTGGGTGTTTGGTAATATTTGTTAGATAGCTAAAATATAAGCTTATTGGAGAAAAGGCGAAATTAAAAACAGCCCTAACATGGTAAGTATGGAAAGATTAGAAGTGTGGAGGAATAAAAAGGATATTTATAACTATAAAGAAATGAAGAAGAATTAGCAAAGTCTGTATCTGGCAGTTGTAACAGACCGATTGAATTGACACCCTCCAATGATTACACCAAATAGTTATCTGTGGTCAATAGTAGAATTCAATAAATGTTGCAAAGTTTTTAACCAGATCTTTAAAGTCATCTAAATATTTTTCTTTGACCACGGTAGAGCACACATGAAAATAATAGGTGGAGAAAAGATTTGTTGTTCCCCAGAACTCTTATACAACCTTGAACTTTAACAATCTTCTTTCTATCATGAACTATAAGATTTTTCTTTGTCTCTGTAACTTGCACAGCTATTTCCCGGTTACCCATGGAGATAATGAAGTGGGTATAGCTGCACTTTTATTACATTTTTCCTAGTCCTCTTTATTCCAAAACCTTTGTTAATGTTAAGATAGTGAATTTAACTAGGTCAGATTGATAGCCTGGATGACTAATCTTGGATAATCAAACATTACTTTTGATGATCTTTGTATGTTGTTTATTGTTTGCTAAGGTGAAAGCACAAAAGATTTAAGTATAGCTGTTCAAATGATGAAAAGGATCCACTCCTTGATGGAAAGATACCCAGAACTTTTGCAGGAGGCAGATCAGCAACTCATAGCCAGATGTCTGAAGTACTTAGGATTTGATGAATTGACAAGTTCTTTATATCCAACCCAGGTAATTTTCAGAATAGCTCCATTTTAATAGAATAATTATTGGGTATACATAAAGTATCTTGCAAATTAAGTCACCTCTTCTAGATTTTTTTTTTATACTGACAGTATTTCCTCCAAGTTCAAAGTCATTTACTACTGATTCAGCTGCCTGTACTTGAGATAATCTAGAATTAGAAAATTGATACAAATGCTTGTCTGGACAGACTAACTTCCAGGTAATTTCTGCAAAGCCTTAAAACTAATCCTGTGTTTAATTCTAGCAAACGGTTTAAAAACTATATAGTAATTATTTAATTGTCTTTAAATATATTAGATTGTAGCTATAAATACCATAATGGATATTTGAAAATCTTGATGTTTATCAATATACTCACAGTTAAGATAATGATTTAGGTGGAAAGAACTTGTTCAATATATATTACAAAACTGAAAATGTGGTAAAATACTTTTCTCATAAAAAGTGCTCAGTAATAAATATTTTAATTATTTAAACAATGTTATAGTTTAAAATCACTTTCCAAATGGACTTTTGAATTAATATAGGTTGTAGGAGATGACATAAAGGAGAAGAAAATGGATAAATATTCAGTTGGCATGGGACCAGTTCGGTTTCAACTACAATACATGGGCCATTATTTGATACGAGATGAGAGAAAAGATCCAGATCCCAGAGTTCAGGATTTTATTCCTGACACGTGGCAGGTAATAATTGAATGAAACAAAAATTTTATTTTATTTGTATTTTATTATTAAATGTTATCTCAGAAACTTTTCATTATTGTGGCTTTACATCTTATATTTGTCATGAACTTAATATTGAGTCCTGTCATTTAAAATTATTTCGTCATTGAAAATGTCATTGGTAAATTCTTTTTCACTTAAAGTGAAATTTTCTTTTCATTCATTTTTTTGTATATTGACCATTGCCTAGGAGGTACTTTGATGAATTCACATATATATTTTTAAAGTTGTCTGTGTGTCATCCAGTTGTATCATTGCGGAGCAATCTCTGTGTTTTCCCTGTGTCAATAGGATTTCACATGTAAATGTGCAGAATTTTGGTAGTTTAAATAGTACAGCAATTGTTTAGATATTTACATGCTACACATGTCACCATAGTAGTCATTCTTCTATAAATAAATGTAAAATTGATGGATATAAAACTTAGAATTAAATGGTGTGGTTCTGCATAGATTGGACTAAAAAAATTGCTGATAAATTTAACATGTTTACCTATAAAAGTGCAATTTCATAGGTTCAATCAAACAGACTTCCAGTTCAGAATATGACTTTATCTTAAGAAGTTGTGGTTTATATATACAATGGAATACTGCTTGGCAGTGAGAAAGAACGAAATATGGCCTTTTGTAGCAACATGGGTGGAACTGGAGAGTGTTATGCTAAGTGAAATAAGTCATACAGAGAAAGACAGATACCATATGTTTTCACCCTTATGTGGATCCTGAGAAACTTAACAGAAGATGGTGGGGGAAGGGAAGGGGAAAAAATGTTATGGAGAGGGAAGGAGGCAAACCATAAAAGACTCTTAAATACTGAGAACAAACTGAGGGTTGATGGGGGGTGGGGTGGGAGGGGAAAGTGGGTGATGGGCATTGTGGAGGGCACTTGTTGGGATGGGCACTGGGTGTTGTATGGAAACCAATTTGACAATAAATAATCATATTAAAAAAACAGAATATGACTTTATCTTATATTGATGATGGTGGGATATCTTAAAAAACTCCCCCCTCCTTTTCAGTAATGAGAGGACTAGTTCCTTACTTTAGTGCAGGACACAAAGCAGCCAGATGCTCTCCATTAATCCCCTGCACATTTCAATTCTTTTGATGTACACTTTGAGGTGTGGCCCAGAGTGGACCTAGATGAAGAATGTGCGGACTGAGTGAGGTTTGGGATGTTTTTCCATCTTCTGCCAAATCATATGATTTTTTGATTATTCATCATTTTGATGAATAAAAGCATAAACTGAGGGGATGAAAATTTCACATGCCCTCCAAAGGAGGGATCTGGTATTCTTCTATATACAAAGTAAAAGATAACTGGTAAAATTATGAATGGTTGATTTTTTTTCTCCTCAGCTACCTTTTCACCATCATAAAAAATACATACTGGTTAGTTCTTAGAGCTTCATTTCTCAAAGCCTTTGGAGAAGAGCTGTATTTAGTCAATGACAAATACTTAGAAAAAAATAATCTTCCCAATGACAAGATACTTTCTTCAGTCTCAGTCTCCATTTTTCACACACAAACCTACCTCCGGATGCTCAAAAGCATAACAATTCTCTCTTCTGAGACAATGCCGCGAGTTCTTCAGACTTTCCTGTTATGTTTCTTCATGTGTTTTCAACTCCCAGTTATTCCATTTGAAGTTCAGAAAAATATTGGAAGTGTATTCATATATTTGTTTTGGTAACATGCTGTTCCTGTTATCCACATGAATGGTGTTCTGAACCCTGCAGCGTGAACTCCTCGATGTTGTGGATAATAATGAGTCAGCAGTGATTGTTGCCCCAACGTCCTCGGGCAAAACCTATGCTTCCTACTACTGCATGGAGAAAGTGCTGAAGGAGAGCAATGAAGGGGTGGTCGTGTATGTTGCACCAACAAAGGTAGCGCTCACGTGACTTGAATTTTCTCTTTCATTCCTGAACCTCCTCTTTTAAAATAATGCATCTAGTCACGCGGTGAATCTATTTCACTTTTTGTTATTTATTTATTTTCCAGTCTTCTTAATCTATAATTGGCATATAACATTATTGTGTTATTTAAGGTGTACCAAACATAATTCGGTATGTGTGTATATTGTGAAATGATTGCCACGGTGAGCTTAGTTAACGCCCATCACCTCATACAGCTACAAACTCTTTTAGTGATGAGAACTTTTAAGATCTATATATGTTCTTAGTAACATTCAGCTATGCAGTACAGTATTGTTAAACATAGTCACCATGCTCTACATTACATATCTACTACTTATTTTAAAACTGGAAGTTCATACCTTTTGTCCACCTTCACTCATTTCATCCATCCCCTCTTACCCCTACCGTCTGGTACCCACCAATTTATTCTCTGTTTCCAGAACTTTTACTTTGTTTTTTGACCCGCATTTTCCCCTGCCAGTTTCAGAGGCCAAAATAACACTTTTCTTAGAGCCATTGTGAGGAAAAAGTCTGGTCTTGGGATTTTGTCATTCAGCATTATATTTGAATTGAGAGAAGCACCCACACTTTGCTGGGCAATGTTGAGTCTCTTAGGAATCTAATACTGCCTTTCCAGAATTTATGAGATTGATCTAATCTGCTGTTGGGCATTTGTGACTGGCCTGTTTCTCAAGCCAGATTGTTTTGCCATTTTTCTTTTATGTCTATTACTGCCTAATGTTGAGCTTAAAAACAGAAAGTATGATCTTTGTCGTTTAGGAGAAAGTTTGATTTATGGAAAGTATGTTTGCATTTCCTCATTCATGACCCTTTGCTTATAATGTGATTACTCTTAGGAAAGGCAAATTTAGTTGAGATAACTTTAATTCTATAGATTAAAATGAATTCAAATTCCATTTCAGTTTCTAGGAAAATGTGTAAAGTTTAGTGACTTGCGGTCAGCCTGAGAACGAGATTGATCAATACGGTTAATTGAAATTGGCACTTTATTTTTTATTGTAGCTTTTTGGTTTTTCATGGCTATTAAAACATTAAGTGCTCATTGCAGGAATTAATAATATTTATCAAGAAAAATTAAGCTAACCAGAGATGGAATTTTAGTAAGTCAACTCTGTACGTATTGCCAAATTACTCTCTTAAAAGTTTAAATCCATTTTTATTTCCACTGGCACGTATGGCAGTGTATAGTCTCTTTTCTTCTCCAACATTTCTATTATCACTTGAAAAGTTTCTGCCATAAAAATAAAGTTTCTGCAATACTGACAGGTGAAAACTTCTCTCAGATTTGAATTTGCGTTTCTGTGATCACTAGTCCTTTGGGTATCTTTATGTGATTTTTTTTGGACATTGACATTTTGTTTTTGTAATTTTTTTAATGTTTACTTATTCTTGACAGAGAGACAGAGAGAGAGAGTGCGAGCAGGGGAGGGGCAGAGAGAGAGGGAGACAGAGAATCCCAAGCAGGCTCCAGGCTCTGAACTGTCAGCACAGAGCCCGATGTGGGGCTCGAGCTCACGAACTGTGAGATCATGACCTGAGCAGAAATTGGACGTTCAACCAACTGAGCCACCCAGGCGCCCCTGGACATTGACATTTCTTTATTCATGGACTACTTGTGGATGCATTTGCCCATGTTTTGATTTTTAAGGAAGAAGTGGGCTTTTCTTTTTATTGAGTTGTTAGAGTTTTGTATACTAAGTATATTATTCTTTATATGTTATAATAAATATACTTTTATTTTGGCTTTTTACTATATTGGGTCATATAAATGATAATAATCTGTTCATATCTTTGTGTAGTCAGGCTTATCAATGTTTTCATTTAGTATTTCCATGTGTGTGCCCAGATGTATGAAAATATATGAAAATGTTCACTTTTAGTGTCTTTATGTGTATGTTTTAACCTTTATGTTTTAATCTATGTGGATTTTGGGGGGGTGGTGGTGTGTGCATAAGTGTGAAATAGATGTTCATAGATTTCCACATACTCAGTTCCACTAGCCAGGCTACCTACTTGATCCAAAGTATTCATGTATCTGTATTTAAACTTTACGTATCTGAAGGAAGCCCCCAAATATGAGAACTACAAATCTGACTATCCTTCACTTGATCTTTCTTTTATAGTAGACTCACAGCTTCTTTCTAAGCCTTTGTCAAAGGTATTCAGCTATTTTCTTTCTTATGTGTGAGCAACATTTCCTGTTTTTTCTGATTAAGCCATTTTTTTCCCATTTTACTTTAAGTTGAGGTTTATCAATGAGGTTCACATGCTTAGTCAAATATCTCAAAGAGAATATGTGAGTGTATTTAGAGTAGATGGGTATAAGAAAGGGGCTGTTAAGCTTCTGTACTTGTAGTCATACGTATTTTTAGACTGTTCCTGTCGTTCTCTGAGGTTTCACCCGTGCTTTATTATGTGATTATTGAATCTCTTCCTTTATCAATCCTTTATCAATCAGGCCCTTGTTAATCAAGTGGCAGCAACTGTTCAGAGTCGTTTTACCAAAAATCTGCCAAATGGTGAAGCTCTATGTGGTGTTTTTACAAGGGATTATCGTCATGATGCCCTAAACTGTCAGGTAGGATATATTAATTAATCCATTTGTTATTAAATTACTTAATAGTACTAATATATGTTTCTTACACTAGAGATTCCACATCTGCACAAAGCCTTGTGGAAATATTTTTTTTGAATTTACAAGAGATGAATGACTTTACAGAAAATTTAATATTGTTATATTCCAAAGAGTGAGAACTAGCACTCGTCTTTCTCTGAGGATGCTTAAATTTTGATTTCATATTTCAGTTATTGTTTACTGCATCATCTTGATTTATAAATGGATTCAAAATGATCTGAAGAATCCAATGTTAAAAATTCACAAACACCAATTTCTAACAAGAATTACTTTGTCTTGCTAATTAGGAAACTCTTACCGTTCTTGATGAGTAGGATACTCATCATAATTTCAAAAATGTTGTGTTATTGATAGAATACCTGACACTAAGTAAATCATAGATAGTTTTCCTCCTTAACGAATTCATAAATAAACAAGTAAGACTGAACAAAAAGTGAAAAGATGATCGTAGAACACAGCAAAGTAGGCATGAAGATATGCTACCCAGATTGCCTCTCAAGGACAGTTTTGCTGCCCAAATGTGGCGAGGGTGGTCAAGACAAATACTAGCTGTCAGTTCCTCCAGTTCTGCCTCCACAGTCTGTGTCCTGTGGCTGAGTTAGGCTAGAGTATGAACACCGGGACATTTTGGCCTGATGTGGACTATTTCTGACAACCAGTATTCACTCCAGAATTCTGAGCCAGGTTGGCCAGGGTTTCTTCAGGCTTGTTTTGAAGGTTAGCTCCTTCCTCAGCCCAGTCCTGCTTCTCCCCATGTTTGAAAATAGAAATTCTTCAAACAAAACTATCTCAGGGTCCGATTTTGAGGAAATAAACCTGTGATGATTAACTCTGTTTGTATTGCTTTGAATGCTTATAGATAAGAATTTTAAACTTCAAACTGATATTTTGCCACTTTGATGCATAAGAATTATAGTTTCATAAGGTTCAACCTAATATATCACAATTTTAAAGAAACATTCTCAAAAGTAATACTATATCCTAGTTATTAGCAGGTACATTTAGGAGTTATAACTCTATCTTTATATTCTTATAACAAAGTCTGCACATAGTAAGTATTCAAAATGTTTGTTTATGCAATGTTATTTTTAGGTACTTATTACAGTGCCTGCCTGCTTTGAAATTCTGCTGTTATCTCCTCATCGCCAAGCATGGGTGAAAAGGATCAGATATGTTATATTTGATGAGGTAGGTTTGGTATTATTTCTCTAGGTTGATTTCCTAGTGTGCATAAGTGTTATAATGAAGATATTTGGTGCTTCAAGACTTCTGTCCCTTTGTGTAGAGTTCAGGTTTGGTGGTGGCGGGGGTGGGGGAGGTGCTGCCTTTTAAATGGTTTCCCCAGTGAATCATATATCTTTTGGCTCTGTTTTCCTGTTGTGATTCAATAGGGGTTATTAGTATATGCTGCGGAGCTCTATGTGGCAAAGATACCTGCTATTGATGACTGCTGTTTCAGGGGAGCACAATTAACCACGATGGCATAAGTTTTCCTGGATAGAATTTCAAAATCCAAACTTTGATCTCTAAAGCCAAGAATTTTGGTCTCTAATAATAATGACAGTTATATAAGTTATTTTTATCAGTCATGGACCCAACAGGAAACAAATGGCACAGTAAAAACACAACAATTCAAGAAGAGAGTTTTCCAAAAATGTGTGTGAGGGATACTCACATTAATAAAGATTAATACAGTAATCTAGGCCAGTAACTTACCCCTGTGCTTTAAGGGGCAAGGCAAAGAAGCAGTTACTTAGACTCAGAAGGAGATTATGATTGAGCTAGCCACACTGTGAGTACTTATCTTAGTTGAGGGACATAGCTAGTTCAAGGTAACCATTAAGGAAAGGACCCAGTGGAACAAAGACCTCATTCTCATTCTCCTCCCTTCTTCTGATCCCTTGCCAAGGCTGTCCATTGGCCGAGTCCAGTGGAACCTGAGAATATTGGAGTTCTTTTAAAGCAATCTCTATAGGTCATTTTTTTTGGCCAAGGAGAGCAGGATAGAAAACAATGGAGATTTATAGGGGCAAATAGAAGATATTTACATTTTTATAATAGGAATTAATATCTTGTTCCATGTGTAAAGGAAGATACTGAAGAAATTTAATTAGAGACATGGCCTGATCAAATTTATCTTTTAGACCTATCATTCTGGCTAATGATATGAAGAATGCTGGGGGCATTAAGGGAAGCTAGGATAATAGTCAGGAGGATATTGTGGTAGTGCACTGAGATATGATGATGACTTGGCTGGCAGTAGACGTGCAAAGAAATACGTAGATTTGAGAGAAATTTCCAGAAGTAAGAGAAAGAGGAATTATTGATGGATTGGTTATGAGGATTAAAAAAAATTTGTGTAGGGGTGCGTGGGTAGCTCAGTTGGTTAAACGTCAGACTCTTGATTTCGGTTCTGGTCATGATCTCACATTTTGTGGGATGGAGCCCCCTGTTGTACTCTGTGCTGATGGCACTAACAGTGTGGACCTGATTGGAATTCTCTCTCTCTCTCTCTCTCTCTCTCTCTCTGTCTCTCCCTCTCTTTCTCTCCTCCTCCCTACCTCTCTCTCTCATTCTTTCTCCCTCTCTCTCAAAAGTAAGTAAATAAATATTTTAAAAAACCAAGAAAATACATGTCAAATTTTTCTATTATCTGGATTTGGGGATATTTATAAAAACTTCGTATGGGCAGTTAAAGGTAACAGGAAAGTGTGTATGATGATCCAAGCTCTTACGTCCTGTTTTAATTTGCTATTTTTAAGTAAGCTTTTCAAAGGAGAAATTTTTTGCTTTAATAGGTCCATTGTCTTGGTGGAGAAATTGGAGCAGAAGTCTGGGAGCATCTCCTTGTCATGATCCGATGTCCCTTTTTGGCTCTTTCAGCTACCATAAGTAACCCTGAACATCTTACTGCGTAGGCCTTATGTTCCAACTTATATAAATGCTTTTGTATTTAAAATTTTATACTTTCTATATGGGTTCTGATGAGTTTCATAACATTCTGGTGAGTTTATTAACTTATCTCCGACTATTTAAGGAACAGAACATCAATAGCACCTCCTAGCAGGTGCTGAGAAAGGCCATACTTAATAAAAGAAAATCAAGGAATGTCCCAGGCAGATCTGCAATTGAGTAGAAAATTTCTTTCGTATCCCTAAAAAAGTTCACTTTAAGTGATAGATCTGTGTTCTTTGTTTTAGTCCTTCAGCAAGACATAAAAAATAAAATAGTATAATGACACACTCTGCCCCAGACCCTGAGATTTCTTATCTTGGCCCACTTTGTAGATGTTTGGAAAGATAGCAAAGACTTAATAATTGAAAGGCCGATATCATTTTGTCATTGGGCTAGATTTTTGCCTACTAATAATAACCATTATAGCAAAGACTACTATGTGCTGGGCAGTGTTCTAAGTGCTTTGCAAATATTAATTTATTTCAAATACCCAACAACCCTTATGATTTACTACTTGTGATTACTACTATTAAATAGTACTTCTAATACTACTGTTATTATTTCCATTTTTGTGGAATGTGAAAATGTGGAAAATGAGGCACAGAGAGTGTCAGTGATTCAACCAAGAACCACAGATAGCAGTAAGGAGGCTGGGATTCAGTCTCAGGTAGTATACCTCCAGGGCCTATTCCTTTAAGTACAATTTTTAAGGCATATGAAAATTTTAAAAATGTTTATTTATTATTGAGAAACAGAGAAAGATTATGAGCATGGGAGGGGCAGAGAGAAGGGGAGACCCAGAATCCAAAGCAGGCTCCAGGCTCTGAGCTGTCAGCACAGAGCCCAACGCGGGGCTCGAACTCACAAACTGTGAGATCATGACCTGAGCCGAGTCTGACGTTTAACCAACTGAGCCACTCAGGCACCCCAGCATATGAGATTTTCTTTATTTAAAATATTTAATGTCACAAGAAGTACTACTATATTACTGCTTACATGATATGTAAATTTATCTTTTAAGGTGGTTACAATCAGTAAAATGCTACTGGAAACAAGAAGACAGTACAATGGGAAAAAATAGAAATGCTGGCTATTGTGCCAATTCTCACAAATATCACTTTCGAATGAAGGAATCATATAAAGTTAGACTTGGTATGTTTGGAATTTTTCTTTTGCTCTAAAATCAGTGCAGTCCTTATGTGTCCATTGATTTGGAAATTCTTGTTCTTCATTGTTAGTGCTCTATGGAGAGAGATACAATGATTTAGAGAAGCATATATGTTCAATAACAGATGATGACATCTATTTTGATCATTTTCACCCATGTGCTGCACTAACAACAGATCATGTAAGTAATACTTTAGCCATATCTGTTATGAGTAATATAAATTACTTGTATATATATTATAATTGAAAAGCTGCCTACATGATTCTTATCAGAATTATAGACTACATACTTTATATCATTTTACCTTAGTTTTCTTTTTTACTTTGTTTATTGTATATATTTGACATGTAGCATAAATTTAAGGTGTATAACATGTGATTTTGATGTACTTATATATTGTAAAATAATTGTTATAACAATATTTAGAACCTCTATCACATTACATAATTATAGTACAATATTATTATCCATATTTATTATATTGTACATTAAATTTCTATGTCTTATTTACTCATTGCAAGTTTGTACCATTAAACAACACTGATCTTACCACCCACCCTACCGTACATCCCCCAATAACCATCATTTCACTGTGTTTTTTACGAGTTTGACTTTTTCAGATTCCACATGTAAGTGATACCACGCAGTTACTTGTCTTGCTCTGACTTATCTCTGTATAACTTATAATGTGATCAAGGTGCATCATGTTGTTTCAAACAGCAGGATATCCTCCTTTCTCAGGGTTGAATAACATTTCTAACCTTAGTTTTTTTAAAAGTAACAAAAATAACTTTGTAGTCTTCAATGAACACTCAGTGGTGTCTGGATTCACAACGCTTGAAAATGATGAAAAATTTTAACCTGAAGTTTTTTGGTTAATTTTATTTATTCTTAGAGATTTTCTTTGTTCATTTTCCTTCTTCTCAACATGCGTGTCTCTCCATCCACTTCTGTGACACTGACTCTTAGTGTACAACTATATGTGGACAGTTCCTAGTATATGTGAGAATCTGATCACTGAGTTAGGTTAAATAAGGAAAGGATGTTTTGCTCACATACCAGTCACAACATGATTTTTCTGGTAGCAAATTAATAAAGTAGAGGTTTGGGGACATCATTTGGGGTATTGGGGTGTCTGTGGAGGAAGATTTCTTAATTTTCCTTTCAAAATTCTCTTCCTTTCTCATTCTATTCTTAGGAATGGCCCATTCAAGCTTAATTGCCTCTCAGAGTGATAATTAGTAGTTTGTCTTCCTTCCAAAATCTGTCTTCCTTCCAAAATCCAAGTTGTCAGTTAAGCCTCCTAAAACATAATTATGATCTTGCCAAGCTTTAATGAGTTTCCTTTGGAAGTTACTGAATGCACAGCTCCTTAGCTTGGCTTCCTATGGCTTCTCTGACCTCACCCCAAAATCTGATGTATCTTACCTGGAGGTAAGATTTATATTTTACCTCATAATTTATATTGTTCCTGGAGTGTTTCACTCTAGATGCTAAATGCCAGTTGTCCAGATCCTGTTCATCTTTTATGACTCCTCTAATGTGAAACATCTTCAGTC
>NW_024412376.1:22154216-22171522 GCF_014898765.1 Herpailurus yagouaroundi
ATCTGTCAAGTCCATCTGATCCAATGTCTCATTCAGGGCCCTTGTTTCTTTATTGACCGTGTGTCTAGATGATCTATCCATTTCTGTAGGTGGGGTGTTAAAGTCCCCTGCAATTACCACATTCTTATCAATAAGGTTGCTTGTGTTTATGAGTAATTGTTTTATATATTTGGGCGCTCCAGTATTCGGCGCATAGACATTTATAATTGTTAGCTCTTCCTGATGGATAGACCCTGTCACTATTATATAATGTCCTTCTTCATCTCTTGTTACAGCCTTTAATTTAAAGTCTAGTTTGTCTGATAGAAGTATGGCTACTCCAGCTTTCTTTTGGCTTCCAGTAGCATGATAAATAGTTCTCCATCCCCGCACTCTCAATCTAAAGGTGTCCTCAGGTCTAAAATGAGTCTCTTGTAGACAGCAAATAGATGGGTCTTGTTTTTTTATCCATTCTGATACCCTATGTCTTTTGGTTGGCGCATTTAATCCATTTACATTCAGTGTTATTATAGAAAGATATGGGTTTAGAGTCATTGTGATGTCTGTATGTTTTATGCTTGTAGTGATGTCTCTGGTACTTTGTCTCACAGGGTCCCCCTTAGGATCTCTTGTAGGGCTGGTTTAGTGGTGACAAATTCCTTCAGTTTTTGTTTGTTTGGGAAGACCTTTATCTCTCCTTCTATTCTAAATGACAGACTTGCTGGATAAAGGATTCTCGGCTGCATATTTTTTCTGTCTAGCAAACTGAAAATCTCGTGCCAACTCTTTCTGGCCTGCCAAGCTTCAAAAGAGAGATCAGTCACGAGTCTTATAGGTCTCCCTTTATATGTGAGGGCACGTTTACCCCTTGCTGCTTTCAGAATTTTCTCTTTATCCTTGTATTTTGCCAGTTTCACTATGATATGTCGTGCAGAAGATCGATTCAAGTTACGTCTGAAGGGAGTTCTCTGTGCCTCTTGGATTTCAATGCCTTTTTCCTTCCCCAGTTCAGGGAAGTTCTCAGCTATTATTTCTTCAAGTACCCCTTCAGCACCTTTCCCTCTCTCTTCCTCCTCTGGGATACCAATGATGCGTATATTATTTCTTTTTAGTGTATCATTTAGTTCTCTAATTTTCCCCTCATACTCCTGGATTTTTTTATCTCTCTTTTTCTCAGCTTCCTCTTTTTCCATAACTTTATCTTCTAGTTCACCTATTCTCTCCTCTGCCTCTTCAATCCGAGCTGTCGTGGTTTCCATTTTGTTATGCATTTCATTTAAAGCGTTTTTCAGCTCCTCGTGACTGTTCCTTAGTCCCTTGATCTCTGTAGCAAGAGATTCTCTGCTGTCAGCTATACTGTTTTCAAGCCCAGCGATTAATTTTATGACTATTATTCTAAATTCACTTTCTGTTATATTATTTAAATCCTTTTTGATCAGCTCATTAGCTGTTGTTATTTCCTGGAGATTCTTCTGAGGGGAATTCTTCCGCTTGGTCATTTTGGATAGTCCCTGGAGTGGTGAGGACCTGCAGGGCACTTCCCCTGTGCTGCGGTGTATAACTGGAGTTGGTGGGTGGAGCCGCAGTCAGACCTGATGTCTGCCCCCAGCCCACCGCTGGGGCCACAGTCAGACTGGTGCGTGCCTTCTCTTCCCCTCTCCTAGGGGCGGGATTCACTGTGGGGTGGGGTGGCCTGTCTGGGCTACTTGCACACTGCCAGGCTTGTGATGCTGGGGATCTGGCGTCTTAGCTGGGGTGGGTAGGCAAGGTGCACAGGGGCAGGAGGGGCAGGCTTAGCTTGCTTCTCCTTAGGTGATCCACTTCAGGAGGGGCCCTGTGGCAGCAGCAGGGAGTCAGATCCGCTGCCGGAGGTTTGGCTCCGCAGAAGCGCAGAGTTGGGTGTTTGCGCGGAGCGAGCAAGTTCCCTGGCAGGAACTGGTTCTCTTTGGGATTTTGGCTGGGGGATGGGCGGGGAAGATGGCGCTGGCGAGCGCCTTTGTTCCCCACCAAACTGAGCTCTGTGGTCCGGGGGCTCATCAGCTTTCCTTCCCTTTGTCCTCCGGCCTTCCCGCTTTCTGAGCAGAGCTGTTAACTTATGACCTCCCAGCTGCTAAGTCGCGCTTGCTGTCGGAACACAGTCCGTCAGGCCCCTCAGCTTTTTGCAAGCCAGACTCGGGGGCTCTGCTTGGCCGGCGAGCCGCCCCTCCGCCCCGGCTCCCTCCCGCCAGTCCGTGGAGCGCGCACCGCCTCGCCGCCCTTCCTACCCTCTTCCGTGGGCCTCTCGTCTGCGCTTGGCTCCGGCGACTCCGTTCTGCTAATCCTCTGGTGGTTTTCTGGGTTATTTAGGCAGGTGTAGGTGGAATCTAAGTGATCAGCAGGACGCGCGGTGAGCCCAGCGTCCTCCTACGCCGCCATCTTCCCTCCAATCCCCAAACCTAGCTTTTAAAACTTAACAGGTATTTACTAAAACAAATGCCCTATCGTCACATAAGTTTGGAGAAATCTGTATATGATTGTCCCTTCTTTGAGATTTGACATTTCCAATGGCAAACCTTCTAGAAGCCTATTTAATAGAACACCCGTGAAAAGACACTCCCCTTTCTTTTAAAGAATTCCTATTGGCATTTCAGGGATCATGGTTTGACAGGCAATTTTTTTAGCAATAGTGGCTGACATCAGCAGAAAATACTATAATGCAAGCTTTTTCAGAAACAGGAATTTTTGATTTATGCTTTAAAATACTTGTGGAGAAATTAATGCCCTGCATTATCCAAAAGGCTTAAAGCAGAACCAAGGGACTGAGCTGGGGAAGAAGCTTTCTTGACTGTCCTGAAGGTGATCGGAAAGTGTTCGTGTTAAAGTTGACCAAGTTCTTATCTTAGAACTTAAGCAAGTAAGACTTGTACCCTTTAGCCTGGGTTGGTACTCTAAAGCAAAGAATCATGTTACTAATTGAATCAATTTCAACCTGCAGGGTACCGGTTGTGTTTTCTTGTCTAAATAGTCCACCAAGTTTTTAGCTTCCCAGTACTCTTGATTTGAAATGTGGAAGCATCTATAGAGAATTAGCCCAATTAAAAGGTTTGGGAAACAATAAACCCACTTTTTGGAGTTTTTATTTTTTTCCCCAATTTTGCTAAATCAAGCACACTCTTGGTTAGTATTTTGTTTGCATGTAGCACTGACCATCATTTGAACTTTTTAGTTTAGTGCTGTTTTGAAAGTCTTTGCGTTCATGATAGTGACTCTGAGGCTGCTGACTGAAAAAAAGAGGAAGAACTGAACTAAAACAAAAGTATTTATTTGGGTCTTAGAATTGCAAACTGGGAAGCACAGATTTGGGTAACAACCCAAATTTTGTCCCATTGAAAAGTAAATGCCAAAGGTCTTTATTAGCAAGACCTGGTGTTGCAGGAGTTTTTGCTTCAACTCCCCAGGTTCCTTGTCTTGTGGCTTCGAAGAACGAAGAGGTGGGCACAAAATGAGCAGCAGGCAAAAGTTTATTACAGTATAAGACCAGAAAGGAGGAATAGTAGGAAAGCTCTCTATAGAGAGGCGACATTTGAAAGTGAATGCCTGCGAACTATAGGCTAGAGTCCTTGTTTTATAGGGTTCGGGTCGGCCCTCCCTTCCCTTACCCCTAGTTCCTGCTCAGGTCCTACCCTCATTGGCTTGATAAGTCTAGGTGCTGGCTTGTCCCTTCGTGATTGGCTCATTTCCATTGTATGAGGGGTGGTCTATGGCCATATCATTCCTTTTGGGTTATGCATTTTATGGTTTACTACTTATTTTTAGTTAGGTCTTTTGTCAAATTCCTGAGGGAAACCTGAGGGGGAGTGGGTGGTGTTTATTACATTCTTAAGAGGACACTTACCCCTGAGGGGGGTTGGCTGTGGTCAGACCCTCCTAGTATTGTTCCAAAATAATGTGTCTTTTCCTACCCTGGTACCTCAGGTCCTAATCATTCCCTCTCTGCCTATTTTATCCTATCTTTCCCTATCAGGAAACTTACACAAGTTGCTTTCCAAAAATTATGATTGGAAGATGTGATGACATTTTATAATTTATTGGTTTTCTGAGTACCTTATGTCAGTTACTAGGAAAATATCTTTTTCAGAGTGTCTAGTTTTTATCAAGAATGCACATGCAACAGTCCTGTTTTCAGTCCTATTCCTTTGCCCAGTTCAATAGTCCGTTGTAGTTACTGTTTCAAAAACAGAATAAAGTTTTAGTTCCAAAATAGGGTCTCTCATGTTCGGAGGTTTTACCCAGGTTCATGAGGCAAAGGACAGAACGTAAGATAAAATACAAGAATATTAAAATTGTTAATTTTATTTTAAATGTAGATTGAAAAGTATGGATTTCCTTCTGACCTTACCCTTTCCCCTCGAGAAACCATCCAGCTTTATGATACCATGTTTCAATTCTGGGAAAGCTGGCCCAGGGCCCAAGTAAGTAATAATTACACAATTAATCTGAATTAATTTTATTATAGTGGATGGTAACACTGCTGTTCATAAAGACAAATTCTCACCCTTTCTGATCATGTGCATCTAATCTTTTAAAATCATACATACACTCTCCAAAATACAACTGCCCCTTCTCAGACATTCTTCTTCCTTTCTTTCAATTTCTGGGGTGCTACAATATCTTAGTCTCCTTTTACATCTTGGATTCATATTCCTTCATCTTCTTTCATCGTGCTCCCCTTCTCTCTTTACGCCCTAATTGCTGTCTGTTTTCATCTTCTACTTGGTTTTGCTCTGCATTCTTTCCTTTGAAGAGTTCATGTGTCCTGTTAGGTTTATGTACTGGAAACTTCGGGGGGATAAAAAGACATTTAATAGTTTATACTCTCAAGAAGCTTGTGATTCTTTTAGTGAAATGTATAATTGAGAAACATCTTTGGATTTTCTTGCATGATTTTATTTAACTTTGTGGCATTTCTTTTCAAGGAGTTGGATCCAGAGAAATCCATTCATTGTAAGAATAAAATAGTCATTAAAAAGTTGGATGCTAGAAAATACGAAGAGAGCTTAAAGGCAGAATTAACAAGTTGGATTAAAAATGGCCATGCTGAGGAGGTAATTTTCACATGTTTTTTGGCAAAACAATATGTTCCTTGTTTTCTTGAGTTACCTTGGTGTCATTATCACCACTACTATTATTGTTATTATTTTAGTCTTCAATTTTCATTTTAGGATTGTAAGTTGAACTGGAAGTCTAGTGATTCGGAGATAGAATAGAAAGAGGAAAAGGAAATTGGTCTTTGTTTAATACTTGGTGCTTTCTAAAACATGTACCAGAAGCCAGGAATTCCTGTTTGGTGTTATAATAGATAAGAACAGAGGGGTCACTATCCACAGAGTCAGTGTTCTTGATGACAGCAGAGAGATTGAAATCACAGTAACAGTAAATGAGAAGATTCTTTACTCCTCTATCTTCTGCTGTCTTGGGATTTTTTTTTAAGTTTATTTATTTTGAGAGAGAGAGAGAGAGAGAGAGAGAGAGAGAGAGAGAGGAGCAGAGAGACAGGAGGAGAATACCAAGCAGGCTCCATGCTGTCAGCACAGAGCCTGATGGGTGGCTTGATCTCACGAACTGTGAGATCATGACCTGAGCCAGAATCAAGAGTTGGATGCTTAACTGACTGAACCACCCAGGCATTCCAATTGTAATTTTTTTCTTTCATGATTTTTATTGCAACTTGTAGGAACTATTTGTATATTAAAACCTTCACTTGGGATCATGTAAGTTTTACATATTTATATTAAGTAAGTTGATGATGGTTTTTATATTTTGAAGCTTGTCTTATTGTCACACATTGTGGTTTTTGATTTTTGGGGAGTGACATATATTAGACTTTTCCCATGTGAGTTTTTTACATTACGTTTTGAGTTAGATCATCTCCCATTCAGAAACATAATTAACTTCCATTTCCTTCCATTTATTTTGTCATTTAAAAACATTCAGAATGTATTTGAAAGTGATTTTTATACATGACATGGAGAGAAACTGATTTACCCTACCTTCAGCCACAGTATAACCAACAGCATTTACTCAACAACCTCTTTCTGACTGATTTGTGTCGACTTAAATAATTGCATGTTAAATTGCATATATGTGTGCATGTATATATATATTCCTCTTTTTGTCGTTGTTCTTTTAGTGCATTGATTTACATATTTCTTTGATGGTTTCTTTACAAAATTTTATATTTTTATACTTACTTTGTTATTATATTTTATTTTAAAAAGCTCAGAAACATAGATTAGATGACTATGAAAATATTTTAGCCAAAAGTAGTAATTCCTTTTTTTATTATGCAGCATTTAAAACTAATAAAATTTTTTATTCATTGCTACAGGCCAAAATGGTTCTGAGGAATCTTAGTCCTGATTCAGTATTTAGTTCAGGAAACACAGTAAAAATGTTTCCACTGCTCGTTGAGAAGCTAAGGAAAATGGAAAAGTTACCGGCATTATTTTTTTTGTAAGTCATCTAATTTAATTTTTTTTTTTTATAATTTGTATCAGGCTTATTCTGTTAAGGTGAGGAAAGTTACAAAATCCACTGTTGTAATAAGCTATTCATTACTGTTTTTGGTGCTCATTTGTTAGCAGAATGCATATTTAGCATCTTTCTAGTTCAATTCTTGAAAAAATTTTTTTACTTGTGTTATTACAAATTGCCATCTTTAAATAGTTTTCTACTCCTTTTTTTGTTATATTTTTATTGTAAACTATTATATTTTTATTTCGGTCTTATACATTTCCAGTAAATAATGAGGTTCTTTGCAAAATAAATTGAATGTTTATGCACACAAGTATCCCATATAAAATTAAAGTATCCTTACTATATGTTAGCATCTTTATTCACGGGGTATTTTATTGTTTTTAATTTATGGTTATGGGAACTGTAACTTTGAGACACTGCTATCTTGCTAAATTTTATGTGCTGTACCATGAAATAGCTTAAAATTGAATGTAATCATCCAGTTTTGGTAAAGTATAAATTATATGAAAATATATTTATTAATTGGATATTAAGTTGGATCACATAGTTTGGGATCAGAAAAAATGCTTTATTTACTTTAGATAATTTCAGACTATTTTAAGCCATGGAAACTTTAAAGAAGCCACAGATATAAATAAATAAATAAATAAATAAATAAATAATAAATAAGGCAACATAATCTCGCTTAAGTGGCAAAGTTTAATGAAATTGTTTACACCTAAATAGACATATAGTAATTAATCATTACTGGCGATATATATTTAAAATAATAATGATAATTAAATGTATTGTTGTGTTTGGAACTTTTGGAGATTACAGTACAGTGGTTCCTTTGACCTTTGTTATTGGGACAAGGAAAATAAATTTTCAAACTACTAAGAAGTTACACAGCTCACCTACTTTACTTTAGAGTGTGGCTATAAACAGTTAGAAACAAACACAATTCTGTGCATCTGGGATATTTCTGGAAGCCTAACTGTAAAATAGAAATCCAAAAATAACTATATTTATTGTTCATGTACACATACATGCTTAAAATATTTAAAAAGTAAAATATTTTCATCTAATATGTGAAGGGAGTCAAGACTTACTTCCACATATAAAATAAATAAGTCATGGAGATGTAATGTAAAGCATAGCTACTATATTAAGAATATTGTATTGCATATGTTGCTAAGAGATTAGTTGTTAGAAGCTCTTATCACAAGTGAACAAATTCTGTAACTATGTATGGTAACAGATATTAACTAGAATTATTGCAATCATTTCATAATATATGCAAATATTGAATCATTTTGTTGCCCATCTGAAACTAATATAATCTTGTATATTAATTGTACCACAATTAAAAGAAACAAAGGGCAGTGTATAATAGACTATATAGTGTTTTGTGCACCTGTAAAAGCTTCTTTGGAACCTATACCTAGGAGCACAATCACCATATTTTGTAGTGTGGACAAAAGTTGACTTACCCCTAATGTGGTTTCTTAGCTTATGTCCCATCAGTAGTTCATGAGGTGCTATTGTGACCTATCGTCACAAGCTTGTGGGATCAGTTTTTCTAATTGTTGCCATTCTGATTGTGTAAAATCATGTCTTGCTACTGTTGTAATTTGCATTACTCTGATTGGGATTGACTTTGAGCATTTCTTTCAAGTAAGTAGTCTTTCAAGTTTTTGCTCATGTGCTATTCAAGTAATTTTTCTTTTGGGTTTTGTAGCTTTTTTTTTTTTTTTTTTTACTATTTTCAGGAATTCTAAAAGGCGGAAGATTTATACGATCTGAAGAGAAACCAGAGTATTTTTTCAGGAATTCTAATTAATTCATTGTCAGTTACTAATTTGGCAGTTATCTTCTCTGAGTCTAGCACCTGCCCATTAACTTTGCCTATGCTATTTTTTGTTAAATAATTCTGTTTAATTTTGATTCATTAAAATCCATCAATGTTTAAAAAAAAGGAACATATTTCGCAAAAATATCATGGATTTAATTTTGCTTGAGGAATTGATTCTTGGCATGTCTATGGAATTTTGGGCTCTTTAGAAAATGTACTATGAAAATCCTTGGTCTTATGCAGTTTAATTTACTCATAAGTAACTCCAGATCATCAACAAATCAGGATACTTTAGGGCTCAATCTGTGCATTTGAGAGCTTTTCAAGTAATAGTTGTACCTGTCAACGTCTCCAGTCTGGTCTCTAGAAAAAAAAAAGTGTGAAGCATGTTTAATGTTAATGACAGTATCAGTGTGCTTAAAAACATGCATTTCACAGTCAGGCTCAAGTCTGGATCCTACCTCTGTTGTCAATTAGTATGGCACTTCGAAACAGCTACCTGATGACTTTCAAACTTAGTTTCCTCATTTGCAAAATAAGGTGAGAAAAATAGTAATGCATAGAGTTGGGGTGAGAATTAAATACAAATAAATTATGAAAGTCCTAAGTGTAGCACTACACAGTATTATTGGCTGAAGTCCAGTCGTGAGCACATTCATTTCAAATAGGTTATCAGAGAGATTTGAGAGGAAAAAATTATTTCCAAGTGATTTAGATTTTTAACAGTGAAATACTGTGATGGAAATGATGTCATTTCATACAGATGTTCACCTAGATCATGTAAGCTGCATTAATATAAAAGAGAAACAACATGATTGCATAGTTAAGAACATGGACTTGGAGGCCAGACTCAGCCACATACAAATGTGGAGTCTTGGGCAGATCACTTATGTGTCCATTTTTTCAGTAGTGAAACCGGGATAGTAACAGTGCTTTCCTCATAGGACCATTGTGAATACAAAATGAGTAAATATATATAAGACAGTTAGAGTAGTGTCTGAAAATAGCAGGTCTAAGTGTTTACTAACTTTATTGTTTCATTGTCTACTGTATAAAATTTCCTGCCATGTGGTATAGACTGCCTTTTTTTAAATCTTTGCTTCACCAGTATGCCAATTTATTTACTTTTCAGTAGCTAACAAGATTTTGTCTTCATGCTAGCTCTTTAAAGACTTTACAAAAACTCTTTGCCTCACATTTAGAAAGCTTTATTGATGAGAGCCAACTTACGATTTGCTGTAAGAAGCTGTGGCTAGTATAGTAATGATGGCTATTGGCTACTGCCAGCTGCAGCATTTTGCCAATAAAATATTGAGAGGAGATTAAAACTTCCATGGACATTTCAGTCTTCTTATCAAAGGTCCTAGCTTCCTGACTCAGGGAAATGCATGTGATGTAAAGATAAGGAATTTTTTTTTTTTTAATTTTACTTCCCCTAGAAACATATTACTCTTCACATACCATGTGAATTTGGTCTTTTACCTATTTTCCTAGTTAATATATCAGGTCTGAAAGGGCCAAATCGTTACAACCTGCACTAGGTTGCTAGTTTAAGTCCTACAGTAGCAGGAAGTCTGGACCACTAGGTCCCTAGGTATTTACGTTTCAAAAGGTATAAAGCCCAGAGCCTGGAAACATTTCTGGATTGTAAAGGCCAGCAACACCTGAGGTTTATCTGGTTTCTGGAAAGAAGTAACTACAATCCAGAAGGTTAGGGTGAGAGCCCGAGATTATCTCCATTACTGCCTAAGAGCAAAGTTTTACTGTATGATCTCACTGTATATATAGAATCTAAAAAAGCTGAACCCATACAAACAGAGTAGATTGGTGGTTGCCACGGACTGGGGGCACACAGCGGGTGAGAGAAATGAAGACATGTTGGTTAAAGGGTATAAATTAACTTTTATAATATGATTAAGTTCTGGGAATCTAATGTACAACATGGTGACTATAGCTAACAATACTGTATTGTGTACTTTAGAATAGCTAAACGAGTAGATCTTAAATCTTCTCACCACACTAACACACAAAAAGTAACTATGTGAAGTGATGGATGTGTTACCAAACCTTATTATGGTAATTACTTTGTGATATCCACATGTATGAAATCATCCTACTGAACACCTTAAACTTATACAATGTTACATGCCAATTTTACTTCAATAAAACTGGGGGAAAAATAAAGACAAAAATAAAGGAGTCTCTAAAATTCACAGAAGATTTGTGAAATCTGAACTTACATATATTTACAGAATGCTAAGGGCCTTTGATTCTGTTTAGGAGGTAGACCTAAAGATTAGTGGAATTAAAAACTTGACAAGTATATGTCAGGATGTTAACAGTAGGTGCAAATTTATTTGAATCTTGATATGATATTGTTTTCAAGGCAAGGAGTCTTTTCATTTGTTTGTAGATTTAACTTAGGAGATGTAGAAGAGAGGGCTTTAAGTGTGAGAACTTCCCTGGAGCAAAAGCAAGAGGAAAAAAGGTCTCTCAAAGCTGATAAAGAAGCCCATGATGTGACCAACAAACTTCGAAAAGTTAAAAAATCCATCGAGAAACAAAAGACAATGTAAGTATTTAACTAAACAAATTAGTGGCTAAAAAGGTTAAAATACTTCATAAGTCCAGTCGGAAACATATTTTGAACGTACAACAAAGAAGTTCTAATTATTGCTTGGACTTATTTGCCAATTGTGTAAATTTGGGTGGGAGAATCAGGTGAAGATAAGTGGCCATAATATTTATATATGTATTCCTCAGTTGCGTAGATGAGTCTCATTTAGGACTTCAGAGAGGTAGGACCACAGCCTATGAGCATAGGTGGATTATGTACCTGACATAATCATCTCTCAAACTAAGCATATGTGACTGCAGCTCTCAGTTCTCAGAACAAAATCAACACATGTTGTCTTGGGTCACAACATGGAGGTGTCACTGATTTACCATCACAGTCACATAAGTGAATATAGGATGAATTTTAGAATGCATTGAAATGCCAATTTTATGCTTGGTTGAATTTTTTTTTAAATTTTTTTTAAGGTTTATTCATTTTTCAGAGACAGAGAGAGACAGAGCATGAGTGGGGGGGGGGGGGCAGGGGGCGGGGCAGAGAGAGAGGGAGACACAGAATCTGAAGCAGGCTCCAGGCTCTGAGCTGTGGGCACAGAGCCTGACATGGGGCTCAAACTCACAGACCATGAGATCATGATCTGAGCTGAAGTTGGTGTTTAACTGACTAAGCCACCCAGGTGCCCTGGTAGAAATTTATTTTTGACTCCTCTTCCTCGTTCTCATGTCTAATCCTGACAACTCTAGGTCCAAGATTCTCTCCCTATTATTCTCTCTGCTTTACTTGCTGTCTGGTTTAGATGCTCATTATATCTTCCTTGAATGACGATAGAGGTCTTCTTTTTAGACTCCAGAGCATTAGAGGTCACTACTCTCCAGTATAGCTAACAATGGCCCTTGCTAACATTCAAATTGGTTAAATTATTCTGTGTTCAATATTCTTTTTTCCTTGCTTAGATGATAAAGTCTAAATTTTTTGACTGTTGTTGGTATGCCAGCAGGTTTTAGGTTTTGCCCTAACTTTTTCAGCTTTACTTTCTACCACTCCCCTCCAACAATATTCAGTATGTATGGTTCTCCTTACATGACCTGTTCTTCTGCGTCTGTGTTCTTCCATGATCTGACCCATCTGCCTAATTGCACTCCTTTGTGATTGCCCCCAAAGCTTACACTCATAATTTTGCTATCTCTTCTCTGAATCTTTCCCTAATTCTCCAGTTGAATTTAGTGTTCTTTTTTCTGTGTTCTTGCTACACTTTTAATAATTAGTAGATCAATTATTATAGTGTATTGCTGTTATTTTTACTTGTCTTTCTTTTTCCTACATTATTAGTATTTCCCTCTTTTTACCTCTAGTGCTCAGCATGTTGCTTGACAGGTAATAGTCATTTCATAAATATTTTTAAATAAGTCTGAGCAATCAAACGCAGATACTTCTTCAAAGCTGACACAGATTTTAGAGCTTCTCTGATTCAGAATTCTCAAATTCTAGGGCAAGTTATAACTCGCTGCTGAACTTTCTGCCTCTATTATTTCTGCCTGTTGTATTATTTCCTTGGAAGTAATGGAAGGTGAAGAGCCCAGAGACAGTGTAGGAAGTATAAGCCTTTTTAGTACTGATCTTTAGACAACTTTTCTTCAGGGCACTAGGAGATCATTTCAAATTGGATTAGTGACCAACAATTCACACTATAAAAATACAAAGAATGTTTTAACACTTTGTTCAGCACCATCATTATACGGAGAGTGAGAGGGGGCCTCTGCCTTGGTCCTTGTGTTTTGGAGAGTACTACTCTGGTCCTCCTCTCTTTGTATCTATTCCAGTAATATTAGGTGTCAGTGGATCTTAGGGGACTTGGCCACTTGGAGCTCATTCTCATCCTTTTAAATTCTGCATTGTTATGGAGTTATATTTGTCAAAGTAGGAGAAGAGAATATATTTTATTTGATAGTTTGTTACCTTGATTTAAAACTTATAAATAGTTAAACCACAATATGTGGGCCTCCACTAGTACTCTGCCTCATGCTCTGCAAACATTAGGGCCAGGCCTTTCCATAGTTATATCCTTGAGTTAAAGGTTATGTTAGCTGGAGGTGAGACCTCTTAGTGATGGGTTACACGTGAGCTCATCTTCTCATATTTGGAGTTGTCTTATATTCACAGTTAAGGGGAAAACTGAAAAAAAAAATCAAAGAAAGGGTAAGTGATCTGGGTATCTGTAAAAGGCTGTTACATTGAGAGGTAATGGATAATACAGTCTGATGACATGGCAGAGGTTTATGCGGCCATAACTTAGGCAAGATTCCCTAGTAGCGCACCCTGAAAGGAGGGTATCAGTGTAAGTGATTTATTGAAAGGTTGAGCTCATGAGGGCCCTGTAAGAAAGTGAAGGAAGCATAAAAAGGGAAAGTGAAGAAAATATGCATAGATATGGTCTTGCTGCAACATTGCCTGAGCCTGATTCAACAGGGAGATCTGAGAGCATCACAAAATTGCCCAACTTGGGTCAAGGTGGCTGATTTTTGTACTTCATGTCAGTCAATTACTGGCTGTGGGCAACTTCCTCACTCTGAGGAGAGGTTGTAAGCTCTTGTCCAGGAAGCTCTTGTCAGTTGAGAACAATTCTCCAGGGAACAGTGTAACTGAGAGCCCTTCCTTACCAACCAAACTCAGAGAGCTTGTAGCCTCTACCACAAGAAGGAAAGGAGAATGGCCTGAAATTGGCAATGTGGAGCAAGGGGTATGCCCACGTTACCTCCAAGCCTAGAGTAATGAAAGATGAGAAAGAGAAAATGATCACCAATTTATTAGCAAGAGGAATCAAAGTCCTCTGGGGAGAACTGGATGTGGTAAGAAGGCTACTTGCAGCAAGAAGGTAAGGGAACATTCAGGGAAAATATGGGTGTACAGGGAAATTGTTTTGCTATGGGATCACAAGGCCCAGAAGCTAATGAGGAAGTGCATTAGAGGAGGAAGTTTGAGTCAAAATAGTACAGATGTATATAGGAGTGACTGTCTGGGTGATGAGGGGGTCTGGGAAGTCATGGGCTCACTATGGTAAGCAAATCTGACTATTCATTGCTTAAAATTTATTTTTATGCACAGAGATGAGAAAAGCCAGAAAAATCCCAGAAAAATGGATCAAAGACTAATACATGAAGCTGAACATACTAATCTACTCAGGACTTTAGAGAAGAACCTGGAAATCCCTCAGGAGTGTACCTATGCTAACCAAAAAGCAATAGACACAGAGGTCAGCTGTTAGAATGAAATGCTCCTCCAGGAAATGATTTCGCTCATCAGCTGTTATTTCTCAGTTATAGACAGTATTGAATGCAATAACTAAATGCAATCTCTACGAGAATAGAAATCTCTGTGTGTGAACTTCCAGTTACACATAACTCTTGAGGGCTTTGCAGAGCATGTCTAAAAAGGATAAGATCAGGATTTATAGATTATTTCTTGTTTGTTAACAATTAGTCCCTGAGAGGGTCTGCCCTTTTATTATTTTTTCTTTCACAAAAAGGGTTTTCTCAGCCTGAATTCTAGCCTTCAATCCCACATGCTTCATTTGAATATTTGGGTACATATCGTTCAATGCTCTTTAAATAATGTACACAGAATTTATCAAAATCAGAAGCTTTGTATATTGTAGTTAAAACATACCACTAAAAAGACATTGTTATATCTAAAAGTGGTATGTCAATTTTTTCATTAAAACTTTTTTTATAAACATTGGGGTACAAGTGCTACTGCTGGGAATTGACCCAAGGGATACAGGAGTACTGATGCATAGGGGCACTTGTACCCCAATGTTTATAGCAGCACTCTCAACAATAGCCAAATTGTGGAAAGAGCCTAAATGTCCAACAACTAATGAATGGATAAAGAAATTGTGGTTTATATACACAACGGAGTACTATGTGGCAATGAGAAAGAATGAAATATGGCCCTTTGTAGCTACGTGGATGGAACTGGAGAGTGTGATGCTAAGTGAAATAAGCCATACAGAGAAAGACAGATACCATATGTTTTCACTCTTACGTGGATCCTGAGAAACTTAACAGAATCCCATGGGGGAGGGGAAGGAAAAAAAAAAAGAGGTTAGAGTGGGAGAGAGCCAAAGCATAAGAGAATCTTAAAAACTGAGAACAAACTGAGGGTTGATGGGGGGGTGGGAGGGAGTGGAGGGTGGGTGATGGGTATTGAAGAGGGCATCTTTTGGGATGAGCACTGGGTGTTGTATGGAAACCAATTTGACAATAAATTTCACATATTGAAAAAAATAAAAATAAAAAAATAATAAAAATATATATTAACAAAAAACCCTTTTTTAATGCAAATAATTCATGCTTAAGGTAGATGAATTTGAAAATACAAATTAATATAACAAAGCAATGCCATCAATCAGAGGTAATCACTTATCTTCTGGATGAACCTTTCATTTGTGACTACACACACACACACACACACACACACACACACACAGGTCTTTTTTTTTTCTTTTAAAGTTTATTTATTTTGAGAGAGACAGAGACAGGGTGAGTGGGGAGGAGCAGTGAGAGGGGGAGAGAGAGAATCCCAAGCAGGCTGCGCACTGTCAGTGCAGAGCCCAACGTGGGGCTTGTACCCATGAAACCATGAGATCGTGACCTGAGCCAAAACCAAGAGTTGTGGATGCTTAACTGGCTGAGCCACCCAGGCACCTACACACACAGTTCTATTATATACCTTTTTTTTCTTTTTTTTTGTAAACTTCATGGTCTCTCTCTTTTTTTAATAACCATGAATTTACATCATCATTTGAATTCCTTCTCAATATTCCATTGCATGGATGACTATACAACTGAAGTGTCTTTGGCTTTTGGACACTTAGGTTGTTTTTGTTTTTTTTTGTTTTTTGTTTTTCTTTTTCTCCCTCTCATAAGCAGTATTTATCTTTGTACATATAACTCTACACAAGTGGATTTCCTTCTTAGGGAATTGACATTTTTAAGGCCATTTGTGATGGATTTGCAGTGAGAAGTAAGCACTCCCCCACCATATGGGGTGAGGAACCTGCCCGGCCATTCTGGAGAAGTTTCTCTTTCTCCCTGGGGAGAGCTTGCAAGGCTCCCTCAGGTCATGCACTCACACTTCCTCTGGGTGTTTTATCTACTGTGTCGTCAGGACTTTTCACCTGAGTAGTGGGGTGAGAAAGTGAGAGACAGTCTGTTCAAGATTTTGGAATATTTCCTATAGTTACTGCTGCTGCCATAAAATGTTGTTTGTACTCATATAGAGTCCATTTCAAGCATTTGCTTCGTTTTGTCAAACGACTGCATAGTATGACTGTATTTTCATTTAACTATTTTATTTTCATTTAAATTAAACTTAGATAAGAAATGATCAAAATCCCTAACACTCTTGCTTCTTTCAGACTTTGCAGATGGTGTTTGATCGAGTAAAATCCACAAGAAAAGGTGAACAACTGAAGGCTTTGGCAAGAAGGGGTATTGGATATCATCACAGCTCTTTAAACTTCAAAGAAAAACAGTTAGTTGAGATTCTTTTTAGGAAAGGATTTATTAGGGTAGGTAAATGTTTTCATTCCAAAAAGTGAAGCTATGTGTGTAGGAAAGTGAATGTCCGTGAAAAATGGACCACTTTTTTCTCATCTAATTATATCTTTTTTTAAATAGCCCATAATGTCACTGCATATTCTTCCATCTCATTTAATTGAGGGAGGAGTTTTGAAGTTTATCATTTAGCTTTTCTCTTTTTCAAGAGATTAAAACATTCTCTAAAGAGATACTTTTCTAAATATTTCTGTAATGAAGCATACCTATTATGATCTTGGAACAACCCCTTTGTGTTTCATTTATAATATCTAGGGAATTTTGTCAGCTGTTCATATAATTTTGGCTACAGACATTCTTTCCTGGGCTTGGAGGATGCTTACGATAGGATTTTGACCAAATCTTTTTGCAATTTAATAGCTGAAATAAGAGCAAGAATGCATTGCTTCCTCAGTGCCCCATTGCATAACTTGGCAATGAATCATTCCTAAATGAGTCACTCCTAAATGCTCTCTCTCCTATCACTAATAATGGACAAGAGGAAGATTACTTTAAATAGCTTGAAAACCAACCCTTATTATGTTTTACTTAGTATGTTCCATGAGGGTGCATGGGGATAATCTGGATAAATCCACAAGGAGGATTTATATAATTTCTTTGTTTACATCTTGAGTAATATTTAAAAATAGCCTGTGAGTTTTAAAAATTATCCATATTAAAATTTTTGTATGATGGATATTACATTTGTGTGTGTGTGAGAGAGAAAGACAGAGACACAGAGATACAGAGACACAGAGTGAGAGAGAGGGAGGGAGACAGAGCAAGAGGAGGAGGGTTGAGAGGAGAG
>NW_024412376.1:22171532-22320272 GCF_014898765.1 Herpailurus yagouaroundi
GAGAGAGGGAGGGAGACAGAGCAAGAGGAGGAGGGTTGAGAGGAGAGAGTGAGAGAGTACTACAGTAAGGAGTATCTTTAATCTTGAACTAGATGTTGAGAAAAATTCAAGGGTAATTTTTTTAATCTGGATAAAAACAAAACTATGTCATTAACAACTTTGCTTAATTTCTCTCTTAACTAATAATAAGCTATTTATTTGCTTTAAAAGCCAATAACTGGACACAAAATTTTCTCCAGGATTATAAATTCAGGAAAATAGGCACACTTATTTTGATCAGTATGTCTTGTGTCTAAAATACTATATGTTAAGTGGTAGTGTCTTAATTACTATTATTTTAATAAATGAATAATTGGATCACTGTAGAAAAGACACTATGGAAATAGTGATAACTTTGTTATAAAGAACACATTTTTAAAAAGGTGTTTTTTTCTAGTTACAGCATAAATTTAATGTTTTTACTCTGCCCACTTTTTTTAATTGAAGAGCTTTAGAAAAATTCTTAATAAATGTGTTTTTCATTGTCACAGATGTATTCAGTTACAGAATAAATAGAGAAAATTATTCCAAATACTTAAATATTAAAAATAAACCGTAGCATATATGACAGTCAATGTAAAGAGAAAAAGAAAGCCATTTAAAATACCCAACATTATATGAAAAAATGAGCAAAAGTTGATCATTTAAGAAACTTTAAAGTTTATCCTACCCCTTTGTTTGGTCAGTTATCAAGGCAATTCAGAGGGAAAAATGAAACTTTGTTTTAGTATTATGATAAAATATGTTCTTTCCAAAGAAATAAACTTCACAAATAAGTTATAGTGGATGAAGTAGGCAATTGCCCAGCATTGGCTTTATAAAAGTATTATTACTGTGTCATAAGGAAATTCCCTTTTTAGTTATTATTAAGAAATAGTTACTGAACACCTGTCATTTATTCTTCTCAGTGTGGAGATACAATGGTGAATAGGGCTTGGAGTCTGGTATAGGAGAAATAAACAAATACTATCACTATTATACTAGTAGTCATTAATGCTATGAGGAGAAATAATGTAGGATAGTGTGGGTGGTTATTTTGGGTGTGGTAGACCAGAAATTTCTCTTTGACATTCGAGCATAGAACTGAACAAGCCAGGCGAATACTTGGGAGAAGAATATTACGTGCAGAGCAGTGACTGGTATGGTCCTGGGCTGAGAATGTACTGGATGTGTTTGTGAAATAACAAGATTACCAACGTGGCTAGTATCTGTAGCCACTTGGTTCACTTGGGAAAATACCATTTTCCCACTGTGGTTCAACTGAACTTCAAAGAGTTTTAGTAACTATATGGCATTCTAGTGAAATGCTATTTTATGACATAATTTTTTTCTCTCTCTAGGTGGTGACAGCTACTGGGACACTGGCTTTAGGCATCAACATGCCTTGTAAATCTGTGGTTTTTGCTCAAAACTCAGTCTACCTGGATGCTTTAAATTACAGACAGGTATTTCAATATGCATACACTCACTATTGCATCATGAAAATAGGACCATAAAATAGTAAAAAATGTGAGCTGTTAGTTTACAAACATATTGCAGTTTGTGTGCTAGCACACCTTGACATTCATTCATGCCTGACTGTCATTTTTAGCTGTGGTATAGAGGAAAGCATGTGAGCTTGGAATGGTGTGGCCATCACTAACCAGATATGTGACCTTAGGTGAGATATCTGACCTGCCTGATCCTTTTTTCCTATCTCCAAAATAGGGGTAATAATTATTATCCCATAGCATTTGTAAAAATTAAATGAAGTAATTTCTACAAAAGATACACATCAAAGGTGCCGGATAAACATTTACTCATTCATTTCCTGTGCATATGATTTTGCCTCTGGAGCTAACACTTCTCTCTTTTTTGCTCCCAATACACAATCTTTTACCAAGCTCATTTCATTATTCTCCTACATGTAGTGGTATTCGATTTTTGCCTTGCAATTTCTGCTTTCACTATGTCTCATCATATATTCTTGGCCTTGTATTATTACTTTTTAAATGTTTATTTATTTGTTTTGAGAGAGAGAGAAAGAGTGGGGAAGGGACAGAGAGAGAGGGGAGAGAGAATCCCAAGCAGGCTCCTTGCTATAGTGCAGAGCCCGACACAGGGCTCCATAGAGTGACGCGGGGCTCAATATCACAAACCATGAGATCACGAACTGAGCTGAAATCAAGAGTCAGATGCTTAACTGACTGAGCCACCCAGGCACTTGGCTTTGTATTATTAAAACAGTTCTCTAGATTTTCAATTCTCCTTACTGTCCTATGCCCCGCACACAGTATAGTTTGTCGTTATAGGCTTCCATACTCAGGAACATTTGATGATTCTTTCTGCCAGTGGCATCAAATTTCGATATATCAGCCAATATTCAAGTTTTTCCCCTCTAAGCACTTACTTTCTATTCCCTTATAGACTTTGTTCCTACCCAATATAACACCCCTGTTATTTCCCACCACTTTACCAACCTCTACCCCCGTTCTCCTGATTTCTTCTCCTGCTCCTGTGTCTGCATGAGCTCTCCTCTCCCACATCATCTTTGGGAATCACAGAGTTAGGGTTCTGGAGCAAGGGTGTTATAATATTTCAGAAATTGAACTTGGGAATCCAATTACCAGGGTGTGAATTCAGGACCTTTCACTTTCTGGTGTTTAACTATAGACAAGTTTCTTCTACTCCCCATGTCCTTATTTCTACATTGTAAAATGGAGTTAATGATCATATTGTCGTAACGACTACAGCTTTATAAGATAGCTTAAAATCCAGATTTGTGATGCTTTCAGTTTTGGTTTTCTTTTTCAGGATTGCTTTGGCTATCCAGGGTCATTTGTGGTTCCATACAAATTTTAGGATTGTTCTAGCTCTGTGAAAAATGCTGACAATATTTTGATGGGGATTGGATTAAATGTGTAGACTGCATAAAATGTATAGACATTTTAACAATGTTTTTCCAGTCCATAAGCATGGAATGCTTTTCCATTTCTTTATATCCTCTTCAATGTCTTTCATAAGTGTTGTATAGTTCTCAGAGTATAGATCTTTTACCTCTTTGGTTGGGTTTATTCCTAGGTATCTCATTGTTTTTGGTGTAATTGCAAATGGGATAAATTCCTTGATTTATTTTTCTGTTGCTTTGTTATTGGTGTATAGAAATGAAAAAAATAATTCTGTATGTTGGTTTTATATCCTGTGACTTTGCTGAATTCATGTATTAGTTATAGCAGTTTTTGGTGGAGACTTTCAGCTTTCTACATAGAGTATCATGTCATCTGCAAATAGTGAAAGTTTGACTTCTTCCCTGCCAATTTGGATGACTTTTATTTCTTTTTGTTGTCTGATTGCTGAGGCTAAGACTGCCAGTACTATGTTAAATTGTAATGATGAGAGTGGACATCCTTGTCTTGTTCCTGACTATAGGAGAAAGGCTCTCAGTTTTTCCCCATTGAGGATATTACGCATGGGTCTTTCATTTATGTCCTTTATGATGTTGATATATGTTACATCTATACCTACTTTGTTAAGTGTATTTATCAAGAATGCATGCTGTAAAAAAAGAAAAAAAAATAATGGATGCAGTATTTTGTCAAATGTTTTTTCTACATCTATTGAAAGATTCATATGGTTCTTATCCTTTCTTTTATTAATGTGGTGTATCATATTGATTGATTTGCAAATATTGAACCACCCCTGCAGCCCAGAAATAAATCCCACTTGACCATGGTGAGTAATTCTTTTTGTGTCCTGTTGGATTTGATTTGCTAGCATCTTGCTGAGAATTTCTGCATCCATTTTCACCAGGGATATTGGCTTATAATTCTCCTTTTCAGTGGGGTTTTTGTCTGGTTTTTGGAATCAAGTTAATACTGGCCTCATAGAATGAGTGTGGAAGTTTTCCTTCCATTTCAATTTTTTGGAACAGTTTGAGAAAAATAGGTATTAACTCTGCTTTAAATGTCTGCTGGTAGAATTCCCCAGGGAAGCCATCTGGCCCTAGACTTTTGTTTGGATTTTTTGATTGCTATTTCAATTTCTTTGCTGTTATGGGTCTGTTCTATTTCTTTCTGTTTCAGATTTTGTAGTTTGTATGTTTCTAGGAATTTACCCATTTCTTCTAGATTGCCCAGTTTGTTGGCATATAATTTTTTCATAGTATTCTCTTATCATTGTTTGTATTTCTGTGGTGTTGATTGTGATCTCTCACCTTTCATTTATGATTTTATTTATTTGGGTCCTTTCTCTCTTCTTTCTGATAAGTCTAGCTAGGGGCTTGTCAGTTTTACTAATTCTTTTGAAGAATTAGCTCTTAGTTTCATTGGTCTGTTCTACTGGGTGTTCTTTTTGTTTGTTTCCATATCATTTATTTTTGCTCTAGTCTTTATTATTTCCATTCTTCTGCTAACTTTACGCTTTATTGCTTTATTTGCTGTTCCTTTTCTAGCTCCGTTAGATGTAAGTTTAGGTTGTGTGATTGAGACCTTCTTATTTCTTGTGATAGACCCATATTGCAGTATACTTCCCTCACAGGAATGCCTTTGCTGTATCCCAGAGTTTTTAGACTGTCATGGTTTTATTTTCATTTGCTTCCATGTACTTTATAATTTCCTCTTTAATTTTCTGGTTAACCCATTCATTGTTTAGTTGGATGTTCTTTAATCTCCATGTATTTGTGGTCTTCCCAAATTTTTTCTTGTGGTTGACTTCCAGTTTCAAAGTGTTGTGGTCTGAAAATATGCATGGTATGATCTCAGTTTTTTTGTACTTGTTGAGGCTGATTTGTGACCTAGTATGTGATCTATTCTGGAGAATGTTCCATGGGCACTCGAAAAGAATTTGTATTCTGTTTTAGGATGGAATGTTTTGAATATATCTGTTAAATCCATCTGGTTCAGTGAATCATCCAAAGCCATTGTTTCCTTGTTGATCTTCTGCCTAGGTAATCTGTCTATTGCTATAAGTGGGGTGTTAAAGTTCCCTACTGTTATCATATTATTGTCAATGTGTTTCTTTATGTTTGTGATTAATTGATTGGTATATTTGGGTACTTTCATGTTGGGAGCACAAAATTTACAATTGTTAGATCTTCTTGGTGTATAGACCCCTTAATTATGATATAATGCCCTTCTTCATCTCTTGTTACAGTCTGTTTTAAAATTTTGTTTGTCTGATATAAGTATGGCTACTCTAGCTTTATTTTGGCATCCATTAGCCTGATATATGGTTCTCCATACCCTCACTTTCAATCTGCCAATGTCTTTAGTCTAAAATGAGTCTCCTGTAGGCAGCATATAGATGGGTCTTCTTTATTTTCATCCATTCTTATACTATACATCTTTTTATTGGATCATTATTGGTCTTCTTGGGGAAGGGCCTGCTGCTCTAATTCTTAGGCGGATTTGCCTAAATGGAGATGTGCCTGGAGGGTGTGGGGGTGGGGCTTGGTGTAACACCTCCATTCTCTACCCAGTGGCACAGTTTAGCTCACTGAAGTCAATCAATGCTGGTGGGCTATTTGTGAAAATGGCTTTGCCCCATTCTCTAGTCTCTGGAGTGGGAAGTTCACACCCTCCCAGACACAGAAATAATCATTCCTCCTGTGTCTCCAGCTTCTGTCAGATCCCTTCCTTCACCCTGTCTGTGTCTGAGCTGTCCACCTGTCAGGTGGTATAGCTCTCCTCTGTTTTGTCTCAGCTGTGGCTGTGTTTCAAAATCATACACTTCAGAGACTTCTGGGGCTCAACCTATGCTTACACTGTAGGAGAGGGTCTCACTGTGCTATGGCCAGGCCTGGCTTACCCCATAAAACAGTTGCATAACCACACAGCAGCAGCAGCTTGAAGTTTATGGTAAATCACAACACACAGCTGATGCCAGGGTTTGCTGTCCTCAGCCAGAGTCTTTGTTCCTATACAGGCCATGGGGCAGCTCAGTGGCGCCCACCAGATCTTTTGCCCATGGAGAGGCTGTATCACCTCTACCAAATGCACTCCGTATAAGGAAATCACTTCTCCCTTCTCCCTGGGCTCCCCCCTGCTTCCTCGCTGGAGCACCAGCAGGTGCTGACCTCCAGAACTTCAGACTCTCTACTCTGCTGTTTATAAAAAAAACCGGTGGTATTGAAACCCTCTCCTTTTTCCCTGTCAGTGGTTTTGGGGAACAATTTTCTTGTACACTCCTGTGTGTATGTTTTCACTCCTTTTTTCCCCCACTCTTTCTCTCTGGCTACTTTTCAGGGGTAGTGATTTTCTTTTGTGAACCTGATACTCTCTGCTCCCTGTCTCCTTCTCTTTTTCTCGTCTGTGAAAAGGGCTCCCTCCTCTGGGGCACGGCGGCTTTTCTCTCCCCCAATTCACTTCTCCACGTTGCGTACCTGCCATGTTCTCTCCCTCAAATTATGGAGATTGATCTCTTAATCCTCAGATTGATTTCCTAGGTGTTCAGATGATTTGATGTTGATCTAGCTGTGTTTAAGAGATGAGACAAGGTCAGGGTCCTCCTCCTACTCTGCCATCTTTCAGGGAGGTTTTACTTTGTAATTTTGTTTCCAGATGTCTGGACGTGCTGGAAGACGAGGTCAAGACCTGATGGGAGATGTATATTTCTTTGATATTCCATTGCCCAAAATAGGAAAACTCATTAAATCCAATGTTCCTGAACTGAGAGGACAGTTTCCTCTCAGCATAACCCTGGTCCTGCGACTCATGCTGCTGGCTTCCAAGGGAGATGACCCAGAAGATGCTAAGGCAAAGGTACCGTGCTTGACATTTTCTGAGCTATTGTCTTCATTACTAGCTGCGCTGTGATTGGGTTTGCTCTTGATTAGAAGTCTGTAGCAGTAACTCTTCTGTTTCATCAGGTTTTTTTATGTTTTGCAATGTCTTAAATAGTATAAGGTTGGGAGTGGAATGGGAGAATAATAATTAGTTTTATTTGTCTCCTCTATCAATTATAGAATTCATGGCTGGATGGACATATGGAATTAAAGATTACCTTTTTCATGTGTGATCAGCATAATCCTACAGGACTAAGCGTGCAGGCTATAGATTTTAAAAGATGTGGGTTAGATTCTGGTTTTCCAAAGGAACAGGATTCGTTGTTATTTCATAATAAAAGTTTATATTTTTTTGTAAAAAAAGTAGTAACCCAAAGTCATCAAAGAATATTTAGATAATGCAAAAGGTTGAAAGAAGGAAAAGGTTTTATCATCCAAAGACAGTGAGTGATATTATCATTTTGGTATTTTGGCATAGGTATGCATTTGGTTTCAAATACTGATATATTTAATTGGACTTCAGAATATGGTTGTAAACTTTTCCTGAAGTTTATTTGCTCAGGTAAATATTTTAAGTCCAGTCGCACAATGAGAGGTTTAAAATTCATAATTAAACCAATTTGATTTTCATCCTTATGAAGATGCATTGTTAAAGACACCTATTCTTCCCTGTTTTTATATATGCCCAGTGAAATCAGTGTTTGTCAATGTGTTTGTCAATGTGAGGGTTCTTTTAGGACTTCTGTGATGAGTTGGCTCTTGTGTTGTTGATGGTCTTACAAAGCAAGCACATATCATTTTAGACCAAAACTTCCCCATTTCTGCATTCTTAATTGTTACTTCTGTGTAGGAAAGAAAAACACATTTTTAGTAAGCTTTTAAAAATATTTTTTAGAAAGTTTATTGAATTGGTTTATTTTCTTTGCCTTGGCATATTTGAGAAGATCTATCTAATCTTTATACATAAAAGGCTCAAATGTGGACATAAAATTCTTAGAATATTCTCTTTACTCATCACATCCAACTAAGATAGCTTCTTTTCTTCTGGCATTTACTGTTACAGAGGAGTAGATTTTTTTAGTCTCCCCTAGTGGAGCCATGCTAATTCCTGTTTTCTTGTAGTTAGTTTGATTTTTTTCTGTCTATGTAATTATATGAATATTAAAAAAAATCCTTATGTGTCAAATTCTTTTCCTCACGATTTTCTGTTCTGTGAATCAGTTTTTAAATTGATGTTTTTGTTATTAAATATTAAGAGCTTTGAAACTTTATGTTCAGATTTAAAAAACAATTTTAATGTTTATCTATTTTGAGAAAGAAGGATAGAGAGCGAACAGGGGATGGGCAGAGAGAGAGAGGGAGACAGAATCCCCAGCAGGCTCTGCATTGTCAGCATGGAGCCTAATGAGGGGCACAAACTCACAAACCCCAAAATCATGACCTGAGCTGAAAACAAGAGTCGGATGCTTAATTGACTGAGCAACCCAGGCTCCCCTTCATGTTCAGATTTTTAAAATTGTGGTAAAATACAAATAACATAAAATGTATCATCTTAACCATTTTTAAGTGTGCAGTTCAGTATTGCTAAATGTATTTGCATTGTGCAATGCTCAAGTAGTTTTGGAATGCAAAAGAGGTTTCTTAAATTAGATCTTTGATATTTGCTTCTGTTTTAATTTGTTCAACTTTTTCAGGAAAAGGTTTAATTTTTAAATCAAAAATCCTTTTTTGGTTCTCTAATGCTATGTTTTTCTTCATTATGATAAATAATGTGAAATTTATCTTTCACATTGATAATGCTGCTCTCCAGAGTTTCAGTTCTGCTCTTTAGTAATACACATGTGGATATTAAGTCTGCTATGGAATTTTAGTTCTCCTGAAATTCTTCACTATTTCTTATGTGAACTCTTTCACATCTTAATAAAATATTATTTTTTTAAATGTCAGTTTATAATTGTCCACTTACCTTATGCTGTTGTGCCTTGTCTTGTAGAGGTCTTGTCTTAGGACATCCGAGGATGCCAAATAATTTTTCAAAAACTTTTGTTGCTGCATGAAGAAAACAATTTTTATAGGTCGACCTTTTTTTTCTTTATGGTACCTTTTTGTTGTTGTTTGGTTTTGTTTAAGAGTAAGAACCAGTGTTTTCCTGATGGTTCTACAGAACCTGGTCCCTGATTTTCTTGTTGACCTCACCCTTCTCTTCCCCCCCCCACATGAGCCCACTACTGCTCCATAGATACTTCAGGCACATTTCAGTCTGAGGACCATGACTTTGCGTGCATAGTCTCCCTGCTTTACCTTATTCAAGTTTTTGTTCTAACATTACTCTCAGTGAAGACTACTGTTACCACGCCTTCTAAATTGTAAATGTTATCTCCTGTCTGCTCCACTGTGATCCTTATTCATTTATATATAGCATATATCTCTTTTTATATAGCATCAAATCTCTCTCTCTCTTTCTCTCTCTCTCTCTCTCTCTCTCTCGTTTTTATTTGTTTTCTCTATATTTCTCATTGAAATTTTCTCATTTACCCTGTGGCTAAAGACGTTTGTCCTAATTTCTGTGCAGACATTTATTTATTTATTTATTTATTTAATTTTTTTAATGCTTATTTATTTTTGAGAGACAGAACATAAAGGCTTATTTATTTTTGAGAGCAGGGGAGGGGTAGAGACAGAGGGAGACACAGAATCCGAAGCAGACTCCAGGCTCTGAGCTGTCAGCACAGAGCCCGATGTAGGGCTTGAACCCACGAGCTGTGACATCATGACCTGAGCCAAAGTCAGAGCTTAACTGCCTGAGCCACCCAGGCACCCCGGCTTGTGCACACATTTAATAAGTATTGTTAGCATGACAATAATTTTAGAAAGATGATCAATTTTCTTATAAAGAGTTGATCTATTGTGGGTTTTAGTCACTTTTGAATGCAGGTATGTTTGTTTCAATCTTATGGAAAGAGCCTAAATGTCCATCAACTGATGAATGGTTAAAGGAAATTGTGGTTTATATGTACAATGGAATACTACTTGGCAATGAGAAGGAATGAAATAGAGCCTTTTGTAGCAACATGGTTGGAACATGGTTGGAGAGTGTTATGCTAAGTGAAATAAGTCATACAGAGAAAGACAGATACCATATGTTTTCACTGTTATGTGGATCCTGAGAAACTTAACAGAAGACCATGGGGGAGGGGAAGGGAAAAAAAAGTTAGGGAGGGAGGCAAACCATAAGAGACTCTTAAAAACTGAGAATAAACTGAGGGTTGATGGGGGGGTGGGAGGGAGGGGAAAGTGGGTGATGGGCATTGAGGAGGGCACCTGTTGGTATGAGCACTGGGTGTTATATGGAAACCAATTTGACAATAAATTTCAGGAAAAGAAAAAAGAAATAAATCTTATGGATTGCCAAGGAATAAAATACATGATTTTACTCTGGCTTCTCTCTCACCACCTAATTGCTATTCAAATACCTATTTATTATTTATTTATTTATTTAGCGTGTTGGCAGGGGAGGGGCAGAAGAAGAGGGAGAAGAGAATCTTAAGCAGGCTCCATGCCCAGCACAGAGCCCAATGTGGGGCTCGATCTCACCACTGTGAGATCATGACCTGAACCAAAATCAAGAGTTGGCTGCTTAACCGACTCAGCCACCCACGTACCCCCAAATACCCTTTTAAATCTGAAGCTAGATGAATGGCTTTTGGCCCAAATGTCAGTATTTAGTAGATTTTTAACTTATGTATCTTTTCTGGACTGAAAGCTTATTGATCTATTCCTGCCAGTCTCGCTGCCACATTGATCACGTGGATGTCATTCACCACTACAAACTACATTATGCATTGCTGTCAGAGTCCTTACTGTCCTAGTCAGACTTTAGTTATGTGTCTACATCTCTAAGATTACAGTGAACCACCATGAATTGCTCACCCTCTTAGTCGTCTGCTGTTTTCTTGCTGTTGCCATCTAATTCTAAATGTAGAGCGACAGAGAGAAGAGGTAGCAGGAAGGGCATTTTTGGCACCCTGAGAAAGAATCGTCCTAGAGTAAAGGTGAAGTCCACTATACCTCCCTTCCTTTCTCCCTTCTTTCTCTGCTCTCTACGTTCCTCCCCCCGCTTCTTTTCACAGAATCCACTGGCCTTAAAATGATTGCAGATTCTTCCTAGGTTCTATAAGCTTAATGGTGGCCAGGCTTAAATTTTGGTGATGTTGGGAAGTTTTCCTTTTGTTGGAACCTCATAGACATTTTAGTGGGCGCAGAAAAGATATCTGAACTGCTACCTCAATGCTGTTTTATATTGGAAACCAAGCAATCTTTTTACTACTTCGGTTCTAATCAAGATAGTTCCATTATTTTTGCAACAGTACTGCAGGACGTGCCACAGCATATCTTGTTTTCTCACAGAACAAACCAAGAGCTGTAAACTCTTAAACTGGATTCACATTTATTGTCAGATTATTTGGCAATACGTTTCATTTCTGATGATTCTGTTTGATACGTTCTGGTTGTTAAAAGAAGGATGTACCATGCCAGAAGATGGCAAAGCAAACAATATGAAATGTGACTGAGTCTTGGGTAATACCTATCCTGTTGTTTTGTATTCTTTTGTGTGATTGTCAGTCAGGTGCAGCCACAAGAGGAGTCAGAGGTGGAGCTCAGGAAAATAAAGTACTGTAAAAGTGTTAACAACAGGAACCACGGCACTCTATGCAGGACTCTGTTCAAAAGACAGCAGGCTGGTCAGGAGGCAGAGGATAAGAGCAGCGGGAAGGTTTGGGTGCCTGCTTTTATTAGAGTTTCTATAGGAAAAGCAAGGCAGGGCAGGATAAGCAGTTTAGCATTGGCTGGTTTGAATAATTCTAGTGAGCTTTGTGTGGGCGGTACGGTGGCCTCTTGTGGCCTGGTACCTGGCCCTGGGATGATTTAGGATACAAGAAATTTTGACTCTGTGGATGCGAGTCACTGAAGGAAGTAGTTAGGGGTATATGCTTGGGATTGGTTGGTTTGCCTATGATAGGCATGCTTTTAGGCAAATTGTTATTATGTTTAGAAATTAGCCAGCACTGGGAGGAGCAGTCTCTCATCAGCCAGAGACGTTTTTTTAAGATGTCAAAACATCCTAATATACAGGAAAAAAAAATTGAATTACAGTATACCCATATTATTATTTACAAATGAATTTCATAGAACTAACATGGTGTAAATTATTCTTTCAAGGTGCTGTCAGTGCTAAAGCATTCATTGTTGTCCTTCAAACAACCCAGAGTCACGGAGATGTTAAAACTTTACTTCTTGTTTTCTTTGCAGTTTCTTATGAAACAGGTATGGCTGTCCTTTGTTTTTGTTTTTTTGTTTTTGTTTTTGTTTTATTTTTTTGAAAAGGAATGGAACTATCTTTACTTTTTATCATGCCAAATTATAGTCTTTAGAAGGTCCTATCCATTGACTGATATTTCTTACACTTGATATAATTACCAAAACTTGGCGAGGTAATGATTACCAATCTCTCTTACATTGACATTAAGTACTATTTTAAACTGACAATCAGTTCGTTATTAATTCATTTCTGTGGTGAGTTGGCTCAAACTAATAAATTATTTTTGTTCTTTAGGGCTATTTAGATCAAGAAGGTAAACTGATGGGGTTTGCTGGACTTGTATCACATTTGCATTATCATGAGCCTTCTAATCTTGTGTTTGTCAGTTTTCTTGTAAAAGGCCTTTTCCGTAATCTTTGTCAGCCAACTAAGAAAGGTAAGCTTGATGTTTTGGGTATATAATCTAAAAATAGTAACAGAGACTATATGAAGCCAACACTTGAGTATTTTTTTCTACAAATATTTAGATAATTTAGAGAAGCCAAACTAGATAAAATGAAGTTTTATATACCTACTAATTGTATGGAAGACAGCCATATTTTGTGACACCTATTTTAAAATGTCAATTTCTTATGAACTTTAGTGATTTCTGGACTCCAGGATTCAGAACTTATTAAATAATGTATGGTTTTTTAATAAATATTTTTTCTAATTAAATGTTACACATGCTCATCATAGAAAAAGGATATAGGAAAGCATTATGTTAAATAGGAAATTCACCATCAGTGTTTGTGTATATTTTCTTCCAATTGTATTTTCTTAGACTGTAACTATATAGTATATTTAAATAACTGATATTACTTTAATTGCATAATCTAGAATCTTGCTTTCCCCAAAATATATTTTTGCCAATATCATGTAAATTTTTTGTGAATTCCATTTTAATGTCCACCTAATACTCCACTTAACACATTTTTTATTAAAACCTTTTTGATTTTAATAATTAAACCATGGACCTTTAAACAGTGTCCCTAAAAGAAATATTTTCCTTTTTGTGCTTACATTTGTTATAGTTCCTAATGCCTGGCAAATGCAGTGCCTTTCAGAACGTTTCTTTATCTTCTATCATGAATTGATAACAACAGTTTACTTTGTGCAGGTTTAGTTACTATGCTCTGACCATGCATTGTTCTGTGAAACAAGGATACTCAGGAAATTCTCCTCAAAAAGCTCTGCAACAGGAGAAATAATTTCCTGCAAGCGGAAATACAGTTGTGTTTATTGCTATGTGTGTGTCGGTGGGGTGGGGTATGAGGGTGTATGCTATTATAAACATGGAGATAGAAAATTTGATAACCTTATGAGGCACATAATATGGCTATCACTATTTTGTAAATGAGGAAACTCAGACACAGAGAAGTTAAATAAATTGCCATGGTCACACAAATTACTAAGTGTCAGAGCCAAGAGATTGAAATAGGAAGAGTCTGACTCTGGAGCCCAAGTTATTAAATGTAGCACCTTTTTAATCACTACTGTATAGTGCTCATGTGTTGTGAAGAATAGAACGTAAGTCAAGTTGATGGTATCTTAGTATGAGTGGCGAGAAGGTAAGACAGGGAGGTAAAGCTGGGAGGTGATTTGTGGGCTGTACTTTGGAAAGCCTTAAATGCTAGACTAAGGAGATTGGATTTTGTTTATGAGGCATTAGATACAATCAGAGATTTTTGAATAGGTGAGAGACTTGATCATAAAATGCTTCAGGAAAACTGATCATAGCCCGAATTTGGGGAGTAGAATCCAGGTAAGGAGATGAGGCAATTTGTGGTTGGAATGGCTAGGGTATGAATTAGAGTGGGAGTAGCAAGAGTGAAAAAGAAGGCACAGATGTAAACTGTCAGCAGACGGAGTCATTCCTTGGTTGCTATATTTGTCACAAATTTTCAGTTTTCATGAAATGAAATGCATTAGAACATACAATTTAAATGTTAAAAATGGGATTGATACCGGTTTTTACATTTGTAACAAGACACTTTGTTTTATATAGGCTCAAAACATTTTTCTCAAGATGTTATGGAAAAGCTAGTGTTAGTATTGGCAAATCTATTTGGAAGAAGACTGCTTCCAGCGAAGTTCCAAGATACCACTCTCAAGTTTTATCAATCAAAGGTAAAATGTATGCTTCTGATAACATTAAATAATTAGTATAATTAAATAGAGCCTATCATAAGTGATTCAGCAGCAGTAGGATTTTTATCAACATAGGTTTCATTTGTTTTGTGGAATAATAATTTTTCTTTCTGTAATGACTGTTACATTTAACCTCAAATTCATAAGCTTCTCCCTTGTAAACCTATCAAAAGATCACTTGCCTTAAGAAAAATAAGATCAAGAATTTTGTTCATGTTTTCCATTTGCTTGTATGATTGTATCAAATTACAGCATTCAGCAGCTAAAGAAACCATGTAGATAATTATACATTGAAGGAACTTTAATGAACTTAAAGAAAAGTCCCTATCATTGAATCTGTAGTTCTCATAGGGTCTTTTTATGTTGAGATAGGGCTATGGTAGGAAGTATATGTTGTGAACTCTAATGTCCTCATTGAAAAAAATATTAGAATAGTCATTGAAGAAATCATTCCTTGACTCATACAGAATAGATACAAAAAACTGTTTGCCGATTTTATTTGCAAAATATTCTTTGATCATGATTTGCTATTTTTAAATCAACATCAAATACTATTACCAATTTACTCCATAAGAATCTGAGAAAGTGGGATAGTTCAGTTGTACTACATAATCTTAGTAAAAGGTGACAAAGAACAAAAAGAGATGAGTTAATCTATATTGTCTAATTCCACAAATACAAATCTTAGGCCTCACACAATGTTGTCTTGATCAGTGAACACATCTTTAGTTATTGATCTATCATCTTCACATTTTTTCATCACATGTATATGCTTGAAGTATTGCTCGCTTTGTTTAAATGATTTATATTAAACTTGGGAAAGTCAATATCTAAATTCTCACAAAGACATCATAAAAATACACAATGAAAGAAGGTTTTGCATGAAGACCTCCGCTCTCTCTCACTGTCACTCTCTCTCGCTTTTCTTAAAGTTTATTGGAAATTTGTGCACTTCCAGGTAGGGTATAGTAAATGGTCATCATTTGTATTGCAACAGAGAGCTGTGGAAACAATGATTGGCTAAAATTATACAATGGCAATAACTTATTCAAGGTGTGATAGGAATCTCTAACCATGGTTTTTCTCCCAAAGAATTTGTTGATTCTGTACATGGTTTGAAAATGTTCTTAGCATATACAGATCCTCTTCTGTGAGATTAAAAAAAATTATGAAAGCTTTTAGTGATCACATGGGGCTAAAGTGACAAAAACTTGAGAGACATAGTATTTCTGTGAGTGTACTGAGGATGTTTATACTGAGTCCCAGATCTGCATGAAATGTTGGGTTACTACACAAAAATTTTTTGCAGTCTTATGGAATTTATTAAATAAAACCCACAAAAAGGAAGGTTCTGCATTTATTCATAGGCTTGTATCCCCCTCAAAACATTTTGAAAGCTTTTAGAGCTGAAGGATATAAAGGGTTAGGAAGTTCTGTAGGAAAGAGGTAAATCTTTGGCAGTCTTAGTACTGAGAAAACTAGGCCCACCAGTCTCATACTCAAAGTTCCAAGAGGGTCATGACTCAGGAACAGAGATAAAATGGATATAGACCGAAACTTAATAAAACTGGAAAACAATATTAGCAATACCAACAATACCACTTTAATCTCTACTTGGATCAAAGTGATCACATCTTCACTCATTTAACCAAATACAAAAAGGGGAGAACTCACTCTGGTGGAAGATGACATCAGCCTACCAGGTCCTTTTATAAACAATTTCTGGTGAAAAAAAAATCTACAAAACTAAAAAAGTGAATAAGCAAGAACATATGACCAGATGGCAGGAAGAAAAGTAGGCAATAGTAGTACACGCAGAGATGATTCAGATACTGGAGTTAAGAGACAAAGAATATAAGTATGGTTAATATGTTAAAGAAAATAGGAGAAGTGATAGACAAAATTCAGAAAGATGGAGATTTTCACCATATAATTAGAATTTTATCTGATAATTTTTTAATATTTGTTTATTTATTTAGAGAGTGCATGAGCTGGGGAGGGGCAGAGAGAGAGGAAGAGAGAGAATCCCAAGCAGGCTTCACGCTCTGTGTAGAGTCTGATGCCGAACTCGATCTCACAACTGTGAGATAAGGACCCGAGCTGAAGTCAACAGCTGGATGCTAAACCAACTGAGCCACCCAGGCACCCTTTCTCAGATAATTCAATGGAGACTTAAGAATTGAAAAATATATCTGATCAGAATATATATATCAGAAGAAAGAATCAATGAGCTGACAGCTCAGTAGAAAGTATCCAAATGGTAACAAAGAGAAAAAATTAAAATAAAGGCAGATAGCATAAGAGAATTATGGATCACATTCAAAATGTTTAATGTTATGTAATGGGAGTCCCCTAAGAAGAGGAGGGAGACAAATGGCAGAAGAGTACTCAAAACTAATAACTTGGAGTTTTCCAAAGCTGATAAAAGATAGCACTCCATAGTTTCAAAAGCTTATAAGTCAAATTCAAGAAGGTTAAATATAAAGAAATATTAAACAAAAACTACTCAAAGTCAAAAAAAGAGAGAAAATCATAAACTGGCTAGAGCTGAAATAGACATTTCCTTGAAAAAAAGCAATAATAAGATTGAAGGCCGACTTTTTAACCAAAATAATGGAAGCTAGAAGAAGATGGGCAAAAATTTCATACTACTCTATTTTCATACAGAAATATGTATATATATTTTGTATATATTTTAAATATAATTTAAAATAGGGTAAATATATTGTGATTGAATTAATAACATATCAGGAAGATATGCATATATCTACCTTATTTTTTTAGCTTTATTGTTATTGAAGTATAATTGATATACAAAGAATTGCACATGATTAATGTATACATCTTAATGTGTTTGGACATATGCATATACCCATGATATCATCACTATAACCAAAGTACTAAATATATTCATCACATCCCCAAACTTCCTAGTGTGTGGGGTGTTTGTTTGTTTGTTTTTTTGGTAGGAACACTTAACATGATGTTTATCCTCTTGTATTTTAAAGTGCACAGTATTGTATTGTTAACTATAGGTAGTTTGTTGTACAGCAGATCTCTAGAATTTACTTACCTTGTATAACAGAAATGTCATATCCAATGAAAAACAATTCCCCATTTCTTTAGGCCCTTGCAATCACCGTTCTGTTCTCTGCTTCTGTGAGTTTGAGTATTTAAGATATAAATGGAATATAAAAATTTATAAGATATAATTTCCAAATACGTGAAATCATGAAGTATTTGTCCTTCTACAACTGGGTTATTTTACTTGGCATAATATCCTCTAGGTTCATCCATGTTATTGCAAATAGAAAATTTTCCTTCTTTTTTTTTTTTTTAATGTTTTTTATTTATTTTGAGAGAGAGAGAGAGCAGGGGAAGGGCAGAGAGAGGGAGCCCAAGTAGGCTTTGTACTCTCAGCACAGAGCATGACTTGGGGCTCAATTTCACAAATCATAAGATCATGACCTGAGTCGAAATCAAGAATTGAATGTTTAACTGACTGAGCCGCCCAGGTGCCCCAGATATCCTCCCTTTTTAAGATGGAATAATATTCTGTAGGTATATTCCATATTATCTTATCCACTCATCGGTTGATGGACATTGGGTTGTTTCCATATCTTGCCTATTGTGAATAATGATGCAGTGAACATGGGGTACATACATCTCTTCAAGATCTTTATGTCAATTACTTTGGATATATACTTCAAAATGGGATTACTGGATCATATGGTTCTATTTTTAATTTTTGAAGAAACCTTCAAATTTTTTCCATAGTGGCTGTACCAGTTTACATTTCCACCAAGAGTGTATAGGAATTCTAATTTTTCTATATTCCCTTCAACACTTATCTTTTGATTTTTTGATAATACCCATCATTAAAAGTTGAGTGACTTAATATATATGGTGGCCATTTGCATGTTTTCTTTGGGGAAGTGTCTATTCATGTCCTTTACCCCCCCCTTTTTTTTTTGCTCTTAAGTTATAGAATATTCTTATATATTTTGGATATTATCCCCTTGTCGGATAGATGGCTTAGAAATATTTTCTCTCATTCTGGAAATTCCTTTTTGCTTTATTATTATTATTATTATTATTATTATTATTATTATTGCTGTACAGAAGCTTTTTAGTTTGATATAATCCTACTTGTTTATTCTCATTTTTGTTGCCTATGCTTTTTGTGTCATAAAAAACAAAAAAAACAAACAAAAAATTCCAAGACCCATGTCCTTATATTTTCTTCTATGAATTTTATAGTTTCAGGTCTTCTTTAAGCCTTTAATCCATTTGAGTTTATTTTTATGTACACTGTATGGTAAGGGTCAGTTTCATTCTTTTATATGTGTATATCAAATTTTGCCTGAAGAAACTATCCTTTCCCCACTGTGTGTTCTTGGCACCCTTGTCAAAGAGCTGCTGACCATATACATGGATTTACTTCTGGACTCTATTCTGTTCCATTTGTCTATATGTCTTTCATTATGCTGGTACCATACTGTTTTGATACTGTGGCTTTGATATATATTCTGAAATTAGGAATGGTGATGCCTCTGGCTTTGTTTTATTTTCCCCTCAAGGTCATTTTGACTATTCAGGATGTTTTGTGATTCTGTATGAATTTTGGGATTATTTTTCTATTTCTGTAAAAAATGCCATGGGATTTTGGTAAGAATTATAATGAATCTGTAGGTCACTTTGGATAGTTTTGTCATCTTAATAGTAATTATTCTTTCAATTTATGAACATGGCATGCCTTTCCATTATTTGTGTCCCCTATAATTTCTTGCAGTGTTTTATAGCTTTTAGTGTAGAGACCTTTCACCTCCTTGGTTAAGCTTATTCCTAAATATTTTATTCCTTTGATGCTATTGTAAATGAGATTGTCCTACTTTCCTTTTCAAATACTTAATGTACAGAAACACACATTTTTTATCTTGATTTTGTATCCTGCAACTTTGCTAATATTGCTTATCAGTTCTAATAGTTTTTGTGTATGTGCTAAAAGAAATATATGCCTTAGGGAAACAAAAAATCTAAACTTGGGAACCTTGAAAATATAACAGGGCATGAAGTGCACTAGAAAGGATAATGTGTGGGTAGATAATACCTACTGTACCTAAAAATAATTGTAATGTATTATAATAAATTTATAATATATATACATAACTAAAATGCATGACATTTATAATGCAGGTGTTGGGAAGAGTAAATATATTTGAATATTTTAAGGTTCTTGCAGTATTAAGAGTCGTGTAAACTAAAGATGTATTTTGTAATCTCTGGGGGTAAAGATTAGTAAAATAATGCACAAATAAGTGATGATAGAAGACAAACTGATAAAAAAAGAGAAGAACAGAGAAAATAATATATAATATATAGTCAAGATAGAAACCAAATACTAAAATAGTATATATAAACTCAACTGTGTAAGTAACTACATTGAATATATATGTGCTAAATGCATCACGTAAAATACTAACATTTTTAGATTGTATTAAGGAAAAAAAACCCACAGTTACATGCTGTTTATACAAATCACATCTTAGCTATATAGTCCAAGAAAGTTTGAAAGTAAATGCCAGGTCAGAAAATGCCAGATCAATACCAGAAGAATCAGAAACACCTTAAGTGTCTGAAAATTAACAGATTCATTTCCAAATACGTGTAGGACATCAGAAGAAATAGCAAAACAGTTAACATTTTTCTGAGACTGAAAGCATGGGTATAATACAGAGACCTCATGTAGTTGTAAGCCTTTTAACACTATTTGATTTAAAAAAAAATTTGTACTTGTAATGTTTACTATGATAAAATACATTTTGGGTATAAATTAAATTCCTTAAAAAAGAAAATTAAAAAATTAAAATAAGAAAAATACATATAGGACAAAAAAATGGAAATTATAAAATATTTTAATTAAATAGTGAAAGAAGCATACACATACAAGATGCAATTCATTCAGTGATTGTAGGGAAATTTATAGCCTTATAATCATATTGTAGGAAAGAATAGAGGCTGAAAAAAAAAATCAATGATTTAATTTTCAACTTAAGAAGCTGGGAAACCAAACAAATGAAATAGAAAATCTAACTTAAGGTAAATTTTTCAAATATCAGGAAGGAAAATGGGACATTACTACAGATCTTACTTTGGTCATCAAAAAGAACAAAAGGGGGATATTATGAATGATTTATGCCAAGACATCTGGCTATTTGTACAAAAAGGGAAAATTCCTAGAAAATGTAACTTTCCCAAACTAACCAAGGAAGATATAAGAAGTCATCAGTGTCTGGTATCAAAGAAATGTGATCAATTGTTTTTAAAAATCTCCATGAAAACAAAACAAATGAACAAACAAAAACAGGCCCAGATGATTTCATTGGAGAATTCTTTCAAACATTCAATGAATACCACCAATTTTTCACAAACTCTTCCAGAGGATACAAACTCTTTTTGGGAGAAAAACCTAAAATTCATACCAAAACCCTACAAGGACATTATAACAAGGAAAACTATAGATGCATCTCTTTTATGAATGTAGGTGGAAGAATAATTAACAAAATATTGACAAAATGAATCCGGTGAGGTTTTGAAAACCTTCCCAACCAAGTGAGAGTTATTCCAGGCATGCAAGTGTACTACTTTTTATTGTTGTTTGCTCTCGAAACATGTTACTAGATTCTTTGAAATATTCAGAAGTGTAATGTAAAAGAAGTGTCAAAGGGGGGAAAGAGAGCGAGACAAACCAAGAAACAGACTTCAAACTATACAGAACACACTGATGGTTACCAGAGGGCAGGTGTGTGGAGGGATGGGTGCAACAGATGATGGGGACTAGGGACTGCACTTGTGATGAACACCCGGTGTTTTACAAAAGAGTTGAATTACTAAATTGCACACCTGAAACTAATATAACACTTTATGTTAGCTAACTAGAATTTAAATAAAAACTTAAAAAATTTTTAAAAAGAGGGTGTCGATGAAGTAGTGTGAAAGCAAATTTTTGAGAGTGAGGGTATTGGTTTTTATAAATGCATATAGAAACAAAAAATGAACTTTACCTTGATTTCACAGATGAAGGAATGAAGCAGTTACATTGTTGAATAAATAGGTAACTACAGAATTATATTGCGGTGTTCTTTGCCATTCTTCCAAAGTTTCAGTTTTTGAGAAAGATATATAGATCTTTCTGAAAAATAGTTGGCCTTTAGGTGTTCTTAATGATCTTCTTGCTGACTTAGGTGTTCCTTGAGGATCTTCCTGAGGATTTTAATGATGCTTTACATGAGTATAACATGAACGTTACAAAAGACTTCGCCTCCTTCCTACTAAGTGTTTCTAAATTGGCTGATATGAAACAGGAATATCAACTCCCATTGTCAAAAATAAGTAAGTATATCCTAGCCCCATTGTGGATTAGAAAGAAAAAGTAATTTTTCTAAGAATATTTTTCCCAGAGGAAGGGTAGAGGCTGGGAAACATCAGTCTGCCTTAAAATAAGGGGATTCTTTCTACTTTCCAAAGAAAGAAACTCTTGATTATTAGAAGTCAGAAGGGTAATGGAGAATAAAATTAAATAGAGTCATTTGTAAACCCATCTTGATTAAAGGTTGCTTTTGGGGCAAGCCTGGCACATGCATTAAGGACATCTGTAAGATGAAGAGAAACAAGAGACTATTGTGTCACTTGTTTTCTTGAGAGGAAATATGTGTAGTATTCATGAACATAGACTCTTGGCAGATTGCCTGGGTCCAAGCTCTGGCTCTGCTGCTATTAGCAGTGAGACCTTGGGCAAATGAGTTCATACTCATGCCTCCATTTTCTCAAAAAATAGGAAAAAGCACCAAGGTAATAACAGTAATTCTATATTAAAAGATTATGCAATTTAAATGTAGTCTTTTATTACTTGGTGGTCAAGGAACTGAAGTATGCAAAATGTTACATTGATAATTATATTGATAGCTAACATTTATTGAATGAATTCTGTGCTGTTCACTTTATGTCAGATGTACCACTCACTTTATGTGATGTATCTCAGTCTGATGTCGGTCCTGGAAAGTTGAAGGACTCCATATGCAGCATGGTCTAGTATAGGTGCATAAAGCTCAACAGTTTGTCTGATTTTTAAAAATTAATCTATCCCAACCTGTTATGGCAAGATTTCACAGGAAAAGAATGTGAGGATTCCCAACTTGTGTCTCACTTGATGAACTGCAAAGAAGGAAGAATAGCTATTTCTCCATTTGCTTGCCTCTCTGGAAACTCTGATGGTGATTTGTTTCAGCCAAATACTCCAAACCATGTAAGTGGAAATGGGGTTTATAAATAAAAGATCCTTAAGAAAGAGTTGGATTGGAGCACCTGGGTGGCTCGGTTGGTTAGGCAACCGACTTCAGCTCAGGTCATGTTCTTCCAGTGCGTGAGTTCGAGCCCGGCATCGGGCTCTGTGCTGACAGCTCAGGGCCTGGAGCCTGCTTCGGATTCTGTGTCTCCTTCTGTCTGTGCCCCTCCCCTGCACTTTCTCTCTCTCTCTGTCTCAAAAATAAACAAACATTTAAAAATGTTTTTAGAAAGGAGAAAGAATTGGACTTATACTTCTAGGCTATTTAGAAGGGATTCAAATTTCTCAAATTGAAAAAAAATTTCAGGTGTATGATCAGAATTATCCAGGAAATGTCACTCTTGAGGCCAGTATGATTTCAGCTTTTCAATGTTGGCCTGAGGGACCCTGCTCCATTATGCAGAATTCCCAGTAATACCACTTCCCTTCTCTCTTTGTAGATTGGTGCAAGTTTGCCATGAAAACAGCATATAAAACTATCTTCAAGCTTTCCCAGTATTGTTATAGATGCTGTCAATGCCATATATATTCAGGATCACTAGTGTCCAAAATGCAGTGTAAAGAACTAGACACCTTGGGAATATGCTGGACAACCCACTGCATGTTGGAATAAACTCGTAGAAATTTAATTTATATTTTGACACAAGGTTTGAGAAGAAAAAAACTTTTGTTACATTTGATATTAGGTTTAACGCTAGTGTCAAAACTCCATCCTAGTCCAAAATCAGATAGTCCCCTATTATGTAAAATAGTCCAGTATCACTTAAAAGAATCTTGAAAACCTAAATAGACCCTTGTGCATTTTAAGTCGACACATGCATTTTAATCATAAATTCAAATAATTTCTGATGATATAATTTCCAGCTTTAGATAAACATTGCTAAATTAAAATAAAGCCATCATATCATTTTAATACATAAAAAAGAATATGAATACTGAAACATTTGAATAACCATAATTATAAAGCTAAAAGCAGTCAAGAATAAAATTTTTAACAATCTCAAATATGGCATAGTTCTTTTCTCTTGTATTTAGATTGTACCTCCCCCTACATAATTTTACCTTAATGTAATATATTTTTTAAATGCATTTTTTTTTTTAATTTTTTTTTCAACGTTTATTTATTTTTGGGACAGAGAGAGACAGAGCATGAACGGGGGAGGGGCAGAGAGAGAGGGAGACACAGAATCGGAAACAGGCTCCAGGCTCTGAGCCATCAGCCCAGAGCCCGACGCGGGGCTCGAACTCACAGACCGCAAGATCGTGTCCTGGCTGAAGTCGGACGCTTAACCGACTGCGCCACCCAGGCGCCCCAATGTAATATATTTTTAAACATGAAGTCACCCTACCTGACACATTTCTTCGCCTAAATAGTATGCAATTTCAGTTTAATGGTTATTTCCTGTTTATTACAGAAACTTAAATATAATACAAATTTTGAGAAGCATTGCTAAGAATAAAATTAACATTGTATTAGAAATGTATATACGAATGGGATGGACGAAGCTATTTCTTTTAAAATTAGTGCATACAACTGAGGATGAATATTTACTTATTTTTAGAATGAGACAGAGTTCCAAAATTAAAACTTAATTTGAATTCTGAGAAACCTTATTCAAATAGATAAGTAGCTCAGAACGGAGCAACTTTTGTTATAACAGTGGTATACAATTCTTCTAATTCCTTCCGAGTTTGTGCCAAATCACCTAGCAATCTATTATCACAAATATGTTTTGTATGTGCTCTTAATGAATAGCTTAATTAGATCCACTTTAATTTTGTTGAATTCAAATAGTTGGAAACAACCTAATTTAAAAGAAAAAAAGTATTTTTAACTTAGTCTGTAAAGTCATCCATTTTCTTGATAAGAAAGCCGTATTGCTCTTTGTTGGTAGTCTGTATGTTTTCAAACCCCAAGGAAATGTACCATAGTAAGTTTGAGGAGACTTTCTGTTTTATAAGATGAGAGAAAAACATTAATGAAAGAAGAGATGGGAAAGGATTTTTTTTTTTTTTACCGAAAAGGTATATAGTTCAAAAATGAATTAGAAACTACTGCTCTTGATATTATGTGAAGCTCTTTGAGGCTAGTGCTATAGGGCTTTACCCTCATGCGAGTGGTGTCTTACAGATTGTGGAGGAATGTGAAACTCTGGCATGGAAATAATAGAGGATTGAACTTTAGCTTAAAAGATTTTATGAAGCTTTTTCCCCCTGTATTTTATTTCTAGAATCATAAACAATTCATTACTTCCGTAAGAAGTTTATAGCTAATAACATTGAAAACCAGACATTTTAACAAGACATAATTTTCCCTTTTCTCTATTTTATGATTAATTTAACTTACGGTCAGTATGTACCATTAACTTCTGTTTCCTTGCCATATGCAAAATTTTCCTTGGGGTTTTGGAGGGCATGAATACAGTTATAGTAGGGTATAATGTCTGTGTCTTATTGCCACACAGTCACCGTCAATTAGAAGAGATCTTTAAGGTACAGAACATGAACTAATTCAGACTCATTGTTGTTCCTGGTGGTGTACTAGAGAGAGGAGGCCAGTTTTATTTCTTCTATTTTGTAGCATCTTGAACTGATGGATATTTTCAGAGTATTCCATGATGGCAACATGCTCTTCGCCTTCCCCAACTCACTTTATGCAAATTTACTTTCCTAGTGTAAGTTATAACCTCTCAAAGCATATTTAGCTTTTATTGTTTGTTAGATTTTAGTTTAATACTAAATATTTATGTTCAATGTTTTTAAATAGCATAGAGATAAGGTATAAAGCATAAAACTAAAATGAGCACCCATGGACTCAGGATCTATGTGCTCCTCTTCTATTTTATTCCCTTGCTTCTCCCCTTTCCCCCGGTGGCAGTTATCCAAAATTTTGTTTTTAATGCTCCTTTTAAAAATATAATACTGTAAAGTCACTTTTTATATTTGCTGCTTTTGATTTTATGAAAAGTTTCCATAGTTTCCAGAATGTTGTTTTTTTGCTGTTTTGTTTTCTTTTTTGCACTCAATGCTGTTGCCCCTAAGTTTCATTCATATTGTCATGTGAAACTCAATTTTATTTTTATTACTTCATAATATTTCAGAGTGTGAATATAAAAAACCCATTGATCTATTTTCCTATTAAAAACTGTTCGTGTTTTTTTCTAGTCTTTACTGTTACAAACTGGGCTGCTGCAAATTTCTGGTATACATGTGCAGCATTTTCCCTTGAATGTAAATCTTCTGGATTTTTGCAGTCAAAACTGTCTTCTGGATCATAATGGAATAAGATTATCCAAGAACTCTTTTTTTTTAATTATTTATTTATTTTGGGAGAGAGATAGAGAAAAGTTGGGGGAAGGCTGAGAGAGAGGGTAAGAGAGAATCCCAAACAGGCTCTGAACCATCACCACAGAGCCCGATGGCGGGCTTAAACTCATGAACCATGAGATCATGACCTGGGCTAAAATCAAGAATCTGATGCTTAACCGACTGAGCCACCCAGGTGCCCCAAGAATATTCCAAAACTCTTAATAATAAAAGAGCTTCCCAAGCTACTACCATATTATTTTAGAAAGTAGTTTTACTGATTAATATATTAGATTTCCTTTTGACCCCATACAGTTTTCAAAACATGAGCAGACATCAAAAGCTATTGGCTTGTTTCCTTCCTCCTCCTCTGTCTCCTCTTCTTCCTCCTCCTCCTCACCCTCCTCCTCACCCTCCTCTTCCTCCCCTTCCTCCTTCTCCTCCCCTTCCTCATCCTCTTCCTCTTTCTCTTACTTCTCCTCGTCGTCGTCGTCTTCTTCTTCTTCTTTTTCTTCCTTCTCCTCCTCCTTTCCCTCCACCTCCTCCTCTTCCTTCTCTTCATTCCCTTTCTTCTGTTTCTTCTCCTTCTCCTTTCTTCTTCCTCCTCCTCCCTCTCCTCCTCCTCCTTCTTCTTTATTTTTCCTTCTTCTTCATCTCCTTCCTCCCCTCCTGCTCCTCCTCCTCATTGTCATCTTCTTTCTTTCTTTCTTTCTTTCTTTCTTTCTTTCTTTCTTTCTTCATTCTCTTCCTCCTCCTCTTTCTCCTCCTCCTCCTCATCCTCCTCCTCCTCCTTCTCCTCCCCCTCCTCCTTCTTTTCCTTCTCTTTCTCCTCCTTCTCCTTCTCCTTTTCCTTCTCCTTCTTCTTCTCTTATCCCCCTACATCATTCTCCCTTTCCTTTTAATTCTGGTAATTGTGTTCTAACAATTGTTAGAGTTGTTCAATTGAACTCTTCTCTTAAACAAGGCATCAGTTCTCTGATACTTTCTTTACAAGGTGTCTCCTGTACAAATTAGGATAATGAAAAAAATTTTAATTAGCTTTTATTTCCTAGTGAATCTTGTTATTATTCTACTGGTTGGAAGGTTGAAATTGCCAAGAGTATGCTGTGAGGTTAACAGTGTTCATAGGTACTATTATCTAGGTGTACTTAGGACAGCAACAAACCAGTGTGTATGAAAGACCCCCTCTTCCTTCACCATGAAGAGTATGCTTCAAAAATGTTGATTAAGGAAAAGAACTACAAAGCACAATATGAGAAAGCATTACCTTCCTTTATACATAAATAACAGTAAAAGTTGTATTTCTTTAGGTCATTCTGCGCACAATTGGTATCAGTCACACTCAGGCTCCTGTGCTGTGGTCAAAGATATTTGATAACCAAGGAAGAAGAATGCCACTTAATGCTTATGCACTTGATTTCTATAAACATGGTTCCTTGACAGGACTAGTCCAGGACAACAGGTATGTTTTGTCTATCCTCACCTATCCCCCCACTCTCTCTTGCTCTTTAGTCATTTCTACTTCTACCTTTATTTCTGTCTCCATGTCTGCATTCATGTCTGTGTCTGCATCTTTCTCTTTCATTTCTACCTCTACCTTTGGTTCTATTTATGTGTCCATCTTTGCGTTGCTATCTAACGGATGAACCTAATGAATTTTATAATTTTAAGTATAGGTTAATCATGCTAAATATACTGGAATTTTTTTTCCTGTAGATTAATGGCAAGAGGGAATAACAAACTCTGTGTTATTTTTGTGGTTTACCAACATACTTTTGGGACTTAGGCTGACTCACTTGACCTGAGGATGTACACTACAGATATAAATATTTGTGCATACTCACAGATGTGTTTTATTTATTACTATCCTATTTTATTCATCATGAGATATTTTAAAACTGAAAAATAATAACAAACAGTGCCATGCTCACCATTATCTGAGAGAAGTATATAAAAAGGTATGTAACTCACACATCTGAGGACTGAGCATATGACAGTTGTGTTAGCTCTTTGGCAGGGAATACATTTTCAAAAACAGTAAGGAGGGGTAAACCATCTTGGATTTACCTGGGAGAAGAAAAATTGGCCCAGACATTGAGCAGGTGGATGTGGGAGGAGCATTCTGTCATACCAGTCAGTAATTCAATAGGCATTTTATATAAAATTCTGAACAGTATTTATTGAATTAAAGTATTTAAAACTCCAGACACTTGAGAAATGTTGATCAACTATTTTATATTTCATAGATCACTCATGCAGATGTATTTTATTATATTTTTAAAGTTTTTATTTTGATCACTTGGTGCTTATCACAACAGGTGCCCTTCTTAATCCCATCACTTATTTCACCCATCCCTGCACCCCCACCCCCTCTGATAACATCTGCTTGTTCTCTATAGTTAAGAGTCTGCTTCTTTATTTGCCTCTATCTCTCTTTTTCCCTATGCTTATTTGTTTTGTTATTAAATTACTCAGATGAGTAAAATCATGTGGTATTTGTCTTTCTCTGGATGACTTATTTCACTTAGTATTCTACTCTTGATCTCCACCCATGTCATCACAAATGGCATTTTTAATTCTTTTTTATGGCTGAATAATGTTCCATTATATATATATATATAAACCACTTCTTTATCCATTCATCAATTGATGGACACCTGGGCTGTTTCCATATCTTGGCTATTGTAAATAATACTGCTATAAACATAGGAGTGCATGTATCCCTTTGAATTAGTGTTTTTGTATGCTTTGGATAAATACCCAGTAAAGCAATTGCTGCATTGCAGGGTAGTTCTACTTTTAACGTTTTGAGGAGCTTCCATACAGTTTTCCACAGTGGCTGCATCAGTTCATACTCCCACCAACAGTGTAAGAAGCTTCCCCTTTTTTCACATCCTTGACAACACTTGTTTTTTGTGCTTTTGATTGTAGCCATTCTGACAGGTGTGAGGTTATATCCCATTGTAGTTTTGATTTGCATTTCCCTGATGGCAAGGGATGATGAGCATCTCCTCGTTTGTCTTTTGGCCATCTGTATGTCCTCCTTAGAGAAATGTACGTTATGTCTTCTGGCATTTTTAATTGGATGTGTGTGTGTGTGTGTGTGTGTGTGTGTGTTGATTTTTGTAAGTTCTTTATATAGTTTGGATACAATCCATTATGGGATATGTCATCTGCAAATATCTTTTCACATTTTATAGGTTGCCTTTTAGTTTTGTTGATTCCTTCACTGTGCAAAAACTACTTTTTTTTTTTTTTTTGAAGTAGGCTTCATGTCCAGTGTGGGGCTTGATCTCATGACCCTGAGATCAAAAGTCTCGCACTCTACTGACTGAGCCATCCAGACACCCTGAAGCTACTTATTTTTGATGTAGTCCTAATGATTTATGTTTGTTTTTGTTTCCCTTGCCTCAAGGGACCTATCTAGAAAAAAGTTGCTATGGCCAATGTCAAACAAGTTATTGCTTGTGTTCTCTTCTAGGATTTTTATGGTTTCAGGTCTCACATTTAGGTCTTTAATCCATCTTGAATTTACTTTTGTATATGGTGTAAGAAAGTTTTCCAGTTTCGTTCTTCTGCATATTGCTGTCTAGTTTTCCCAACATCATTTGTTATCCATTTGTTGAGGAGACCATTGTTTTTCCATTGGATATTCTTTCCTGCTTTGTTGAAGACTAATTGATCATATAATTGTGGATTTATTGATGGGATTTCTATTCTGTTCTATTGATCTACTTTTGTACCAGTACCATACTGTGTTGATTACCACAGCTTTGTAATATAACCTGAAGTCTGGAATTATGTTGCCTCTAGTTTTGCTTTTCTTTTTCAAGTTTGCTTTGGCTATTCAGGGTCTCTCATGGTTCCATACTAATTTTAGGATTGTTTGTTCTAACTCCGTTAAAATGCTGGTAGTATTTTGATAGGGATTGCTTTAAATGTTTACCTTACTTTGGGTGGTAAAGACATTTTAACAATATGTGTTTTTCCAATCCACAAGTATGGAATGTCTTTCCACTTCTTTGTGTCATCTTCAATTTCTTTCATTAACATTTTATAGTTTTCAGAATACAGGTCTTTTACCTCTTTGGTTACGTTTATTTCTAGGTATCTTATTGTTTTCTGGTGCAATTCTAAATGCGGTTGATTTATTAATTTCTCTTTCTGCTGCTTCCTCCCTGTGTATAGAAATGCAACAGATTTCTGTACGGTGATTTTTGTATCTTGTGACTTTACTGAATTCATTTATCAGCTCTAGCTGATTTTTAGTGGAATCTTTCTGGTTTTCTATATATAGTGTCATACGATCAACAAATAGTGAAAGTTTTACTCCTTCATACCAATTTGTATGCCTTTTGTTTCTTTTCGTTGTCTGACTGCTGTGGATAGGACTTCCAGGACTATATCGAATAAAAGTGGTGAAAGTGGACATTCTGTCTTGTTCCTGACCATAGAGGACAAGGTCTCAGTTTTTCCCCTTTGACGATGATGTTAGCTGTGGTTTTTTCCTAAATAGACTTTATTATGTTGAGGTACGTTCCCTCTAAACCTACTTTGTTCAGGGTTTTTATTATGAATGGATGTTGTACTTTGTCAAATGCTTTTTTTGTGTGTCTATTGAAATGATCATATGGTTCTTATTCTTTCTCTTATTGATGTGATATGTCATATGGTTGATTTATAAATATTGAACCACACTTGCAACTCAGGAATAAATCCCACTTGATTGTGGTTAATGGTTTTTTATTTTTTTATTTTTTTTTCATGGTGAAACATTCTTTAATGTATTGCTTTTTTAATATATTTTTTACATTTATTTATTTTTTTTATTTTTTAATCTTAAAATTTTATTTTATTTATTTTTAATATGAAATTTATTTTAAATGTGTTGCTGGATTTAGTTTTCTGGTAGTTTGTTGAAGGTTTTTTTGATCCATATTCATTAGCGATATTGGCCTTTTTTTGGTGGTGTCTCTACTTGTTTTTGGTATGACAGTAATGCTGGCCTCATAGAGTGAATTTAGGAGTTTTCCTTACTCTTGCATTTTTTTGGAATAGTTTGAGATGAATAGGTTTTAACTCTTCTTTAAATTTTTGGTACAATTTGCCTGTGAAGACATCTGGTATTGGACTTTGGTTTGTTGGGAGTTTTTTGATCACTTATTTAATTTTGTTACTGGTAGTCAGTCTGCTCATATTTTCTGTTTCTTCCTGTTTTGGTTTTGGTAGGTTTCATGTTTCTAGGAATTTATTCATTTCCTCTAGGTTGTCTAATTTGCTGGCATATAGTTTTTCATAATATACTGTTATAATTATTTGTATTTTTGTTAGTGTTGGTTTTTATTTTTCCCCGCTCATTTGTGATTTTATTAGTTGTGTCCTTTCTCCTTTTTTTGATAAGTCTGGAGAGTGATTTATCAATTTTATTCATTTTTTTCAAAGACCCAGCTTCTGATTTCATCAACCTATTTTTTTTTTTTTTTTAGTTTCTATATCATTTATTTATACTCTAATCTTTATTATATCCTTCCTTCTGCTGGCTTTAGGTTTTGCTTATTGTTCTTTTTTTTAACTCCTTTGAGTGTAAGATTAGTTTTTTGTTTTTTGGTTTTTTTATTTGAGATTTTTCTTTCTTCTTGAGTAGGCCTGTTTTTCTATAAACTTCCCTCTTAGGACTGCTTTTGCTGCATCCCAAAGGTTTTAGACCTATGTATTTTCATTTTCATTTGTTTACATGTATTTTTTATTTCTTCTTTGATTTCTTATTTGACACATTCAGTGTGTAATAGTATGTTACTTAACCTCCATCTCTTTGCGGTCATTGCAAAGTTTTTCTTGTGGTTTATTTCTAGTTTCATAACATTGTGGTCAGAAAAGATGTATGGTACGATTTAATCTTTTTTGAATTAGTTGAGGCTTGTTTTATGGCCTAATACATGATCTATTCTCCAGAATGTTCCATGTGTACTTGAAAGGAATGTGTATTCTGATGTTTTAGGATAGAATGTTCTAGATATATCTGTGAAGTTCAGCTGATCCAGTGTGTAATTCAAAGCCATTATTTCCTTGACAATTTTCTGTTTAGTTGATCTGTCCATTGATGTAAGTGGGGGTGTTAATGCCCCCTACTCTTATTGTGTTGTTATCAATTAATTCCTTTATGTTCATTATTAACTGTTTCATGTATTTGGGTGCTTTACTTCTTGTTACAGTCTTTGTTTTAAAGTTGAGTTTGTTCATTATAAGTATTGCTACTCTGGCTTTCTTTTGATATTCATTTGTATGATAAATGTCCATCCTCTCACTTTCAATCTGCAGGTGTCTTCAGGACTAAAAATACTCTTATAAGCAGTGTATAGATGAGTCTTTTTCTTAAAAAAATCCATTCTGTCACCCTGTGTCATTGATTCAAGTATTTAGTCCATTTACATTCAGTGTAATTATTGATAGATATATATTTATTGATATTTTATTACTTGTTTTGTGGTTCTTTCTGAAAATTTTCTCTGGTTCTTTCTTGTCATTTTCTTTTTCATGATTTGATGGATTTCTTTAGTGATATATTTGGCTTTCTTTCTCTTTATTCTTTGCATATTAATTAGTGGTTTTGATTTTTGGTTACCATTAGGTTATATCTTCTGAATATAGCCATCTATCTTAAGTAGATGGTCAGTTAATTTGAACCCATTCTTTACTCCTCTCCTCCCCATGTTTTAAGTACATGGTGTCTTATTTTCATACTTTAATTTTGTGAGTTCTTTGGCTGGTATTTTACAAAAAAGATTCATTTATACTGATTTTGTGTTTCCCACCTTCATACTGTCAATTTTGGTGTTTCATTTTTCCTTAGCATCCTCTTTAATATTTCTTGGAGGGCTGATTTAGTGGTCATGAACTGCTTTAGTTTTTGTCTAGGAAACTCTTTATTTCTTCTTCTATTTTGAATGATAGACTTGCTGGATAGAGTATCCTTGACTACAGATTTTTCCTATTCAGCATTTTGAATATATCATGCCACTTCCTTCTTGCTTGGAAAGTTTCTGCTGAAAAAGACCCTGATAGCCTAATGGGATTTCCCTTGTATGTAACTGTCTTATTTTGTTTTGCTGCTTTTAAATTGTTTTCCTTATCACTATATTTTGCCATTTTAGTTGTGTCTTGGTGTTTATCTGCTTTTGTTGATTTTGTTGGGAGTTCTTTGTGCCTCTTGGATCTGGATATCTATTTCATTCCCCTGATTAGGGAGGTTTTCAGCTATTATTTCTTTAAATAAATCATTTGTCTCCTTTTCTTTCTCCTGGGACTTCTATAATATGAATGTTTTTATGTTTGATAGAGTCACTGAGTTCCCCAAGTCTGTTCTTGTTTTGCATAATTCTTTTTTTTTTCTTTTGTTCAGCTTGATTACTTTCTAATACCGTGTTTTCTAGGTCATTAATTTGTTCCTCTGCTTCTTCCATCCTGCTGTTCATTCCATCATGCATGTTTGTGTTTTTGTTTATTGAGCCCTTTATCTCTGATATATTATAACTTATCTCTGTGTTAAGGTTCTCACTCATGTCTTCCATTCTTAAGTCCAATGGGTATCTTTAGGATCATTTCTTTAAATTCTCTATCAGACATGTTACTTATATCTGTTTCAAGGCCATGGCCTTGTCCTGTTTTTTCATTTGGGACAAATTCCTCTGTCTTCTCATTTTGTCTAAGTCTCTGTGCCTGCTCTATGTTAGGAAACTCAGCTACTTCCCCTGTTTTTTACAGTAATGCCCTTATGTAGAGGAGCTCCTATGTTGGTAGACGTGGTATAAGCACAGGTTTGGGCTGGTCTTCTTTGGGAGGGTATCTGCAGCACTGGGACTGAGGCAAGAATGACTGGGAAGGGTGGTTCCAACAGAGTGTGTGTGGGGATAAGGCTTGGTGTGAGCAAGTTAGGTAGCGAGTGTCAGCTGTTAGCATGGTGCTGGTTCCTGCAGGTGGCCCTTTGCCTATGCTGAGGGATGGGGGAGGAAATTATGCTAGCCAGTTTCTTTGTTCCCAGAGGGGTCTCTTGTGAACACTGCCTCTCTGAAACATACTCTGAGAAAAGCAAATAACCTCCCCACTGTGTGCCGCAGCCACTCTTCAGGTAACTCTTTTCATGCTGTGCATCTGTGGGCTGTTTGCCCTGTCTTCTCTCCAAGAGCAGCCCCGATGCCTTTGGGCTCTATCTGTGCCACAGCTACTGACCTTTAAAACTTCAGGCTTTATTTAGGCCCTGCTGGTTGTAAGAACTCATGAAATTTAGACCGTCTCATTTTCCAAGCCAGTTGGTATGGGGAAACATCTCCTTGTACAATCCCCTATGTGCTAGTCTGTCTCTTGCCCTTCTCCATGCCTGTGGCTCCCTCCCCATTGCAGCAGCCACAGTATGTTTCTCTCCCAAACCGTGTCTCTGTGCTTCTTACCTTTTTTGATGTGGCCTCTTGTCTACCTTTAGTTGTGGAATTTGTTTTGTCAGTCTTCAGGTTGATTCTGGTGTATTTAGGATGTTTTGATAGTTATCTAGTTGTATTCATGGGATGAAGCAGGCTTCGGGTCTTCCTACCCTGCTGCCTTCTTCCCCCTCAGATGTATTTCTGATCATTTTTAAAAATATTTTTAAATATTTAAATATTTTTAAAAATATGACTCATTGTCATGAATAAAAGTAGTTGTGACATTAGTAAATAGTCTGATTCTTCCCTTTTGATTCTGCAGCCCCCATTCACTCTTCTGAGCTTAACTTTCCTACTTTGGTTTTCTCCTGAAATGGTCAGTCTCCTATGCGTATTATACTTGTGATATTTGAATTCATAATTATCACTCCTGTTGATTGAATTATCCTTTAGGATTGCGGCATTCTAATAAACATGTCTTGACAGATGAAAGTAATCTCTTATTGACAAAGCCAAAATTTCAGTATCAAATAAGTTCTTTAATGTTTTTATACTATTAATTTTCAAAATGATATTTTGTTTAGGATGAATGAAGGAACTGCTTATGAGTTGTTGAAAGATTTTGCACTCACCATTCGATCTATCAGGTATGTTATATACTTTAAGTATTGATTTCATATTTTCCAAAATTTTAATGGTAATTAAATTGAGTTTGTTGACCTCATACTTTTTTTAAGTTTATTTAATTTGAGAGAGAGAGAGTGCTTGAGCATGAGTAGGGGAGGAGCAGAGAGAGAAGGAGAGAGAGAATCCCAAGCAGGCTTTGCATTGTCAGTGCAGAGCCCATGCAGGGCTCAGACTCATGAACCATGAGATCGCCATCTGAGCTGAAATCAAGAGTCAGATCCTTAACTGACTGAGCCACCCAGGCACCCCTGTTGACCTTATACTTAGAAGTGACACTGAGCTTCTTAGATGTCACGCCTTTCAACTCCCCAAACAATTTGCAGAGCTTCTCTTCAACACCCTGTTGCACTGGTTCTATAATAGAATTAATTCCAAAGCCCATTTGACGTAAGGTTTAATTCAGACCAGAACCCTAGCCTCAGGCACTGCATAATAGGACGATATTCCAAAACCTCAGGAATTCCTAGATGCTAGTATTCTGTTTCCATAACCAGTGTTTGTCAGATACATGATACTTCACAGGGCCCCTTAGGGCTCCATTGGTCCCTGGTTATATATCAATTTACATATTCTGGATTCTCTTGCTTTATACAGTGTTTTGCCCAGGCTTCATCTGACACTAATCTCTCATATTGGCTTCCTGTTTTCATCTTTAACAGAGCTCTGTGGGGACCCAAACAATTCCAAACTTTATATGGATACCCCCATCCTAAGGCTCTATTAGAAGATCCATCCTTAAGCCCATCATGTATTTCCTGGTTAAATATACATCTTCCTAAAGCCTCTGTTCTGCATGTACCTTAATACTTTATGGGTTTTCCCTTTTCTATCACTTGCTTTAAAAATTATATTTCTTCACATATATGAATACATGTAATTTTCCATGAATCTCTTCATCTTCATGAAGTTGTTGCTAATTAGGTCATTGTTTTTTTTTTTTTTTTTTTTTGATACAAGATTAGTTAGACCTGTTTGGATGTTTTATACAGAGAATGAAACTATGAGGATGCTAGAGCAGAGGGAACTGCTCTAGTTTCTTGAGTATCTCTATGTAGTGTATTTCTTGAGTAGCTCATAGTTATTCAAGAGCATCTCAAGAAACTCCAGAGACTTTGGAGCTGTCTCAAAATCTGATCCTAGAAATATCATTCATTTTTTTCTTTAAAAATTATTGAAACATTACTGATTTGAGGAATATGTTTAAGCATTTAAGATACAGATAATCATTAAATCTATCCCTTCTTTGAACATAATCTTACAGTGTAGTGTGAGGAAACTTACTTGTAGATATTAAAAAGGTAATAAGTGCTAGGGTGACAGATAAGGGGGCAACTAACTTGACCTTGGATTCAGAGAAAGATTTTCAAATGAAGTAATTTTTTTCACTAAGTCTTAAGGTGTATTAAGGGGGCGGAGGAAATAGTGTTTTCAAAGTACAGAAATGAGAAAGGGTCTGATATGTCAGGTATTGGCTTCGATCTCACTATAGTGGCATGGGGAATATGGGAGTTGTGATAGGGATGGGGGAAGATGCTGAGTTGCTTAAAGGAGCTTTAAAGACAATTTGGATACCTTGAGAAGGGTCTTAATTCTGATATTATGGAGTTTGGGCTTAATATTTTGAATAATGTGTAGACAGTGCATAGACATGAGTATGATATGGGTCTATGGTTTATATGTGTGACAGAGATGTGTATGGCTTATATATGTGGCAGAAACTCAAAGGCTATAACAGCCATGCAGGTGGGAGTGGGTGTGGGTCTGAATTAAGGAAATAGAACTAATGATGATTAGAGAAGTATTTATGAGATAGTATTCAAAGAAACTGTCAATAAAGGCCATGTAGTTGGTGAAGATAACAAGGTTTCTATTTTAGTTAATGATACATAAGAAACATAAAAGTGAGGATGAGGTTGGTTGGAGGACTAAGAACCAAAAATAGTGAGTTAGAATTTATATATGTCACATAATATCTGTGGGAAATCATTCAAGAGGAAATGGTCGGTGTCATAATTATAGGTCTGTAACTAGGAGGAAATTCAGTGTTACAGATACAGATCTGGTCATTGTTTGTAGCAGGTCAATGAAGACACTAGGAAAAATTCTGGAACTCTAGTGAAACCAAGGTAATAGGAATTACAATAGGTTGATAAAAAGATCCTGATTGTGTTCGGTACTTTATCACTGCAGCTGCACGGTTCATTTGTGGATTTCCTCTCTCCTTTCTTTTCACCTGCATATTCATTTCTTATTGCTGCTATAACAAATTACCACAAATTTAGTAGTTTAAACCAACACAAATTTATTATCTTACAGTTCTGGAAGCCTGAAATCCAAAATGGGTCTAACTGGGTTAAAATCAAGATGTTGGCAAAGCTCATTTCTTTCTGGAGGTTTTAGGACAATCTGCTCTATTGTCTTTTCCGGGCTCCAGAGGCTGCTGGCATTATTTTTATCATGGTCCCCTTCCCTCTTCAAAGCCAGCAATGGTGGGGAAAGTCTTACATTGAGATGAGCTCTCTCTTGCCTCCCTCTCCCGCTTACAAGAACCTTTGAGACTATAATGGGCTAACCCAGAAAATCCAGAATAATTTTTCTATCTCAAAGTCACCTGATCAGCAACTTCAATTCCATCTGCAACCTTAATTCTCCATTGCCATGTAAACTAACATGGTCCTAGATTTCTGAGGATTATAACATAAATCTCTCTGGAAGACCATTATTCTGTTTATTACACCCTGTTTTTTTCTTTTTAATTTTCTTACATATATAGGTAAAGGAAGTAATATTTTGCCCTTCTTAGCAGTAGTTACTTGTGGGTTTCAGTATATATTGGACATGGTAGCCAAAAAAAAAAATCACAAGATAGCCTCTAAAGAGGTGTATGGAGAAAGGAGGGGAATTTGTGTTGTTGCTTTTGAAGGGAAGAGGGATAGGTTTACATGAAATTTGTTGGCCTTTAAAATCCTCTTGGTAATTGATGTGAAGAGGAACTGTACGGGAACTGTTTTGTTATCTTTATTTTGTTATTTTTTCCATTCAAGTTTTTTTTTTAAGATAAACATGTTTTTTATCATCATTCTTCATATTTTTCTAACATTTCATCATGTAATGGGATTTTCTTAATTCTTCCCACATGGAGAAAGTCCTTCTTATAGTACCGACTCTCACTAAAATGCTGTGTATTTCCATTTACAGTGTTTCCTTGCGTGAACTATGTGAAAATGAAGATGACAATGTGGTCTTAGCATTTGAACAATTGAGTGAAACCTTTTTTGAAAAACTTAACCGAGTTTAAAAACAAAGACTATCCAGATCACTTAAAATTTTTCCGTGAGCATTTTTCAAGTCATATTTTGTGATCCTCATATTTTTGGTCATAAATACATATATAATGAAGTGGAAGTAACAATTTGGAGTCAGAATTATAATCAAACTTGGCATGGCTTTCATGAGTACCCTTGGAAAAGTTATTTAATGTCTTTGAATCTTGGCTTCTTTATATAGTTGAATAATAATGCCTATGTTTCAGCTAGGCTGTGGATTGATTGAGAAAATGCGAAGATTTTGTTTGTGACTGAAGAACAATTTTTACTCTGTGAGGCCTAAACAAATATTACGTTCTCAACATTTTTTGCCTCAATGTCATAATTTATAAAAGTCTATTAAGGCTAGAATAAGCTACTACAGTACACTGAAGTTGAAATATATTTTCTTTAATTAACTTACATGTGATTATATGACTTATATGTATGGTCTTTAAAATGGTGGCTTGTAGTAAACTTGAACTACTTTTTTAAAAAATATAAATGAGAGTTCTGGCATGAATCCTGTGATGTTTTAAAACAAACTTAGCTTGTGATTTGGCTTGATTTTAATTGTATATAAATGACTGAAAAACCACAAAGAAATAAAATGGGTGTAGTCAACTTACCATTGGTCTCTTTGTGTTAAGTCTATGCATCTGTCAAACTATTTGCACACACATATACATTTTGTATATAATAAATAGTTCACATATAATCACTTTCACTCCCTAGCCTTAAGCCTCAGATCACAGTTTTAGAAACTATTTTAGACCCTCAACTTGAGTATTTTATCCTCAGAGCAAAAGGTCTGTTCTCTCCTTCTATCCAGATGTCTTACTGAAGATGATCTTTTGTATGAAATTATTTATACATATATTACATTGGTTTAGAAAAACACCTGTGCTTCATTTTGTCTGGAGATAAAAGAATACTCTGTTACCTGGACATGTCCCATTATTGCATGTGCCATGTTAGGGGTCTCTAGTTTCCTTGGTTTAGACCCATTCACATTATTTAAAACTTGCAATGTAACAATTTCTGGACACCAAAATACATAGAAACCAAAGCCGTTTCTATTGACCACTCAATGGTCAGTAGACCACTACTGATCTCTCCTAGAAACACTGATACACAATAGTAATAAATTGTCACGTTGGTTTCCACCTCTCACTTGTGGTTTCATAAGTCTGATGAATACATGAAGATTTTTTTTCCATGACTGAACCAAACTGGCTCCCTAAGTTTTAGGGATAGACTAAGATTATTTCCTATAAACTGGAATTCTAGTAAAAGAGGAAGTTATACCTAACCTCTTTAAGGTAGGTCTAATGGTCAGCTTCCTTTGCTTCCTTTTTGCCTTTTAGCAATAACTCTAAAAAGTAACGTGGAGCAACTTTTGAAAAGAGAATTTATATAGGAACTCTGAAAACATTTTATGTTCCATTTCTTGTGATAATGTGAAATTTTTCTTTCTGAGAAATATGTATAGACACCCTGGTAAGATTTACTGGAGAATCATTATTACCACCGTAATTTATTCCCATTTTTTTCCCATGAGAGGAAAACATCATATTGGCATTAGGTCTATAAAGGGTCTTCTGGAAGAGCCACTTGTAAAAATTTTTATGTTGAGAAAAAGATGCAAATGCTGGAAATAATATACCATGCTCACTTCAGCAGCACATACACTGAAACAGGAAGGATACAGAGAAGATTAGCACATGCTCCTGGATAACATGCAAATTTGTGAACTATTCCATATTAAAAATATATGTATATACCTGTGCATATGTGGTTAATTCATTTATGACAAAGGAGCCAAGAATAGACAATGGTGAAGGGAATATCTCTACAATAAATGTTGCTGGGAAAAATGGACAGCCACATGCCAAAGAATGAAACTGGACCAATATCTGACACCATACACAAAAATTAATTCAAAATGGAGTAAAGACATAAAAATAAGATGAATCCATAAAAATCCTTGAAGAAAACTAGGCGAGTTCCTTGACAACATTGATATTGACAATGATATTTTGGATTTGACACCAAAAGCAAAGGCAACAAAAGCAAAATAAACAGGTGGGACTATATAGAGTTAAAAAGCTTCTGCACAGCAATGTAGACCATCAACAAAATAAAAAGGCAACATGCCAATGAAGAAAAAATATTTGCAAAGGATAAATCAGATAAGGGGTTAATATCCAAAATGTATAAGGAATTCATGCCACTCAACACCCAAAACCCTCCAAATAATCCAATTAAAATGGGCAGATGACCTGAATAGACATTTATCCAAAGAACACATACAGATGGTCAACAGACACATGAGAAGATGCTAAACATCACTTATCAGCAGGGAAATGCAAATCAAAACTACAAGAGGTATCATGTAGTTTCCTCATGTCTGAGAAAATGGTTATTCAAGTGTTGGCAGATGTGGAGAATAAGGAACCCTTGTGCACGATTTTGGGAATGGTGCAGCCACTGTGGAAGATACTATGGGAGTCCCTCACAAAATAAAAAATAGAATTACTATATGACCCAGGAATCTCATTTCTGAACATTTATCTGAAGGAAATGAAAATGCTAACTGAAAAAGATATATGCACTCTGATGTTCACTGAAGCATTATTTACAATAACCAAGACATGGATGGAATCTAAGTGTCCATTGATGGATGAATGGATAAGTAAAAATGTGGGATATATATATATATATGAATATTATTCAGCTATAAAAATGAATGAGATTTTGTCATTGGCCACAACACGGATGGAACTTCAGGTCAGTCATTATGCTAAGTCAAATAAGTCGGAGAAAGACAAAGACCATATGATCTCACTTATACATTGAATCTATAAAATAAAACAAAAATTGAACTCATAGCAGTGAAGAGATTGGTTGTTACTAGAAGTGGGAGGTGGGGTGGGTAAAATGGGTAAAGGGGGTAAAAAGTTACAAACTTTCACTTGTAGAATAAGTAAGTTATAGGATAGGGGTGCCTGGGTGGCTCAGTTGGTTAGGCATCTGACTTCAGCTCAGGTCATGATCTTGCAGTTTGTGAGTTTGATCCTCGCGTCAGGCTCTGTGCTGACAGCTTGGAGCCTGGAGCTTGCTTCAGACTCTGTGTCTGCCTCCCTCTCTCTGCTCCTCCCCTGCTCACGCTCTGTCTCTCCAAAAATAAATAAACATAAAAAAAAATCATAGGATCTAATATAAAGCATGGCGATTATAGTTAATAATGCTGTATTGTATATTTGAAAGTTGCCAAGAGAGTAAATCTTATAAGTTCTCATCACAAGAAAGAAATTTGTAATTATGTGTGGTGATGGATGTTAACTAGATTTATTGTGATCATTTCATAAATATACAAATATATACAAAATATACAAATACCAAAACATTTAGGTATACTAATATATTGTGTCAATTATATCTCAATAAAAAAAGAAATAATACAGAGAGATCCTATGCAGCCTTTACCTAGTTTCCTAAATGGTAACATTTTGCATAATTATAGTACAATATCAAAATTAGGAAACTAATATAAATATAACCCATTATTCAGATTCCATCAATTTTACATGCACTCATTCCTGTGTATTTAGTTCTAAGCAGTTTTGTTGCATGTGTAGTTTTGTGTGACCAGCATTACAGCGAGATACAGAACACTTCCGTTACCAAAAGGAATCTTCCTGCTCTTTAATAATCAAAACCACTCCCCTCTCAACTCCCTCCTGCTTCTCCCTGAGTCCCATCTAATTCCACACTCCTGCCCCCAACTGTAACCTCCACCAACCTCCAGCTGTTCTCTAATTCCATAATTTTTGTCATTTCAAGACCTGTAGAAGTGGAATCTTACAATACGTAACCTTTTGAGATTGGCTTTTTTCACTCAGCATAATTACCTTGAGATTAATCCAGGTTGTTACATGTGTCGATAGTGTGTTCCTTTTCATTGCTGAATAGTATTCCATAGTATGGTTGGTTGTACCAATTTGTTTAACCATTTAACCCACTGAAGGACATTTGGGTTGTTTCCAGCTTTTGGCTATTAGAAGTAAAGCTGCTATTAATATTTATATTTCCTCTGTTTCTTGTTCTGTTTCTCTCTCTCTCTCTCTCTTTTTTTTTTTTTTTTTTTGCCTTCCTGTGAATTACCTAAAAATCTTTGGATTCCATATTGATTTACTTATAGTGGTTTTGAGTATATCACTTTGCACAGTTTTCTTAGTGGTTGCAATATACGTGGATGACTTATCACAGTCTACTGGTATCAAATTTTACTATGCTACTTTTACTTAGATCCCTTTAGTCTTCCTCCTTTTTGAATATAGCTATCTTAGATGTTTGTCTACATACATCAAGCACCACATCAGAATGTTAAAATTTCTGTTTTAATCATTAAATATGATGTAAGAATCTCATGAGAAGAATTATTATATTTAACTCTATTTTTACCCATTCTGATTTTATTTTTTTCTTTTTTGAAGGTGCAGGCTTTCTTTTATAATCCTTTCCTTTCTGTTTAAAGGACTTTCTTTACCATTCTTTTCTTTTTCTAATTTTTTTAATGTTTATTTATTTTTGAGAGAGAACATGCATGAGCATGCAGAGGGGCAGAGAGAGAGGGAGACACAGAACTCAAAGCAGGCTTCAAGCTCTGTGCGGAGAGCACAGAGCCTGATGTGGGATTTGAACTCATGAACTGTGAGATCATGACCTGAGCCAAAGTCAGACACTTAACCGACTGAGCCACCCAGGTGCCTCTTCCTTTACCCATTCTTGAAGGATAGATTTGCTAGTGAAAATTATCTTAATTTTGCTTCAGTGGACAGTTTTTATTTTCTCCTCATTTCTAAAAAATATCTTCACTAGAGGTAGAATTTATGATTGGCAGGTTTTTAAAATTGTCAGTTCTTGAAAAGTGTGCCACTTCTGGCCTTCATGGTTTCAGATGAGAAACCCAGTGTAATTTGAATCGGTATTCTGCTATTGGTTATGTGTTGTTTCTTTCTGTTTGCTTTCAAGATTTTTTTCTTTGTCTTTAGTTTTTAGGAATTTAATTATGGTGTTTTCTTTGCATGTTTTTTAAAATTTAGGGTCCACTTACGTTTTTTACTCTGTAGGTATACCCTTTCTCTAAATTTGGGACGTTTTCAGCCATTATTTCTTTGAGTATATTCTCAGCCCTACCCAGGTTTCCTCTCCTTTGAGACTCCAATTATATGAATGTTAACTTTTTTGCATTGCTTCACAGGTCCCTAAAACTCTGTTCATTTTTTTTTTCAGACTACTTTCTTTTTGTTTTTCAGATTCATAAATTCTATTTATCTGTTGTAAAGTTCACTGATTCAATCATATGTCATCTCTGCTCTACCATTAAACTCATCTAGCAATTTTTAAAAATTTCTTTTATTGAATTTTTCCATTCTATAATTCCCATTTCATTTTTTGTAACTTCTATGTCTCTGTTGGGATTTTCCATTTTTTATTTGTTTCAAGAGGATGTGCATTTGCTTGTTGGAAAATTTTAATGACAGATGCTTTAAAATCCTTGTCGCTTAATTTCTACATCAGCTTTACTTTGGTATTGGCATCAGTGTTTTTTTCTCATTCAAGTTTTGATTTCCCTAATTATTGATATGATCAATGCTTTTTTATTGTATCCTTTGGACATTTGGACATTTTATATAATTTGCTATGAGACTCTAGGTCCTGTTTAATCTTTTTTAGAAAATGAGTTGAAGTGTAGAGCATGATGAGGTGGGTGGGGGTTCAGCTTTCTTTTAGACCTGTTGACATCACTCTAGCTAAAGAAGCACAAGCTGACATTGCCTCCATGCAGATAGCAACATTGTTGAAGTTCAGCTTCCCTGGCAGCAGTCGTTGTGACGTCTTCCCGGTGAAAGTGGAACTGTGCCTTCATGGTCTTGTTCCTTACCTTTGAATAGGGGTGTATACTGAGCTTCAAGGGAGAAGAGAAACAGGGCTGATTCACACTGTTCTGTTGTTTTAGGGTGAGGATGGAAGCTCAGCTGTCACAGGAAATGTTTGTAGACAGAGGTGATTAGTTCTCTCTTGCCCCAATTAATTCCTTCTTACTTACCCAATTAATGTGGGTTGAGGGTAGAGATTCAGCAACCCCGGCTCCCTGATACACACACACCAGGGAAGGGGGTGAAGGCAGGGTTCTGATCAGCTCCATCTCACACACTGCCTTATTTATTCTTATTGACACTAGGTCAGAGGGCAGTTAGAAGCCCAATGACACCTGGAGAGGGTGAAGTGCAGTGGTGATTAGCCCCTCCTCATCTCCTTTGGATAGATAAGAGACAACAAGAAAACTCAGGGAACTCATTGTCATGTCATTTCTCAAGTCTCAAGTTTCCTATTCTTGTTTTTTGTGTTATGTCTAGGTGTTTTTGTTGCAAAAAGGAAGACCTGGGAGGAATGGGGCTACCCTGTCTTGGATTTTTATTAAAAGAAAGGAAGATACGGACATCTTGGGAAATATTTGGGTCTGTAATTTTTACTTGTATCAGTAACTGGGTTAAGGGAAATGTTCACCTCTTCATAACTTAACGTTGTGATTTCAACAGTGATTTGTGTGTGGTTCAGGAAGTCTCATGGCAGGTGGGCAAGGCTTCCGTAGCCTGAGAATTTTCTGAAAGCCAGTTTTTGCTTCTCAATATCCATCTTGATCTTTGTTATATCTTCCTGTTGAATGAAGGCCCTAACTCTGTCATCTTCATAATATTGCAAAGGGTCAAAGTCCCTATTAGGTTGTAAAGCCAAATGAGTTCTTATTGCTTATGTGGATGTACCAATATGAAACCAAATCTAACTTCCTACTTAACAAATAGATCGATAATGCTTGTACCACATACCCTTGTGACGCTGGAGTTGATAACAAGCCTTTATTGTAGCTAGTGCAAATGAACAGTGTCCTAGAAACCAAAGAAGGCAGACTTTCATTGCAATGACTTGCCTTCTTCACAAAATTCTACATACATATTTAGTCCCCTATAAAAGAATGTATGATCATGCCCTGACCTTAGCTGATTTTATGCGGTTTGGATATGCAGTCAATGAACACTGAAGAAAAAATAAAACTCAGTTTAACAAATGATATATTTAGCTAGTGTTGGCTTTTTTTGCTGGGTTCATGTATTAAATATTTCAGATTTTTATTGTTTTTCTCCTAGCTTCTGAACCATAAGTTGTTACAGTCATCAGCTCTGGCTTCTTTTCTCCTTAGCCTCCACGGCTTCTGATATTTTTCCATGAAAGAAATCTCTACATCACTTTTCAGGTTTGTTATGAAGTAATTGACGAATATAAAGCATAAGAGAAAAAGGAAATATGAGGAAGTATTGCCTTAGTACATTACAGAGAGAGAGAATGTGTGTGTGTCTGTGTGCATGCATGTGGTGCATTCTTAGCTCTGTACCGTGTAACAATTCTTCCTTCACTAGAAAATATGAGTTTTATAAGTAAACTGCCACTAGTGTTTCTACAGCATAGTACTGAAAGGCCAGAGCTGTTCCATTTTTTTTCAAATCATGTATGATATAACAATAGAAGGAAATTACAACATGAGATTTTCTGTAGATCTTTTATATCTTTCACTTTGTTATGATAAAGTTGTTATCTTTCAGTGAATTTTCCACCTCTTTATACAAACAATACTAACATATTATTGATGTAGCCTTCACAGGGTCTCTCAAATTTATTTTATTTTTCTATCTACCATACTTGCCCGGGTCTATGCTATTGAATTATTAGAATACTTTATTTTATTTTATTTTATTTTATTTTATTTTATTTTATTTTATTTTATTTTAGAGAGACAGAGAGAGAGCATGTGTAGGGGGAGAAGGGTAGAGGGAGAGAGAGAATCTTAAGCAGACTCCAGTGCGGAACCTGATGCAGGGCTCTATCCCACAACCCTGGTATCCTGACCTGAGCTGAAATTAAGAGTTGGATGCTCAACCAACTGAGCCACCCAAATGCCCCTATTTGAATACATTTAAAAATTTACATTCCAAGTTCTTGTCTAATGGACAAACGTATATGTAACTGTCAATTAAGCTTCCTAAGTACTTCCTTCCTTTCTTCCTTCCTGCATTCATTCTCTCATATATTCATATTTTAACTCAGTACATCCTGGTTGAATGCTCACTATATGCCATGCACAGCAGGAAGCACTGGTCATGTGGGAAGATTGAGATAAGTAGATATTTACATTAAAGGAAGAGTACAGTAAAAACTAGTTACAAGTTTATCCTTGGTGTGTGCTAAGTACTTTATAGAAATTATTTTCTTTAATTACTAAAATAAGCCTCTGAGATAGATGTCATTGTTATTTGCATTGTATAGATGTAGAAATTAGACCCAGAGAAATTAGATAAGTTGCTCAAGATCATTCAGCTAATAAGTATAAAGCTCTTTTTTTTTTTTTTTTGAGGAACTTGAACTCAATCAGTCTCTCTTAAAAAGGCACTCTCTTAACTGCCATACTATACTTCCAACTGACAATAATAATAACAATTTTTATTGGGAATTTATAATATGCTAGGTACTGTGCTAAATGTCTTACAAGTAATATATCATTTAATTCTTAAAGCATCCTTGTGAGATAAATATATATAATACAATAGTCTTTGTGAACATGGAGGTGGCAGTTATATGTATTTCGAATTATTGAGGAAGATATCACATAGGCAGTTGGACTTTATCAACTACTTGGTGGAGATCCATCAGAAGCAGTAAAGTAAGTGGGTAAAAAGTCTCGATTTCTCTTTTGGAATGAAACTTTAATTATGTAGTGGCTGGAGTAAAAAGTAATACTGGAGACACAGACTAGTTGGGAGCCCCTTAAAATAGTCAAGTCAGAAGTGATAAAACAAAATCCTTAACAAAGGCAGGGATGCTAAGTGTAGAAAGAAGAGATGGATATGAACGATATTTAGGAGATACAATTGCCAAGATCCGATAATGAATTCAGTATGAATCTTGTAGGAGAGGAGGTAGGCTTCTCATCTGGTTGGCCAAATGGATTAGGATTCCATTAAACTATGTCAGATATATCAGACAAATATTTGAGGAACTAAAGTTAATGATTTAATTTGGAGTATATTGAAACAGTTGTTTCAGCAACATTTCTGGTAGGAATCAGACGTGTAGAGAGGCTGCTACCAGTGGTTCCATCAGGGGAGTAGTGTACCTGTCTGCCTTTCTAGGTCTTCTCACTCTACCATCTTGTGACTGTTGCTGGGGGCTAGATTGTAAAAAGAAACCACAGATCATAAGTAGAAGACGGTCTTGTACTTGTACAGAGATGAAGTGAGGAAAAAAAAAAACATGAGTGCATATGTTTAGGGACCATTTAAGAAAAAAAAAACTGGCTACAAAGAGCTAAGTTAAACTTGAAGGTTAGGCTCAGGGCAGAATAGTGGTGGTGGTTAGTGTCTGCAGAGAAAATATTTTATTAGAAAACAAATTAAGACCCATTAGAGGTTAATGTCAAAATGGTGCCTTTAGATTGAATTCATATGTTTTAAACATGTTAAGACTACCCAGTACCAGTTTGGTTATTTAAAAAAATGTAATGTAGGGGTGCCTGGGTGGCTTACAGGGGTGAGGTAGTATCTCATTATGATTTTGATTTGTATTTCCCTGATGATGAGTGATGTTGATCATTTTTTCATGTGTCTGTTAGCCATCTGGATGTGTTCTTTGAAAAAGTGTCTATCCATGTCTTTTGCCCATTTCTTCACTGGATTATTTATTTTTTAGGTGTTGAGTTTGATAAGTTCTTTATAGATTTTGGATACTAACCCTTTATCTGATATGTCCTTTGCAAATATCTTCTCCCATTCTGTCAGTTGCCTTTTAGTTTTGCTGATTGTTTCCTTCACTGTGCAGAAGCTTTTAATCTTGGTGAGGTCCCAATATTTCATTTTTGCTTTTGTTTCCCTTGCCTCCAGAGATGTTTTGGGTAAGAAGTTGCTAGGTCAAGGTCAAAGAGGTTTCTGCCAGCTTTCTCCTCTAAGATTTTGATGGCATCCTGTCTTACATTTAGGACATTCATCAATTTTGAGTTTATTTTTGTGTATGGTGTAAGAAAGTCGTCCAGATTCAATATTCTGCATGTTGTTGTCCAGTTTTGTCAACATCATTTGCTGAAGAGACTGTATTCCATTGGATATTCTTTCCTGTTTTGTCAAAGATTAATTGGCATACATTTGTAGGCCCATTTCTGGGTTCTGTATGCTATTCCATTGATATAAGTGTCTGCTTTTGTGCCAGTACCATACTGTCTTGAAGTCTGGAATTGTGATGCCTCAGGCTTTGATCTTTTTTCAGGATTGCTTTGGCTATTCAAGGTCTTTTCTGGTTCCATAAAAATTGTAGGATATTTGTTTCTAGCTCTGTGAAGAATGCTGATGTTATTTTGATAGTGATTGCATTGAATATGTAGATTGCTTTGGGTAGTATGGACATTTTAACAATATTTGCTCTTCCAATCCATGAGCATGGAATAGTTTTCCTTTTTTTGTGTGTGTCTTCTTCAATTTCTTTCATGAGGGGAGCTTGGGTGGCTCAGTTGCTTAAGTGTCCAACATGTGCTCAGGTCATGATCTCATGATTCATGAGTTCAAGCCCCGCGTCAGGCTCTGTGCTGACAGCTCAGAGCCTGCAGCCTGCTTTAGATTTTGTGTTTCCCTCTCTTTCTGCCCCTCCCCCACTTGTATTCTGTTTTTCTCTCTCTCTCAAAAGTAAACATTAAAAATTTTTCTGCCATAAGCTTTCTATAGTTTCCATTGTATAGACTTTTCACCTCTTTGGTTAGGTTTATTCCTAAGTATTTTATGGCTTTGGGTGCAATTTCTTGCACCATTGCACCCTTGATGTCTTTTTCTGCTGCTTCATTATTGGTTTATAGAAATGCAACCAATTTCTGGGCATTGATTTTATATCCTGAGACTTTGCCGAATTCATTGATCAGTTCTAATGGTTTTTTGGTGGAATCCTTTGGGTTTTCCATATAGAGGATAATGTCGTCTGCAGAGAGTGAAAGTTTGACTTCCTCCTTGCCAATTTGGATGCCTTTTATTTCTTTGTGTTGTCTTATTGTTGAGGCTAGGATTTCCAATACTTTGTTGAATAACAGTGGCAAGAGTGGACATCCCTGTTGTGTTCCTGACCTTAGGGGGAAAGCTCTCAGTTTTTCCCCATTGAGGATATTAGCAGTGGGTCTTTTGTATATGCCTTTTATGATCTTGAGGTATTATCCTTCTATTCCTACTTTCTAGAGGGTTTGTATCAAGAAAGATGCTGTATTTTATCAAATACTTTCTCTGCATCTATTGAGAAGATCATGTGGTTCTTGTCCTTTTATTTATTTATTTATTTATTCTTATCTTTTATTAATATGATGTATCACATTCATTGATTTGTGGATCTTGAACCAGCCTTTCAACCCAGGTATAAATCTCTCTTGATCATGGTGAATAATTCTTTTAATGTATAGTTGAATCCAGTTCGCTGGTATCTTGGGAATTTTTGCATCCATGTTAATCAAGGAAATTGATCTGTAGTTCTTTTTGGAATCAAGATAATGATGGCTTCATAGAATGAGTTTGGAAGTTTTCCTTCCATTTCTATTTTTTAGAACAGCTTCACAAGGATATGTGTTAACTATTTTTTAAATGCTTGATAGAATTCCCCTAGAAAGCCATCTGGCCCTGCACTCTTGTTTGTTGAGAGATTTTTGGTTACTGATTCAATGTCTCTACTGGTTATGGGTCTGTTCAAATTTTCTATTTCTTCCTGTTTCAATTTTGGTCGTGTATATGTTTCTAGGAATTTGTTCATTTCTTCCAGATTGACCAACTTGTTGGCCTATAATTTTTCATAATATTCTCTTATTATTGTTTATATTTCTGCAGTGTTGGTTGTGGTTTCTCCTCTTTCCTTCTTGATTTTATTTGGGTCCTTGCCTTTTTCTTTTTGATTAAACTGGCTAGGGTTTATCAATTTTGTTAATTCTTTCAAAAAACCAGCTTCTGGTTTCATTGATCTGTTCTACTGGTTTGTTGTTGTTGTTGTTGTTGTTGTTGTTGTTGTTTTTGCTCTTTCTGTTGTTATTGTTGTTTTTGGTTTCAATAGCATTGATTTCCCATCTTCTGCTCGTTTTGGATTTTATTTGCTGTTCTTTTTCTTGCTCTTTAAGGTGTAAGATTAGGTTGTATATCTTAGACCTTTCCTCCTTTTTTCGGAAGGCCTGGATTGTTGTATACTTCCCTCTTGTAACTACCTTTGCTGCATCTCAGAGGTTTTCGGTTGTGGTGTTATCATTTTCATTGGCTTCCATGTACTTTTTAATTTCCTCTTTAACTTCTCGGTTAACCCATTCATTCTTTAGTAAGATGTACTTTAATCTCCAAGTATTTGTTTTCTTTCCAAATTTTTTCTTACAGCTGATTTCAAGTTTCATAGCATTGTGGTCTGAAAATATACACGGTATGATCTCAATCATTTTGTACTTGTTGAGGGCTGATTTGTATCCCAATACATGATGTGTTCTGGAGAATGTTTCATGTGCACTTGGGAAGAATTTGTATTCTGTTGCTTTAGGATGAAATGTTCTGAATATATCTGTTAAGTCCATCTGGTCCAGTGTGTCATTCAAAGTCATAGTTTCCTTGTTGATTTTCTGTTTAGATGATATGTCTATTGCTGTAAGTGGGGTGTTGAAGTCCCCTACTATTATGTTATTATTGTCAATGAGTTTCTTTATGTTTGTGATTAATTGATTTATATATTTTGGAGTTCCCTGGGGGTGTAGATGTTTACAATTGTTGGATCTTGGTGGATAGACCCCTTAATTATGATACAATGCCCTTATTCATTTCTTGTCACAGTCCTTATTTTAAAATCTAGGTTTTCTGATATAAGTATGGCTACTCTGGCTTTCTTCTGGTGACCATTAGTATGACAGATGGTTCTCCATCCCCTTACTTTCAATCTGAAGGTGTCTTTAGGTCTAAAATGGGTCTCTTGTAAACAGCATATAGATAGATATTGTTTTCTTATCCATTCTGTTACCCTATGTCTTTTGATTGGAGCATTGAGTCCATTGACGTTTAGAATGAGTACTGAAAGATATGAATTTATTGCCATTGTGTTGCCTGGAGAGTTGGAGTGTCTGGTGGTGTTCTCTGGTCCTTTCTAGCCTTTGTCGCTTTTGGTTGTTTTTGTTTTATTTCATCATTTCTCCCCTCAAAGTCCCCTTTAAAATTTCTTACAGGGCTGGTTTAGTGGTCATGAACTCCTTTAGTTTTTGTTTGGCTGGGAAACTCTTTGTCTCTCCTTCTATTTTGAATGTCAGCCTTGCTGGATAAAGAATTCTTGGCTGCATATTTTTCTAATGCAGCATGTTGAATATATCCTGCCACTCCTTTCTGACCTGCCAAGTTTCTGTGGATAGGTCTGCTGCAAACCTGATCTGCCTTTCCTTACAGGTTAAGGACTTTTTTCCCTTCCTGCTTTCATAATGCTTTCCTTGCCTGTGTATTTTGTGAATTTGACTATGATATGCCTTGTTGATTGTCAGTTTTTGTTGAATCTAATGGGAGTTCTCTGTGCCTCTTGGATTTTAATGTCTGTGTTTTTCCCCAGGTTAGGAAAGGTTTCTGTTTTGATTTCCTCACATAAACCTTCTACCCCTTTTTCTCTCTCTTCATCTTCTGAGTCCTCCTATGATTTGGATGTTGTTCCTTTTTAATGAGTAACTGAGTTCTCTAATTCTTATATCGTGCTCTTTTGCCTTAGTCTCCCTCTTTTTTTCTGCTTCATTTTTTTGTCCAAAATTTTGTCTTCTATATCACTGACTCACTGCTCTGCTTTGTCCATCCTTACCACCATGGCAAGCATTCAAGCCTTCATCTCAGTTTGGCATTTTTAATTTCATCCTGGGTAGATTTTACTTCTTTTATCTCTGCAGAAAGGGATTCTATTCTTCTTTCCACCCCAGCTAGTATTCTTATCATCATGATTCTATATTCTAGTCCAGACATCTTGCTTATATCTGTGTTGATTAAATCATTGACTGTCATTCTTCCTGTTCTTTCTTTTGGGGTGAATTTCTTCTTTTTGTCATTTTGGATGAAATAAAATAAAAATAAAAATTGAAAAATTAAGAACAACACAAACAATCAAATAAAAGAAGCTAGATCCTAGGCATGTTTTGGTCTGGTTGTTGAAAGAAGCTTGATAGAATAGAGAAAAGAGGGAAAGAAAAGAAAAGAAAAAATAGAAAAAGAAAGTAAAAAAACATTAAAAAATTTAAAAAGGTATACTAAAAATAGAATAAATTAATATGAAGTAAAATAGAATAAAAATTTATAAAAACATAAAAACTATAGTAAAAAATTAAATTTTTTATACAAGCAGAAAATAAAAATATTTTGTTTTCTCTTTCTGTATCCACGAATAAGAAAAGAAAAAGAAAAAAAATGAGTAGATGGACCAGAGAACAGAATGAAATCTGAATGCAATTACATTGTTTCCTCTAGAAGTCAAACTGTGAAGCACTTTATAGTCCATATACTAAGCAGGTGGAGAGACATGTGGTCATTCTCCAGTGCTTGGTTGGCACAGTTGGATGGGGCTTGGTATAATGGCTCTGTTCTCCACTAGATGGTGCTGCTCAGTTTATTGGGGTGGATCAGTGTGGCCTTCATGTGTGTGTACATGCAGGTGTGGGAGAGGCAAAAATGGTGTCACCCAGCTTCCCAGTCTCTAGCATCTGAACTCTGTGCTCTCACCAGCTTGCCATCAGGCACCCCTTTGTCCCTGGCCTCCATCCACTCCCTGTTTCTACACTGTCCATGACCAAGCTGTCAGCCTGCTAGTCATTGCCTCTCTCCTGAATTTTATCTCAGATGGGGCTGTGTTTCCAAACCATTCACTTCTTAGGGCCTGTGGCTTGGGCCCACTCTGACTTCTGGGGGAGGGTCTTCCTGAGCAATGTCCAGGTGCTGGCTTGCTCCTGGGGAACATTTGCATGACCGCACTGCTGCAGAGGCTCAGAGACTGTGTCTGGGTGCCAGCCCACCCCAGAAAAATTCATGTGATCATGATGGCAAATCACAACACACAACTGGTGCCATGTTTCACCACACCCTAGAGTCCTCGTTCCAACACCAGCAAACATGGCTGCTCTCCAGTGTCCATGGGACCTTTTCCCGTGGGAAGGCCTCAGGGTCTCTACCAAATGGCCTCCCAGCAGGGGAACTGCCTCTCCCCATGTGACCGGAGGACCCCTCGGACCTTGCTATCTGCTCCTGGGGATTTGCTCTTCCCACCGGAGGACTGCCTGGTATCGAGCTGCAGAATCTCTTACTCTGCACTCCCCTGTTTATAGAGTCCTAATGGTATTGAAACCCTCTCCACTCTTTCTCTTTCTCTCTAGCTGCTTTCAGGGGGAGTGCTTTTCCTGTACTCTCTCCCCATCTCTGTCCTCTCTCTGCAAACAAAAACAACTCCCTACCCTCCACGGCTTCTCTCTCCCCCAGTTCACCTCTCCATGGCACATACCTGTAGAGTTCTATGGCTCAAGTTATGCAGATTTTTGTGTTAATCCTCAGATAAATTTTCTAGGTGTGGAAAATAGTTTGTTGCTAATGTAGTCACATTTCAGGGATGAGAAAAGCAGAGAATATTCATGTTGCTCTGCCATCTTGGCTCCTTGACTGTGGTTAGTTCTTTACATTTTTTTCTTAGGTTAGAAGAAAGTTTGTATAACCAATTGAACTGTGGAATTTCTTTTAAGCTGCTATTAGTTTTATAATTGTGTTATGTATTTTGTATTTTTATTCATCATAGTAAGATTTGCTTAAAGTTTGTTGAGTCTTGAATTTTTTTGATTGTGGAAATTCATTATTCATCACTTGTGCTTTCAATGTCAACTTCTAGAAAGGGCAAAAATCTTTATTTCTATATTGTGGAAAATTACTGCATGATTTCATTCAAAAGAAGCCAAATTTATAATAGACTTTTTAAGGTAACAATTAAATTTATTTTGTAAAGCCTATGAAATTCTCCTCTCGTAGAACGTGAGAAAAAATATTCAATAATTTTAAAATTTCATCAATTATTGCTTTTCTAGATATTTTGCTTCTTTAGATTACAATTAAAATCTCTACTAATAGGAATAATAACAAGTATTATCAATAGGAAATTAGCTAATGAGTATTTATCTAACATTTCTATAGAAAAATATATATAGCAGAAAAATATATTTTAACATATTGAAATTCTTAACTGTTTGTATTATTTTAATATGACAATTGTACACAATTGTAATCTTTAGAAAAATCACTGATTACTGTATTTTTATCTCTAAGATTAACATTGACTTTCTTTTCTTGCAGGATGCAGAAAAAATATATTTTAATTACCCTGAACTTCTGGCACTTGGTATTACGTTGATTCAACATTTAGGACACAGCACTGATGTCAGTATTCATACAGAATTTTCCAATTGTCTGTCACCAGAATGGGAGATATTTCTTACAGAATATTATCCTTATTTCTTAATTGTCTCTGAAAGGGGTATAACACCTTGTCAAACAGACTTTTTAAATGTTTTTATTATTCATGCTTTTTAGAAGAAAATAAATATTCTACAGCCTTTGGGAATAGAGTCAGATGTCCTTAGAATTCATGGATACTATGGGGAAAAAACCCAATTCATGGATACTGTGCCTCAAGTTGTTATGTTCACCAACATTTTTTTGAAATGGTTAAATTAGGGTAAATCTCCCAGAAGGGATGAAAAATATAATATGTGAAAAATTAACCAGAGAACCAATAGTTTAAGTCTTCAGTCTCTCCTTTCTTCACCATCCCCCTTTTCTTTCTTAATACATAAGAGGCCAGTGTGGGGAAATATAAAGCAATTATACTACTACTAAGACCAGTAATTTCTTAATGGCTGGTTTTGTTAGAAATAAATGCATTTAAAATTTTCTTCTTATATGTGAATAATCCCAGCAATGAACAGTCCAAGCAAAAGGGGTGAAAGTCTATTTTAACTTGAATTAACTGATTCTTTTTTCTGCAGCCAAATGATCATGAACATTACTTTCCATCTTGTATTTATTTTAACTAGAGGTTTGTAATATGCATTTTTATTTGAACCAGAAGATTTACTTGTGTCTTTCATTTTTGAGAATGAGAAACAACTGCAACATGCCTTGTTTGCCTACATAATAGATTATTTCCAGAAGTCACAGGAAATAGAAATAGTTCTGTATGGTTATTTGAAACTAAACTTGGGAGACATGCAGAAACAGGTAATAACACATTTATTTTGAATTACTAAAGTTCAGCATTTGGTAATATACTTTTAATGATTTGTTCCATCTAGAAGACAGACATTTCCTTCCTGGCTTTCATGTTCTTACTGATTATATAAACTTACATCTTTGGGATGTGTTCTCCATCAAGGTGCATAGCTCTGTGGTAGAAAGAATCTTGCTAAATTTATTGATTACAAGACCCTAATCATTTTCTGCAAAAAACAAAAAAAAAAACCCCAAAAAACCACTTAGTATAAAATACACAGTAAAATTGAAGACAATGACTATGATAATTATAAGATCTCAAAATATATGGATGACCACAAGGAATTTTATCCCAAGAAGACAGGACTATTCCAGTATTCTGAAGAGGAAAAATATCTATGCAGCTAGTAAATTGAACTTAAACAATTTGTTCTTTGGTAATCTCTTATGAAGAATATGACCTAAGTCAATGGTTATTTTACCCTTCCGGTTTCTTGAAACATACTATCTGACATTGTTTTCCTTTCAACAGATCATTCTTTTTGGAAGAGTAGGTATGATGGGATGATGCAGTCAGGGTCATATGACTCTGGAGTCAATATGCTTACAAGCAATATACTTAGTTTCTCCTATATCAGACATCTCCATGTGGATTTTAATAGGCACTACAAGCTTACCGTGGCTTAAACAGACCCTTACCCAAAACCGATTCCATTGAAGTGTTCCCCATGTCAGTTAATGGCATCTCTATTCTTATAGCTATCTAGACAAACACCTTGGAGGTGTCCTTGACTTCACTCTTTTCCTCATACCCCAGATGCCATCCAACAGTAAATCCTGTCACTATGTATCTTGCACCTGCCACCTTTTCACCATCTCCATTACTGTGACTTTAAGACTCTGTCATCTCATGCATGGACAAATGCAGTAGGCTAACATACATTAACCTACTTGTATTTCTGCTTCTGTTCTTGATCTCCTATGATTTACTTTCTAGACAGTACTCAGAGTGATCTTTTAAAAGCATAAATATAATGTCTTGTTACCACTCTACTCAAAACTCTATGGAAATGTGTTAATCAAGCTTAGAATAAAATTCCTATAAACCCTACATAATATGTAGACACTAAAAAACCATTTTATAATGAATGAATGATGTTAAGTGATATGTCTAATTGACATCTTAAGTTTTTAGGAGAAGCAAAGTTTTTGGCTGAGACTGTGATACCCTGCCAAAGACTGAGCAAACTGTCTTAAGTCTGTATGGCTACCTCCCTCTATTATAGTCTCATTATCTTGCTGAACTTTTCAATTTCTTGCTCTTTTCCAACTTTCCCCAAAGTACAGACATTGTAGTGATAATAATTTTTAGTAGTAGTAGTTCATAATTACCAACCCACAAGAAGATAGCTGTTGAACATTGGGTAAATACATGGTATTTATCTCATTTGCTTCAGTGGCCACTGAAAAATATCTGACTTGATAGCACTAAAGAATTTATAGGTTAATCATTCAGAGACTTGCAAACTGGGCATGGCTTATCCAGATTTGTTAGTGAGTATACAGATCAGGAGGAGAAATTGTTAATATTAAAATGGCACTTAGAATCTACTTAAATGCAGTGCATTCTCATTTCCATTAAACATTTTCCAACTGTTCACTTCTTAGGCATTTCTTCAAAATTTTCTTTAAAATTTTTTAAAGATTAAATTTTAATATTGGTATTTTTACTGGGAAAAAACTCCTTTTTCTAGGATTAAATATCACTTAAGCTTTGAATACCATGTCTTGTAATCACTAGGACTTTAAGATATATTTTATTGCAGATATATCAAACTTTTTCCTTGCTTCAGAGTCTCTGGCCAGAAGGAGCTGACATAAGTGTCTTGCTGTTTCGTGCTCTGTGATACCAAAACTGTGTAAAAAAATGTTATATGATGCACAAGACCATGAAAGTTCAAATACATGCACCAAAAATCATAACACACAGGTGAGATTCTTTTTCTTCCTTCCTTCTTTCCTTCCTTCCTCCCTCCTTCCAGCCCTCCTTTTCTTTTTTCTTTCTTCTTCTTTCTTTCTTTCTTCTTTCATTTTTCAAAAATTAGTATCTAATTTTACTTTTAAACATGTGACAGTGCTTATGAATATGAGCCATAGGTGTACTCTCATCATTAAACAGATAATATGTGTTTGTTACATGTTTGATCAATAAGCATTGAGGTAACTGTATTGATCATATTCTAATGAAAGCATGTAGGGCTCTTTTCAAAACAAGTTAAGATTTTCTTCCTGTAGTGATCTTGTCACCTCTTTATTCCCTGACCAAACAATAAATATCATTTTATTCTTGAGTCAGCTGATTATCATTGATGCTGAAATTTCATAGGCCAGTTTCAAGACATAGGTGGTAACATCCCACAGGAGATTAGCTTTTATAAAAGCTGTTGGGGAGGAGTGTTACTGGAGGCAGCAATTATGGTGGTGATTAAGATACATGTACTCTGTTGCTCAGAACCCATTTTTTTCTGTTAAGAAGACCAATAATAATGGTGATGTTACTATTAATAACTTTAACTTTTATTGAGTCTTTATTATATGTTATTACCAGATACTTTATTCACATTATCATTAATCTTTACAGCCATTTGACACGTTAGATGGTCTTGTTGTTCTGCTTTATAGATGAATAGGAGTCAAACAGCTAATTGATGGCAGAGTTGGGATACAAACCCAAATTTTTGTTTGTTTTTTTTTGTTTGTTTCTGCTAGTATACAGATTATATCTCCTACTCAGTCCTAGTCTTCCATATTGAAACAGTTGTGACAATACGAAGCTTTATCACCCTCCTTTTATTGCTGCTTTGAGATTGTAAATAAATACATCATAATAAATACATAGACTGTAAACAAATGAATAAATAAATACATAGTAGACATACCTTCGATGGATAACCATCCTCCACCATTTTATTTATTTATTTATTTATTTAAAAAATTTTTTAACGTTTATTTATTTTTGAGACAGAGAGAGACAGAGCATGAGTGGGGGAGGGGGAGAGAGAGAGGGAGACACAGAATCAGAAGCGGGCTCCAGGCTCTGAACTCTCAGCACAGAGCCCGATGCAGGGCTCAAACCCACAAACCGAGAGATCATGACCTGGGCTGAAGTCGGACGCTTAACTGACTGAGCCACCCAGGAGCCCCAACTTTGTTCTTTTAGAAACACATGCATCGTGGGGCACCTTTGTGAGATCAAACCCTGTGTTGGGCTCTACACTGATAACATGGAGCCTGCTTGGGACTTTCTCTCCCTTTTCTCTCCCTGTCCTTGCCCCGTGCTTGCTCTATATCTCAAAAAAAAAAAAAAAAAAAAAAAAAAAAAAAAAAATTAAAAAAATCTAAGAAACACTTGCATCACAATGGTAAATTATTATTAGAGTTTTGTGTTCAAATATTAATTGTATTTCTAAGTACTACCAGTATAAAATCAAGAAAATGATAAATCAGAACTCATTTCCCTGAAAGGTGAAATTATACAAGATTATGCTGGAGATATTTTGTCAGAACTACCTTTTCTAAGCAAGTTTTGTAGAAAAACTGCCTTGTTTGTGATATTTATCTTATATATCACTGGGTATAATGAGCTGGATTTATTGTATATATTGTACATGCATGATTAAAATTCACATTGGAAGATAAGTTTTAATCACAATTTTGGTGAATTTTACTTTATACAAAATTGATTATTATGATTTTAAAAACATTAAAAATTTCTTTAAACAACTTTCTGTCATCCCTCACATATAGAGATATTTCTTTTACCTTTATTCTCAATATGGGTATGAGAAGTTAAGGGTATACTTAAAGGGAGTGAGTGGCTGAGGCATGGTGGTAGCCAAGATATAGAATTTAAAAGCTAGATGTGAAATGAATCATCAATGTGCATCTTGAAATCATCAGGAACAATGAGAGAAAAAAATAAGAGAAAGACATTAAGTTAGGTTTATATCTTTAGTGAAAGAAAGGGAGTAGTGAGGAGGATAATTCAGCAAGGAAGAGTTGTTGGAGTCGACACTGGAGTAAGGCTGTATGAGAGATATTTATGCTAAAATGTATCCGCTCTTTATCTGAAATTCAAATGTGTCCTACATTTTTATTTGCCAAACGTATTGGGAATTATCAGAGGCATATATTTCAATGAAATGGAAAGGGAAATAGCAGTCCTAAAACAGAAAGGAGGAGAAAGGAGTGGATTAAATTGCCTCTGGGCCCAATAGTAAGGGAGGAAATGAAGAAAAACTAGCCAGGCTTGAAGAAGAAGCAAAGGAAGCAAGCAGTTCCCCAGGGAAGAGTCAGGTTTAAAAAAAAAAATTAGTGTTTATTTATTTTGGGGAGAGTGAGAGAGAGAGAGACACAGACAGTGAGCAGGGAAGAGGCAGAGAGAGAGGGAGACACAGAATCTGAAGCAGGCTCCAAGCTCTGAGCTGTCAGCACAGAACCCAACGCGGGGCTCAAACCCATGAACCATGAGACCATGACCTGAGCCAAAGTTGATGCTTAACGAAGTGAGCCACACAGGTGCCCCAAGAGTCAGATTTTAGTCAAGAAAAGTTAGGCAAAGGGAATATTCAAAGAATAATTTATGCATAGAAGGAATTACTGATGGCAGTCTCCAAAGTCTAGAAGATACGGTGAAAGGTTTAGTGAGGTTATAGAAGTAGAGTCATAGGAACATTAAAGTCTGGTAATAATGGATGGTAACCTTGTAAGTGTAAATGTTGGGTGAAGAATGAGATGAACAGAGAAGTCCGTCCTCATGGAACTAGTTTTAAAGGTGGTTTAGGTAGTCCAAATATTAACCATTATTCTAGGGAATGGGTCTTTCAAGCAGTTAATGGTGATGAGACAAGGAAGGCTGAAATGTGCATGGTGCAGAGACAGTGTGGACATTAGTGGTCTCACAAGGAGATTGGTGCATTTGGAAGCAAACTCAATCCTATCAGTTGCATATATATGGCAGACATGACAGAATTAATCACTGTGAAAATAACACATTATTTTGCAAATAGTACATCTTTTCTTTTTAAAAATGAAAGTATATTCCTACATGACACCATGTAATAAAATAAGTTTTAAGTTGATAGAAATCTAAGTGTGAAAGACAATAGTTGCATTAGTGGAAGAAAATATAGGAAAATATTTTTATGACCTCAGGGTAGAGGTATTCACAGCATTCAAATGCTATATAAAATTTTCATCATTAAGAAAAATGTGATACATTTGACATTATTAATATTAAATACTTTAATACAAAAAATTAGGAGATAGTAAAATTGTGTATAGTCAGCATGAGATTACTATAAAGGACTTAGTGCAAAGAATTCCTAAAATTCATAAGAAAATGATGAATGAGACAGAAGAAAAGGGGCAAAAGAATAGAAACAGTTAACTAATAGAAGAGCAAGTGTGGTAATAGCCAGTAAAACTGTGAAAAGATGTTTAGCTTCATTGTTAATCAAGGAAATTAAATTTAATTAAGATTACAATTACATTTGGCTGTTATTCAACATCCTTCATTTTAGTAAAAGTTCTGACTTAGTGATGCCAAGGATGTGTGGCAATGGAAACAATGCAGGGAAGCAATAAAAACATTGTTTAAACATTGACATGGGAATAGAAATTGGTAAAACCTAGTGTAAAGATGTGCATTCTCTACAACCTGCAGTTTAACTAGAGAAACTCTTGTATATTTAAATAAGGAAAAGTTGCACTAATAATCGTTGCAGCATTCTTTGTTGAAGTAAACTAGATATCCAGCAGGAGGGTAATGAGAAGAAAATTGTGGGAAATTAATACAGTGAAACACTGCACAGTAAAGATAAATAACTGCACACAGATATCAAATGTATGAATCTCAAAATCATATGGTTAATGCCACACGGAAATTTAGAGAATAATGTACCTGTTATGATGCCATTTATGTGCAGTCTATTTAGCAGCGATATATAAATATGCACGGACATGATAAATACAAGATGGCAATTCCTTTTTAGAAGAGAGAAGAAAGGGTTTCTCAGAGGTAACTAGGAGGCTTAAAATATATCTGCAATATTTATTTCTTTAAAACAAAGAAGATCTGAAGTAAACCTAGAAAACTATTAGCATTTGACAAAGCCAGTGGTCATCCCATGGGTCACCTAGTGTCATGGTTTTAAATATCTTTTTTTTTTTTTTTGCTATCATATCAGCAAGTCTTGAATTCGTATCTCCAGATTTTTTGCTGTAAATTCCCCAAATTGTACCTTGACTCAAGCCTTTTGAACTCCTGATTCTTTTAATTTTTTTTAAGTTTATTTATTTATTTTTAGAGAGAGCAAGAGAGCGTGAGCTTGGGAGGGGCAGAGAGAGAGAATCCAAAGCAGGCTCTGCACTGCCAGCACTGAACCAGCACGGGGCTCGAACCCATGAACTGCTCACTCATGACCGGAGTCAAAATCTCCCCAGGCGCCCCTTGAACTCCTGATTTTAATTGGATATCGCATAGACATCCCACACTCAATGTGTAAATGCCAAACTCGTGAACTTCTTGTGGGAACCTGGTCATCCCTCAGTGTTTTCTTCTTCTTCTTCTTCTTCTTCTTCTTCTTCTTCTTCTTCTTCTTCATCTTCTCTTTTCTTCCAGTTTCTCAGGACAGAATTCTTGGAATCATCCTTGAGTCCTTATATTTCGCATACCACACCCAGTCTTTCAGCCAACCTCATTTCTCCGCCCCCAAAATTCACACAGAGTATTTCCTTTTCTTGCTTTTGCCTACCCTTCATATCCTGTACAATCTACCATCATTTCTTGATTATTGCAGTAGCCTCTAATTGGCCTCTTACTTCTGCCTTGGTCTCCTTCGCTATGCTCTCAACACAGCAGCCAGAGTAATGCCATAGAAGGAAAATCAGATTATTTCTCTCCTTTGCTCAAAGCCTTCCAAGGAGTTTCAAGTCAGTCAGAACAAAAGGACCACTGGGATCTTTTGCTCTCTATGCTCCAGCCTACTCTCCTTTACTTCTTAGGCCTCATTTCCTACTAATCTCTCCCAAGGTCTCTGGCTCTGTCCATGCTGGCCTCCTTTCTGTTTTGTCCCCATCTCCACCCCCGCTCCCAAGCTTCTTAGGATATAATTGACATATGACTTTGTACAAGTTTCAGGTGTAAAACCTGATGATGGGATGCACGTAAATATTGCAAAAGGATCACTGTAATAAGTCAGTTAACACATCTGTCACCTCGTAATTACCTTTTGTGGTGAGAGTCTTTAAGACCCACTCGTCTAACTACTTTCGAGTATACAATACAGTATTGTTAACTGTAGTTACCAAGACGTATGTTAGATCCCCAGAACATATTCATCTTAAATCTAGAAGTTTGTACACTTTGACCAACATCTTTCCACTTTTTTTCCATTCCTTAGACCCCCAGCAACCACCATTCTGCTCTGTTTCTATGAGCTTGTTTTTTGTTTGTTTTTTGTTTTTGTCTTTGTCTGGCTTATTTCACTGATCATATTAGTCTCAGGGTCTAACCATGTTGTCACAAATGGCAGGGTTTCCTTCTTTTTTATGACTGAGTAATATTCTACTGTATGCATGTGCTGCATTTTCTTTTTCGTTCATCTGTTGATGGACACTTAAGGTTTTTCCATGTCTTGGCCGTTGCATTTCTTGAAAACAACAGTTGCTCTCCCCCCTCTCAGCCTTTCTACTTCCTGCTACATTTGCCTGAAATGTTCTGACTCAAACAACCTTTAACCCATTGCTCAAATACTTTCTTAGCAAGGCTTTTCCTGACCATCTTGCTTAGAAGGATACCATCTGTGCCTCCCAGAACTCACTATCCTATCCCCCTGCTTTATTTTTTTTCCTTCACGCTTTATCATCTGGAATAGAATATATTTTGCCTTTATGTTTCTTTGTCTTCTGTAAGTTTTTGTTAGTAAATAAACTTCACAGAGACATTAAAAATTTTTTTTAATCTGTTTTGTTCACTGACGTATTCGGAGTCTGGAAGAGTACGCGGCACATAGCAGGCATTCAATAAATAGCTTGGAATGAGTGAATAGTAGGTTCACAGGTATCATTTATTCTCTAATCTTTTCTCTGTGCTTGAAATATTTTACAAACACACACACACAAACTCCCACCAATAAGCAAGCTAAAATAATCAAGAAGGGTCTCTCAGTGTCAGAAATATGATATTTTATGGGGGGGCTATATACTCTTCAACATTATTTGGTACCTACTTCAGTCCCACACACAAATAAATTCTTAATACGTGCTTTTATTACCACAGAGACAATTCTACAGATATTCCGGCCACTTCTTATTTCTTCAAGAGGTGCATTAAGTTTTTTAAAAACATGTTTTGCTTTTTAATAATTATAAATTATTCATAATTATAAAATTAAGGATAGAGACCCATTAAATAAGTTCATAGATTAGACTTAAAAAAATTACATGTGTGTTATACTGTATGCTTTTTGGTTTTTTTCCCTCAGTGATGACCCAGCTAATTTTATTCTCTTTTTCTTTTAAAGTTTTTATTTATTTATTTCAGGGGGGGGGGAGGGGCAGATAGAGAAGGAGAGAGAATCACAAGCAGGCTCTATGCTCACTGTGGAGCCCTATGCAGGCCTGATCTCATGATCGTGAGATCATGACCTGAACCTGTATCAAGAGCCAGGTGCTTACCTAAGGCACCCAGGTGCCTCTATCTTTTTTTAAGAAGGAAGAATTTGGTTAACTTGCACACTGGAATTCCTCTAGACCTCTCAGTGATGATTTTGAAAGGACTAAGCACAACAGTGGTGGTAAATATAAATAATTTCTAGTAAACATTTTCACCATTCTTATTTATTATAGAATTATATGTATAAGAAAAGAATGACTCATCTGACATTAATGAAGTCTAATTTATACTCTTTTTCTCTCTCTCTGCCACCATACACAGTCCCAGCACCTTTCACAGCAGAACTGGGAAGAACCTAGTTTCTATAGTATGAAAAATGAAATTTCAATCGATCTATTAGAGTAAAAACTGTTTTGCTTAGGTGAGATCATTAGCTTTTTATTTTTCTTAGATTGCTACAACAAATTACTTTACATGTTAGAACTAAAGTTCCTTTTAGTTCTTTGTTTTTCTTGGTGAAAAATTCCTGTTGTATTACTATATAAGACCAATGCCTTCATTGTCCCAATTTCTAATTACATTAGTTATTTGCTCTAAAATATTGTCTAGTAATGGTATTTATTAAGTGGAATAAGTTTCAAATGTTCAAATAATCTAATAATTATTTTGTCAGTAAGTTATCACGGGCCAGTATAGTTGTGTCATCTTGTTATCTTCTTGGATTTCAAACTGGTGCAGGAAAATCAGTGTAGGAAAAATTAAAAATCAGTTGCACCCAATTAGGATTTCTTATAGCTTGGGAAGTGGCAGCCAGCTTGGTATTGCAGGTCTCTGACACACTCATTCAACATCTAACCTACACATTGAGACCTACTATGTGCCCAGCTTTGTGTTGGGTTCTGGGAATACAACAGGGAACATGAAAGATACATTCTTGCCCTTGCAGTGCTCACAGTCTAGCAAAGCAGATATTAAACAAACCAATACAGAGATACTTCTTTAAAATTATGAATACTACAATTTAATGCAAAGGGTGTGAAGAGGGTTGGCTAGAAGGACTGGGCATTTTCAAGCCACATCTGAAAGATGAAGCTGATTAGTTGGGTGTGTGGTAGCGAGGGGTGGGGCAGGAGAGGGACACCATGACAGGAAGTGGTCAACGAGCTCGGGGTACAGAGAGTGATGTGAGATGAGTCTGGATCATGCAGGTTTCTGTAGGCCTTAATGAGGATTTTGAATGACCGAAGAGCAACAGGAAGCCACTGAAATGTTCAAACCACATGAGAGACATGATCAGGTTTACATTTTTAAAGAACTGCTTTGACATCGATATGGAAAAAGGATATAGTCCTTTTGGTTGTGTGCAGTATTGCTGCAGACAAAGAGTTGTTCTGAAAATTGATAATGCCTTGTTTCCAGAGTCCATTCTATGATAGTACCTGGAATTTGATTAAATTCTTTTAGTCAGGTATTTCTGCCTTAATTCTGGGGTGGTTTTCAGAGATTCTGTTTCTAAATCCAATGCTCTTAACAGACTGTTCATGTACTTTGTTCTTGAGTTTATGCCACTTGTCATCAACAATGCCAAGGAGCTGGTGTTTTCTCTGGTGGTTTTGATGCCCTGGAAGAAAAGAAGGGCATAAGCTCACCATGGACTCATTCTATGGGATATACCCATAATGCCTTGCTGATTGTAATAAAGTGAAAATACAAATAACAGATGCTGATTTAGATCCTTCCAAGATATTTAAATATGGCTCAAATAATTTCAGTTTCTATATCTCAATCTCTAACATGTTTATAATTAGGGTAATATGAGTTGTAACGGTATCTGTCAAAATCTTTTTTATGAATGTTCTCTGAATGAGACTCATAAATAGCATTGTCAGCATATTTTAATACTTTTTTTTATTTCCTACAGCTAAATCCTAAGATGCCAGAGGACAATGAGAAATCCAGAAATTACATCATTTCTATTACGTCTTTGGAAACTCTTTGATAGGAGGTAACAGATCAGTAAGGACTTTAAGAGAAAGAAGTCTGCCACCTCCAGAAAATTCTGTGCGGAAGATGAGAAAATACCAGGTACATTGTTGATTAGCAGGGCTTAGTCAGGTGGGGGTCCTAAGACCCTTTCCCTGCAAGAGCTTCATTAACAATATCCAGAATTGTACACATTGATAATCTTGTGTTCAGAGAAGGAAAAACTAATTTTCCTAAAAAAATTAATAGCTACAAACCAAGTATGCTCTAAATACCATCCATGAATTACAAAGATAAAATAATTTATTCTCCTTTTGGAATAATTGTAAAATGAAGAAATGTGTAATGAGGAAAAACCTACTAATAGGATCTTCACAGAGTTAGGTGCTGTTAACATATTGGTGCGTTTCTTTGTGGTCATTTTCCCTTTTGTATTATTAAAAATCTCTCAAAATAATTTTGTAACTGTGTAATCTATAATCTGGCCATGCTATTATTTGCTTATTTCCTTTTGAAATATGGAAAAATAGATAAGAAAAAGAAGAAAAGTCTATACTCACCTCCCACAGATAATCACTATTAAAATTTTGGCATATAATCTTTCAGTCATTTTTGTTCATATAGTGTATTTTTTTTTACAAGAAAATCCTTTTCTTTTTTTTTTTTTCAACGTTTATTTATTTTTGGGACAGAGAGAGACAGAGCATGAACGGGGGAGGGGCAGAGAGGGAGACACAGAATCGGAAACAGGCTCCAGGCTCTGAGCCATCAGCCCAGAGCCCCACGCGGGGCTCGAACTCCCGGCCGCGAGATGGTGACCTGGCTGAAGTCGGACGCTTAACCGACTGCGCCACCCAGGCGCCCCTCAGAAGGAAATTTGAACACTAATTTACCTTAAATACAGTTGATGTCAAACTAAATTTGACATTAAGTATGTATTTTCAAAAAAAATGTGATTTTTTTTTTTTCTTATCTAGAGGGAGCTTCTCGACATTGTAGATAATAATGAATCCGCTGTGGGGTGACTGGGTAGCTCAGTCAGTTGAGCATGCAACTCTTGATTTTGGCTCAGGTCATGATCTCACGGTTTGTGAGTTCAAGCCCTGCATTGGGCTCTGTGCTGATAGCATGGGGCCTGCTTTGGATTCTCTTTCTGTCTGTTCTCTGACCCTCCTCTGCTCATGCATGTGTGTTCTCCCTCTCTTTCTCAAAATAAATAAACATTAAAAAAAATGAATCGGCTGTGATTGTTGTTCTGACTTCATCAGGGAAAGCTTTCTGCTTCATACTACTGCATGGAGAAAATCCTGAGAGAGGGCAGCGAAGGGATAGTTGTTTATGTTGCCCCTACGGAGGCGTTGTGTCCATGTGACACTGCATATCTCACAGTAATTTTCCTCAACTGTAGTTTGTGTCCTCAGTCATAGGGAGGTACCACAGTCTATAGGCTCCGGCATTGCTGTCATGGATGTGAGTGCTTATGTGCTTGGGACCTCGAGCCAGTGTCTTACCTTAGTTTCTTCACCTGCAAAAGGGGATAAGAATATTTACTTTATGCTGTTTTCTAATCATTAAGTGAAATGTATGTAAAGCATCTAATACATTGTCTGGATGCAAACAATGATCAATAATTGGAACCATTCACACTTACCTTATATTCATTTTATTGCTTAAAACTCTCTAGGTCCAAGTTATTAAAAGACAAGATTTGACACTTTTGACAATTATGCTAAAGGAAACCATTCGATGTCTGTGCCAGGATTACATGACTTAAGAGAGCATAGACAAGTTCATGAGAGAAAGAGGGAGAGGCAGAAGCCCATCTCGGTTTTGCCCTTGCTGGGGTTCGATATGCTCTGTGAAATAGCCCCTGATTATTGCAATAGGTTTCTTCCTTTATGGCTACTGTATAAAAGAGTCTGGAAGCTCTTGGCTAAATCAGAACTTTTCTCTTCATCTAGAAGGGACTCAGGGTGTTCTTTCTTCTCTCTTTCCATATGAGAACCCTTAACTGCAGGCCTTAGAGATGCACTGAGAAGAGAGATTCAGATTGCTAATGTTGGAAAGGGTCGTCTCTATTGTATGACCCATTTTTCTCACTTTACAGATGAGGAAACTGAGGCTTAGTGAAATTAAGTAATGTGTCCATCACTGGATGGCTTATTTGATTTTTTAATAAAAAATAATCATCTGATTTCACCTGTACAAATATATCACATTTATATGGCATAGATTGTTTTTTGTTCACTGTTTCTGGCTGTCACATCAATAAGCACTGGGTGATATATTATACATTAGGAAAACTTTAAAATGGAACCAGTGGGAACCATTTAGGTGAAAAATACAGTTGATCCTTGAACAACACAGGGATTAGGTGCACTGTCACCCCCACCACTCTGTGCAGTCAAAAATCCAAATATAAGTTTTGACTCCCCAAACCTACTGTACTGTTTTTGCATGAAAATTGTTCCAGACATTAGTTCACTTTAAGAAATGTTTTGCAGTCTTGTCAATAATTATTGAAGAGCAGATTGTATATTTTAGGACTTAAGGCTCTTGTTAATCAAGTGGTAGAAACTGTCTGTAATTTATTTACCAAAGGGCTACGCAAAGGATTAGTGGTGTGTGGAGTTTCTACAAGAGATTAGTGTCATGACACCTTGAGTTGTCAGGTACGTCACAGACATGTACATGTAATGGATAATAACACATATTATGGCACTCCATTATACACTTAAAGGCTTTACTACAGGGATGAATTAAATTCACAATCACCCTGACAATTATATTTGAATAGATTAATTATAAGATTTTTCTTAATAATTTGGTCAACTTTCAAATAATTATATTTTCTTTTAATGTTTTATTTATTTTTGAGAGAGAGAGAGAGAGAGAGAAAGAGAGAGAGAATGTGAGTGTGGCAGGGGCAGACCAAGAGAGAAACACAGAGCTGTCAGCACAGAGCCTGATGCGGGACTTGAACCCACGAACAGTGAGATCATGACCTGAGCCAGAGCTGGATCCTTAACAGACTGAGCCACCTAGGTACCCTTCAAATAATTATGTTTTCTATACAAAGTAGAATGCTTTTCTTATCTGACGTTACAACATGAGTAAGCAGCTTCCTCTAATGGTGACGGTTTCAAATTGTTATGATCTCATATTCCCAATGTCCTATGTGCAAGAATATTTCTTAATGAAATAAGCTTAACTCCTTTTGAATGTATCAGTGGCAACATGCATCTATTACACAAATTCATTACATTTTCTCACAAAGGAGATGGTTGTTTTAATGGAAATGTCAATATGCATGTTCTGTCTAAAGTATTTTATTAATGTTTAAATGTTTAGAAAACTTAAGTTTTTTATTTTTAATTTTTTTTTAAAACAAACCAATGTTTCTCTATTCTTTAAAAACAGTTATTGGTGACAGTGCCTCAGTTTTGGAAATAGTCTTGTTATCACAAGAGAAACAAAACTGGCAAAAAGAATGAGATACGTCATATTTTATGGGGTATGCTACCTTTCAATGCCATTACCCCAGCTAAAGATTTTTTTTGTATATAAAAATATGTAGCTTATATATTTGTTTTTTAAACTTTAAAAAAATTTTTTTTAATGTTTATTTATTTTTGAGACAGAGAGAGACAGAGCATGAACGGGGGGAGGGTCAGAGAGAGGGAGACACAGAATCTGAAATAGGCTCCAGGCTCTGAGCTGTCAGCACAGAGCCCGACGAGGGGCTTGAACTCATGGACCGCGAGATCATGACCTGAGCCGAGTCGGTCGCTTAACCAACTGAGCCACCCAGGCGCCCCTGTAGCTTATATATTTAAATAAAGATGGCATTCCTATGGATGGAAATTAAAATAAATATTAATTTAATTATGGAGGGACTGTCTCTATATACTGGTGGTAAAAGGTAAGTCTGGAAGCAGTTGGGAATCGGGGCGAGAGAGAAAATTCTAGATTAAGAGTAACAGGAGCAGAAAAAAAGGATCCCAGAAATCAGTGGACACACCAATGACCAATTAGCAAATATAATTTTTTTTTCTTTCTTTCTTTCAGCTAGAGAACTTTTATCACACTGAACTGGCTATCTTTTAAGGGATACTTTCCTCTTTACTTATTACCAGGTATATAACCAGGTATATTGATATTTACTTATTACCAGCTATAATTAGACATGTTTTTTCTGTTTGTTGGTTTAAAATGCGTCATACTCTCAGTCTGCATTAGTTTGATTAATTCTATTAGGAAGTAATTAAAAAAAAACAAAATAGAAAGAAGCAAACAAACAAAAAATAGACTGAACAAGTAAACAAATAGGCAGGTTGCAAATTTAGAAAGATGATATGTAATTTGAATATTACTTCTTAGTTCTTTTCTAATGCAGGTGTTAAAGGTTATCTATTGATCTTCAATTACGGCATTAGCCACACTTGAAGTATTTAATTTTTTAATCATTCAGTTTAAAATGTCTTTTAATTTCCATCATGATTTATTTTTGTTCCACTGTGTATTTAAGAACTATATTTCCTAATTTCCAAAGTTACTTTTTCTTTAAACTATCTTTTGATTTTGTATTTCTAGCATAGTTGCGTTAGGTCAAGAATTAGTCTTATATTTTTCATCCTGTGCAGTTCAAATTAATAAGGGATTTTCATGGTGGCAATACATGTTGAGGCAATGAGATAAGCAAGCATTCTCAGTAGTACTTATAATAGCATAAAATATATGAAGTAGTCTGGAATAAATCTTTAAAAACATGTGCAAGCCTTTTATAAAGACATCTTTAAACTTTACCAAGTGATATTTAAATATATATATTTTTAAAAAGAATAAAAGTATTTAAATACAGATACAGAGAGGATGAGTCCATGTTTTTCTATTGGAAAATTCAATATTATGATTATAGTTGCCTGAATTTTTAGCTCAGTTTAGATACACATATTATTAGGCCCCCAAATTGTTGTATAGATTCAGTACAATAACAATAAAATCTTCCACATTTTTTCCCCTTGTCTTTCCATGTTGTGGGTGGGGGTGGGTAGGCCCGATGGGAGGGAGAAGTTGATTACCTGATTCTGAAATTTACCTAAAAACACGAAAGAACCAAAGTAGCGAAGATACTCTTTGAAAAAGAAGATCAGGTTGAACAAACTTGCTCTATCAGGTATCAGGATTTATTCTAGACCTGTGATAATCAAGACAGTGTCTACTTAAACCAGAGATAAACATATAGACAAAATGAGCCAGAGAACCCAGAAACAGAACCGCACACATTTTATTTAAGACAAAAGTGACATTGCAAAGGGTATTGGAAAAATTGGGAATCCATATGAAAAATAAATAAAATTAGATCACTTCTTCACATCATATACAAAAATCAAACCTACATGGTTGAAAAGCATAAATGTGAAAAATAAGTGAATGAAACTTTAGAATACAATATCTGGGGGTACCTGGGTGGCTCAGTTGGTTACGCGACCAACTTTGGCTCAGGTTATGATCTCACTGTTTGTGATTTGAGCCCTGCGTTGCTTTCTGTGCTAACAGCTCAGAGCCTGAAACCTGCTTCAGATTCTGTGTCGCCCTTTCTCTCTGCCCCTCCCTCCCCCCACTCTTTTCTCTTTCTTAAAAAAAAAAGCATTAAAAAAATTAGAATATAATATCTGAAGAGAATATCTTCACTTCTTAGGAGTAAAGATCTCTTTGTTTTTGAAAGAGATCATGGGGTAGGGGCAGAGAGACAGAGAGAGAGGGAGAGAGAATCCCAAGCAGATTCTGTGTTGTCAGTGCAGAGCCTGACATAGGAGCTCCATCTCACAAACCGTGAGATTATGACCTGCGCCTATATCAAGAGTTGGACACTTAACCAGCTGAGCCACCCAGGCGCCCCACGAAAGATCTCTTAAATAAGACCTGTAAAGCACAAACTATGAAAAATAGGTTAGCCAATTTGACTATATTAGAATTCAGAATTTTTATTCATCAAAATATTTCATTAAGATCATGAAATGACAAGGCACCGAGTGGAAGGTATTTTGTAACTTATAACGGTCCAAGAACTCTCATTCAAAGTATATCAAAATTTCCTTCAAATTATGAAGGGAAAGGTTACTCACAAAAGATTTCCAAGTGTCCATTTCTGAAAAGGAATTCTCCTGAAATACAAATTAAAATTACAATGAGATACCTCCACCAGATCAGTAAAAATTAGAATCTGACCGTATCGAGTGTTACAGAGGAAGGAAAGCAGCAGGAAAACTCCTACGCTGCCGGCAGGTGCTGCTTTGGAAATCGTTCCGACAAAATCTGATGAAGATGGCGATATTTGATGAACAGGGAAGTCCAGTTCTGATTATGTACCCTAGGACCAGAACAATAAGATTTAAGATCTTCAAAATTGAGGCAAGTAAGACAATTAAATTAGCACAGCATAGAATAATTGTGGTTTTAATTAATGAATTATTTATTTATTTAGAAAGAAAGAGAGAGAGCACAAGTGGGGAAAAGAGGCACAGGGAGAGGGAGAGAATCTTAAGCAGGCTGCATGCTCAGCATGGGGCCCAACGTGGGCCAAGGATCCCACTACCCAAGGATCATGACCTGAGCTGAAATCAAGAGTCACAGTCTCAGCCAACTGAGCCACTCAGTCACCCCAACAACACAGAATAATTGTAACATTATATTGAGCAAAGGAAGCTAGACACAAAAGAACACATGCTATGCAATTCCAATTATAAAAACTTACAAAACTGGCAAAATCAACTTGTGGTTTTTTTTCTGCATACACACACACATACGTATATGGAGAGAAATGTAATGAAAAAGGAGACGTAATTTTTTTTTAAAGTTTATTTATTTTTGAGAGAGGCAGAGACAGGATGCGAGTGGGTTAGGGGCAGCGAGAGAGAGGGAGACACAGCATCCGAAGCAGGCTCCGGGCTCTGAGCTGTCAGCACCGAGCCTGACGCAGGGCTTGAACCCACAAACTGTGAGATCATGACCTGAGCCGAAGTCAGACGCTCAACCGACTGAGCCACCCAGGCGGCCCGAGACATAATTTTTTTAAAGCAACACAAATTTCAAAGAAGGGGGCTATTATAATATAGATTTCTGAGGTGCTGGGAACATTTATCTTGATTTATGGGGATGTTGCTTTGTTAATCTGAATATCACTTTGTTAATACGAGAGGAGTCTATATTTTCTACAGTTTATTGAATGTTATATTTTATAATAAAGCAAAGATTAAAAAAGAATACGAAATTGGTATCAATCTTAGATATGAATAATTACATTGGACAGATCGCTATACATAAAATTATAACATCTATTGCTATTTTAATGTTTACTATGGGCAGTTGTTCTAAACAATTTCCAGCTATAAAGCTATTGACTCTTCAGAAAAATCCCGTGATGTAAGTAGTATTATTTTACCTACTGAATTGAGGCAAAGAGAGATGAACTTTCCCAAACTCATACAATGTTAAGTGACAGAGCCACGGGTAGAACGCGGGCAGCCTGCTTCCATTTCTGTGCTTTAAATGCTCTGTCACATTGCTGCACAGAGATACAGAACTCTCTCTACATGTAAAAAGATGAGGTTAAGTGTTCTCAAACATTACAATGAATTTAAAAGCTACGAAATGTTAATATAGAGTTATTTTAAGGCTTTTACGTCTTTGGTGGTTAAAACACTAGTGACTGATTCTTACCAAGTTCTCATTTCATCATTATAAATTCTGTATTTGTCTCTGATTTATCATTCTCCGGCACGGCGAACACACTCATGATTGTTGCACTTTACTAAAATCACTTTGTTATCAATATATTTTTGGTGTTCTTACATGCTTTTCTCTTTCTTTTTCTTCCTATTTTGAAGAAAAGTCCTTTGAAACCTTATCTTTACTTCTCCACTGTTCCTGTTTCATAGTGACCTTGATTTTTCATAGTAAAAATCAGAAATAAAGCATACACATAGGATTTTTGAAGCTGAGTTGTTTTTCTTTTCTTTTTCTTATTCTACTACAGATGCTCTATGTAGAGCATAACATACATAAGGATCTAATTTTGCTAAATCAAACTTTATTATTAGTTGAGAATTTTTGCAGAAATTATTTAAAATCAAGTCTCATAAAGTCGTTCCCATGTTCACATGTTTCTACTAATTGTACATATCACTGTGGCAAACTTATAATGAATCATTTCACTTATCTTGCCTTTATTTATAGTCACAGGGCTCAGGCTTTCCTCTAGATTTTTGACTAGTATAGAATGAATGCTCTAGGTACATTTGCAGACTAAGGCCTGGAGTAGTTAATTGATTTCAAATGAATTTATTTTATAATCATTTTTGTCTGTGTTTCAGTGGGATATTTCAGCCTATGTTTCAGTTTTTCATTTTGTCTGTATTTACCCATAAAGAGTAAATGTTTTATTTTGTAGAGTATTTTTTCATATTATTTTCTTTTTATGACAATCTATAATTTAGCCAATATTTCATTTGTAAATAAAAGTTAAAAAATGTGTGGCTTTTTGTTCATTTGTTCTCATTTATAAATGTTATTACCCTGGCAGGTAATAGTAGTGTAGCTGTCATAATGCATGATACAGCAAGTCATTTCTCAATATATTATTGGTAAAGTCTCAAATCCACGTTAATTCTTCTCAAAATCATGTTGGATTCTTTGACCAGCTTTGTCAGTGGGTGAATGAAGTATTGAATGTGGAGAGAGAAGGGAGTAATAAATTCTGGTAGCACATTTTGGAATAAATTGTAACTGATTTTATGTTGAACCAATTTAACCACGTTGTCAGTTTCACCGTCTGGAGGCAGAAATCGGAGTAGAAGTTTGGGCACATCTTCTTGTTATGATTTGGTGTCCCTCCCTGGCACTCTCTGTTAGTATAAGTCATCCTAAACATCTCACCGAGTAAGCCTGAGTTTTACATTCATTTTTATCACTATTAATAGACATTTAATTGTATCCAGTCATGAATTATTTAAAATAATCTCTAAAACCAAACCAAAACAAACCTCTCTTCAAGACTTGTTTTCCCTGATGGTGAGTGATATCCTGAAACCAATATTGGACTGTATGTTAACTAAACTTTAAATTAAAAAAAGACTTATTTTCTTTAAATTTTGTTGTTTGACTAGAAAGCATTTTCTCTCACCCTTGGATTAGATGTGGTTTCCATACTTAACCTGATTCCTCCCGAACTTTGTGTGAGATACTTTGATACTTAGGTTCTCAGAAAGCAGCATAAGGCACTTAGTTTAGAACCACCCTTTGCACACTACTTTTCTATGCAAAACATCAACAAATGTTTTCAAAATGAGACAACATGTACAGTGGAAATGGGTATACCCACTATATTTAGTCAATGCATTTCTTAAGGAATTTCAAAGTATCAGTTCTTGATATAAAAAGTAACAACTGATTAAACTGTGTGAACACAAATACAGTTTTTAATGTGTTCAAAATTAGAGGAGATTCTATTCTTTTAAAATCACCTTTTAGGGGCACCTGGCTGACTCAGTCAGTAGCACATGCGACTCTTGATCTTGGGGTCGTAAGTTCAAGCCCCACACTGGGCACAGAGCCTACTTAAAAAAAAAAAACTATTTAAAAAATCACTTTTTAATAATGTTTCTTAGCAAACAAATGGTATCCTAGATTTGTTTTTCTGTGACAATACCTATCTTTTTCTGCTGTTATAACTAGGCAGTTGGTGTTAATTAAAAGATACTGGCAAAACATTGAGAGCACAGCGGAAAATTCTAACTCATCACACATTTTGTGTTTGATGAAACAACAAAGAAAAAGAATAGAAAAGCCATTGTACAGAGTTAAACTGGGTATGACTATCGTAACCTGGGAGAAGAGCTCAGAATTACTGAGCACATTCTATGTGCTTGTGACAGATTAGAGTATTTTATACATTTAAAACAATTTGGCCTTTACTTAACCTCTGAAAAGAAATCAATTTTATTTTAATTTACAGAGGAAATAAAATAATAAACTAATTCTAGGATATTAAGTAACATATTGAAGTCCACACAGCTAATGGTGAACCTATTCAAGTTGAAGATTAAGCTCTTTCTAAAGATTATTTAGAAAAAAATGTGGCTCCTGCAAAATTTCATGTGGTTAAGAATAATGTAACAAGGATGTTTCACACCTTATTTTATAAGAACAAAATTAAAGTAAAAAACCTGTCTGGAGGGAGGTTTTGACATGTTGAGAAATGGTTGCTTTGAAATCCCTTATTTCATTTGTGGCCTAGAGCTATGCTCTCATTCCAGTTTCATACCACAAGAACGTCACTTCTCATGTGTTTTCTTGATGTGTGGATTATTCGTTGTTCTTCTACATCTTGCCTTTGCTTTTCAATCTCTTTATCTGGAGCGACTTTTCCTCCACATGTGAGCAGACTCTAGGTATTCATTATTTCAACGACATAGTCTAGAGGCACAGCTCAAATGCCTGCCACCTTGATTCTTTCAGCTCAAGGGCCATAGTATATCCTGTATTATGACATTTTCTACTGCCTATTGTGTTTTTTATATGCTTTATTTTTTTTGAAAAATATCTGACATTTTAAATATATAAGTAAATAGGCAATATTATTTATATACTAAGTATATATATTTATCTATCTCATGGTGTCTTATATTTTATATGTACTCTGAATATTTTACTACTGAATGAATGAATGTTGCTATATCTTATACATGTATGACTATTTCCATGAGGATTCTCTGAAGTAGTATACAAATCATAGTTTTCTGGCTATTTTCCAATGAAAATCTGAAAATCCCTATGTAACATTCATGTTTTTACTTGACAAATATTAAAGTACCTAGAATGTGCCAGACCCATTCTAGTCCCTGGAGACAATAGGAAACAGATTCTTTGTTTCATGGAGCTTAAATTTTAAGAGCATAGTGATTAAGCAAGATGTAGAATAAGTCAAAAAAATACATGCATAAATTTAAAAAATAGCACGTTAGGTAGTACTTAAAAAAATTCAAGTGCAATATTAATAGAGACATATGGAATATCAGCTTCTTAAATTAAAAAAAAAAATGGACAAGGGTCAAAAGAGGACACATATTCTTTCTGTGGCCTGGTAATATTCTCAAAGATAGGGAGATGATATAACATTAATAGTAATAGTAATACCTAATGTTCTTAAATAAATAACTGTATGACTATACATAGATTATATTTCACAGAGGCATGCTTTACAATAATACATAGAGAAATAAATTAGAAAATAATAATTAAATACCAGGAACTGAAAAAGAAGTTGTAGATTATAATTGAAAATTAAGACCAGGAGGAAAAGTGGAGCACATACATGCAGCAGAGGTCACTGAATCCTCTTTCAACTTTCTTCCCTCTGCACGGCACTGGTTCTAGTGTTTTATTGACAATGGGTTCATGCATTGCTCTCTCTAGGACTTCTGGTAGTTGTAATATCGTAATTACATCATTGCTTCAAAAGCAAATAGGTCTTAGCAGTCATTTCAATCCTCTCTTTGCAATATATTATAAAGAACAATACAATGATGTGTTCCCTAAAGGATAGGAACTTTCTCTTTGAACACTACCACCCATGTGCTGCACTTACACTCAACCATGTAAGTAGAAACCAATTTGGAAGTAAGTATCCAGTTTGTTAAAAATCTGCATATGGGATGTAACATTCATAATTTTCTATTTTATAGCTTTTAGGTAGAGAAATATGGAATACCTTTAGACTGTTGATTTTCTTCTTGGGAAACCATATTGCTTTATGATGCTATGGTATACCTTTGGCCAGAACGGCCCAGAATGCAGGTGTGCGTATAGATATATTCTATGGCTGACATTTCTAGTTCTGTGTCTATGCCAGTCCATCAGGAATAAACATATTGGTGAATGGTATATCTTCTGGATTAGATAAGAAGAGCACATTTCATTGTTAAGAGGATAAACTCTAGAACTGGGCAAGTTAGTTATATTTTCTATATATGCACTTTTCCCTGCCAATAAAGATAACAATATCTATTGTGTAGAGTTATTATAAAGATTAACTGAGTTGTTTGTAAAGTGGTTACAATAGTGTCTTGCCACATATAGTTTTAAAGTGAACATTTTAGGAACTTTAATTTCTTTTATCTCTAAAGCTAACTGCAATATTAAAAAATATTGTGTGTTGGTAGGTTCTAATGAAAGCAGAATCATATGCAACCATTACTTAGAGAACAGACCTGTTAGCCTATATGCACTTAACTGAATATGGGTGGGTATTGACTGCTTGAGAGATTTACTTCATAGTAGTATAAATGGAAAACTTTAGAAAGATGATGACTTCATTTTCCTTGGCATTTGTGGTTCTTTATTTTCAAGGATTTGGAACCTGAAGAATTCGGCTGCTTCAAAAATAAAGTAGTCCTTGAGAGGGCAGATGCAAAGAAATACGAAAAGGAACTGAAAAAGGAAAGGATTTACTGGATACAGCTGGACCCAAGCAGGGTAGTTAACACCATTAGAACTTATTTAAATAGAAGTTTAACATGGAATGAGTCAGACTTCTTCATTTAGCTTCAAGAGAATCACTCATAAAGCTCTTGCGGATTTGAAAATGGATATCTCATTACCATGCTTTGCTTCTCTACCTTAAATTTAGTTAGCTAGAGGTGGAAAGGCAAAAAATTATTACTTATGTCCTAGCTTGGACAACCCATACACGCTGGTACCATGTCCTTTTTGAATCTGCACTTCAGACAATAAAACTCAAGTTGGGGGGTACCTGGGTGGCTCAGTTGGTTGAGCGTCTGACTTTGGCTCAGGTCGTGATCTCATGGGCCATGACTTTGAGCCCCTCATCTGGCTCTGCCCTGGTAGTGTGGAGCCTGCTTGGGATTCTTTCTCTCTGCTGCTCCCCCACTCATGCTTTCTCTCAAAATAAACTTAAATAAACAAGCAAAAAACCATTGGGCTATTGCTTTTCATGGAAGGAGGAGTTCCCTGATTTGTGATGCCACTGGATCACGCCCTGATTTTCTTCTCCAATATATTTCCAAGGAAGACCTTTTGTCTACTTACTTGGAAAGGTAAATGCTCAGTTTTTCTCTGTGACCAAAAACCTGAATACATAGGAGGAGTGTTAAGAAGTATGCTATTTATCTTACTTTAGGCTCTATTCTTTGATGATATTCCATTAAAAAAAATACAAATGACAGTTTACTTTTTGAAAAACAGGTACTACGATATTTTAATGGCATGAGCAGTGTTACCCAGGGATAACTGATGGGACTACTAGAAGGAAAAGAATATGGATAAACACATTCATATATGCCAACATGTAATTGATCACTTGAGACCCTAGATTATGTTTAAGAGGTAATCATTTTTTGATCAGCATGGTCTCAGGTAATGGAAGATGTATTTCAATCTGTTTCTGGATCCCATCTCCTCATGCCATGTGGGAAGGAACCCATTTGTTTCTTTTTAAATTTTAATTGCGGGGACGCCTTGGTGGCTCAGTCGGTTAAGCTTCCAACTTGGGCTCAGGTCATGATCTCGCGGTCCGTGAGTTCAAGCCCCACGTCGGGCTCTGTGCTGACAGCTCAGAACCTGGAGCCTGTTTCAGATTCTGTGTCTCCTTCTCTCTGACCCTCCCCCATTCATGCTCTGTCTCTCTCTGTCTCAAAAATAAATAAACGTTAAAAAAAATTTTTTTTTAATTTTAATTGCGTACTGACTTGGGCATACCACCTGATCTGCCACCTGATGTCAAGAATTACTATTATATTAAATAGACGTTTTCAACACTAGCTGTTTATTAAAGTCACCTGGGGAGCTTGGTCTCATTTCTAAAAATTCTGATTCTATTGGCCTTTCCTGGGGCCAGGGAACAATGTTCTATGAAATTTTGGTGTACAGCTACAGGTGAGAATCTTTGGTTCATCGTTGCCATTATCTGGCATTTAATACATCGGGATGTATAGATGTCAGCCTAATCTGACTTAATCCTCTTGACTTGCCATCTCTTAGGAGGTGGCACTTTTAGCCTCCAAATAGTTCCATTCAATACCCTCTCCAGCAGACACTAACCATAAATTTCCTTCCCTTCAAACTTATGACATGTCTCATGGCAATAAACTGTGACATTCAGAACATGAAAATCCTCTTCTTATTGTCTAATAACTTTTGGTTGGTCAATTTACATTCTTTTCACCTAACATTCTAGTTTTAAGTATTTCTTTTTTAAAATTGTTTAATTTTAGATATTCTGTTGAAAATATTCATAGACCAAAAGTGTATGAATAGGATATCAGTTGAATGAATAAATGAATAAAATTCTCTCTTTATTTATTACCAGACATCCTCTGGTATTACAAGTCATGGTACATTAGACTAAATTCTGCTTTCAATCAAGATTTATGTGGCCAGCTTTTTCTGTCACGATATCATTTTCATTCTAAATTCATTTTTCGTTGGGAGGATGCTTATAAATTTTTCCCAATCATTTTACTAGATACACCTGCAGTTATTTTGTTTTTTTAGTTATATTGTTTCTTTGTGGTTTGATATGGCTTTGATTAATGTTATAATTTTACATGATGGGGATGTCAACACACTTTCCAATTATGAATTAGGTACCTCTCAACAGGTATGTAACAAAGTCTAAGTTGATATACTTTAGTCTTAGAGTTACTAACATTTTTTTTGCATTACATCTATAACGATCCTTGGCTTCTCTGTGGTTCATGGAAGGCAATTTCTTCAGTAAGTCTAGTTTTACTATGCTCAAAAAGAACTTTCATTGTAGGTGTCATTGTTTAAAATTTCTTTTTCTTTTTCTTTTTTTTGTATTTTTCTTATTTTTCTAGTTCATTTTCTGTTTTAAAATTTTTTTAAGTTTATTTTTGAGAGAGAGAGAGAGAGAGAGAGAGAATCTTAAGCAGACTCCACACTCAGCATGAAGGCCAATGCAGGGCTTGATACCCCAACCCTGGGACTGTGATCAGAGCCTGAATGAAGAGTTGGATGCTCAACTGACTGTGCCACCCCATGCCCCAAAGATTACTGAACACCCCAGGTGTTTTGTAGAATATGCCTTGATTGGAATTTATCTGGTATTTTTCGCATGATTAGACTAGGGTTATGTGTTTCTTGAAGGAAGACCACAGAGGTAATGTGCCACTCTTATATTAAAAATCAAGGGTATGACTACTGGCATGACTTACTACTATTGATGTTAATTTTGGGCATCCGGCAAAGATAGTATTTGTTAGATTTCTCCACTATAAAGTTACCTTTTATTCCACTTTCCCTACTATCCTCTTTGAAAAAAGTCACTATGTACAGCCCACACTTAAGGAGTAGGTAGTTCTATCTCTCTCTCTTTTTTTTTTTAAGTTTATTTATTTATTTTGAGAAAGAGAGAGAGCATGGGAGCAGAGAAGGGGCAGAGAGAGAGAGAGAGAGAGAGAGAGAGAGAGGGAATCCCAAGCAAGCTCTGTGCTGTCAGCATAGAGCCTGATGCAGGGCTCCAACCCACCAACCATGAGATCAGGACCTGAGCTGAAATCAAGAGTCAGACGCTTAACTGACTGAGCCACCCAGTTGCCACAGTTTCACCTCTTTATAGTTGGAGTATCTATATAAATTATTTGGAATTCTTTTGCACAGAAAATGTATCTTTTCTCCTTCATTTATTTATGTATCCAACATTTATTTCTACCAGTATGGACACATAGATATTTATTTTATGCTTTAGATTATGGTTCAGTGCTACTTTACTTTTTTTATTGCTCAACTTTCTCCAGTTTCGGCCATTGGGAGCTCTTTCACTTGCTTCCTGAATTTCTTTGCCATGCTTCCATTATCGTGTTGTTATTGCTGCTGTCATTGATGATCACTTTTTTACCTTCTAGCAAAATAAGATGCTGTAGGCTCACATTTTATATCTCTTGTCCTAGTTTTAGAAATATTCTTTTCTCCAAAGAGAACTGAATTTTTTTAAGGCCAGTCTGAAAAACTGTTACAATCAAGAGGAACCTAGTAACACATGTCTACTAAATGTAAAGTGATACCCTGGATGGATCCAGGAAAAGGACACTAGGTAAAAACTAATAAAATCTGAAAAAAGTATGAACTTCAGTTAATAATCCAATATTTTTTCATCAATTGTAACAAATGTACAGTACAAATTTAAAATATAATAGAGGAAATTAGATGCAGAGTATTTAGCAATGCTGTGTTATCTTTGTAAATCTAAAAAAATTTTAATATAGAGTTTATTTAGAAATATGTTCCATACATTAATTAAATGATGTGTTCTACAGGTACTGGCTGTACTTTTCTGTAAGAGTTCTTAGTTTAAATTTGTTATATATATATATATATGTATATGTATACACACACACATACATACATATAGTTGTTGTTGTTGTTGTTTGGTCCTCTATTAATTACTGAGGGTAGAATTATTAAGAGTGGAAAGTGTTAAAATCTCTTACTCTTATTGTAAATTTTTCTATTTCTCTTTGTAGTTCTGCCAGTTTTAATTTATATGTTTTTTTTAATTTTTTTTTAACGTTTATTTATTTTTGAGACAGAGAGAGACAGAGCATGAACGGGGGAGGGGCAGAGAGAGAGGGAGACACAGAATCGGAAACAGGCTCCAGGCTCTGAGCCATCAGCCCAGAGCCTGACGCGGGGCTCGAACTCACAGACCACGAGATCGTGACCTGAGCTGAAGTTGGCGCTTAACCGACTGAGCCACCCAGGCGCCCCTTATATGTTTTAATATAAACTATATTGTATAAGGACAAAATACATTGAAAGCTCCCTGAGGAAAAATGAAGAGATTACTCTAACAGAATGACATCTGACTTCCTGAAAACAAAAATGGAAGCCAGAAATAAGTAAAAATTTACCTTTAAAAACTGGAAGAAAATAGGGGAACCTGGGTGGCTCAGTCGGTTAAGCGTTTGACTTCAGCTCAGTTCATGATCTCATGGTTCATGAGTTCCAGCCCACGTCAGGCTCTGTGTTGACAGTTCAGAGCCTGGAGCCTGCTTCAGATTCTGTGTCTCCTTCTCTTTTTGCCCCTCCCTTCTGTCTCTCTCACACTGTGTTTCTCTAAAAAATAAACATTAAAAACAATTTTTAAAACTGGAAGAAAATAAGGGTCAACTTCGATTTTTACACACAGCAAAACTATTCTTCCAGAATGAGGGCAAAGTGGAAAATTTTGGACTAATAAAAACTAGGAGTGTTCATCATCTCACCCAATCACTAAAATAAAATTCTAGACAATTCAGGCCAAATTAAAGTAATTTCAGGAAAATAAAAGGTGGTCAAATATACACAAAAGAAAGATTCTAGAAAATGGTAAAAGTGGGTACAATAAAACATTTTTGTAACAAATGTTTTAGTAAATATTTTTATAAAACATTTCTTACAAAAATGTTTTACTGTATCCACATTTACCATTTTTATTTAGATAAAATAAAAATGTTTTAATGTACTCATATTTACAATTCTCATTTTCAAATAACACCTTGAAATAAAAAAAGACATAAAATATGTTATAATAGTATATGCTTCAGAAATGGAAGTTATTTGAAGTAATGTTCAAAGGGAGGATAAAATTATTGATCACTTTTTGACCTTTATAAGATAAATACAGATTATATAAATTTGTCAGTACCCACTTAAAGAACAGAATTTAAGTGTATAATGTCCAAACTACAGAGGAAAAATAAATAACATGAGAAACATCTAAATCAACGGAAAAGTAATCAAGAAAGCAGACAAAAGTATGTAAAACACAAATAGCACAATATAAAATTGTAGCTAGGTAATAAAATCTATAAATTATATTAAATATATATTATGCATATAAACTTAATGACTCTGATAGAACTTTTAAAAAAATGTGATTAACAAAATATCCAACTAGGCTTGATTGTTTGGAACATATTTAAAACGTGAGAAAAGGAAATGATTGAAAGGAAAAAAAATGCACAAATAACCAAAAGAAGGCTGATGTGGTTATGTCTATATCAAATAAAATATATTTTAAACGTGTATTTATTATTTATTTTTGAGAGAGAGAGCGAGCACAGGAGGAGCGAGAGAGAATCCTAAGAATCCCATCGCAGGGCTAGATTTCAAGACCATGAGATATTGCCCTGAGCTGAAATCAAGAGATGAATGCTTAACTGATTGAACCACCCAGGTGCCCCAAAATAAAATATATTTTTAAGATAAACTATTTGTTAGAGATACTGTTAGTCCCGCCATTAGAGAGGTATACTTATTTAATATTTTTACATAATATCACAAAGTCAAAAGAAGAAAGCCTAATTTTAAAAAAGCACATAGAATTGATAAATAAAATACTATATTGCTAAACTTATGTGGTACAGCAAAGCTAGTACTTGAGGAAAATGTGAGACTATAACTGTTGTCCATTTTGAAGGGAAGAAAACCTAAGAGGGAATCAAGACAGAACATAAACAACCTCAAGTAGGTAAGGTAGGGAAAAGAGAGATTATAGCTGATGGCTTCAGTTTTTTTTCTGAGAAATGTGAGTCAAAATAGCATTTCAAAATTGAAGTAGGAACGTAAAAAATCCCAGGAGCCATCCTTTATTCATATATCTGATCTCTCCTGAGAACACTATTCCTTACTCAATGATGCAATCATATGTTGTCCAGAATAATTTAAAAGTCTCCTACCAGATCATTCAGCTTTCATTCATCACCTCCTAAAATTAGTTCATAGAGAAGCCAAAACAATCATAAATATTAACCATATCATGCAACTCTCCTTTCTCTTAAAATCTAAGTTCCTCACAGTAGCTTTTTTAATGCTTGATATAACCTGGTTCTTGCTTTGCTTCTGATTTTATTCCCTACTCATTTCTCTTCTTAGAAATCTTTCAATGTAAACTTAATACTCCTTTTCTAACCTATTGCTTTTATTTCTGCAAAAAGAAATGCTTACTGAATGACTTTGATTTCACATTATTTTTAATCTGAAAATGGTAGGTAATTGCAATATTAAGGTAAAACATTAAAGTGAATGTAAAGCTCTATGAGGCTCACAATTATTTATTCCGAATGAAAATGCAGTTTCTATTTTTGGTGACACTAGCTTCCATTGTCTGTTACTCATAATTTCAGGGAGTCTGATCCAGTCAACATTTAGTGGCTATGTATACATCTATGTATTTGTATGTTAAATTTGTTTTTCAGATTTTTTTCTATCTTCTACCCATAGGAAGTAACTACTACTTCAACCCTTGCTTTGTAATATGCCATTAAATCTGTTGTTTTAAAGAAGATTCTGTTTATCTGGATGCCTTGAACTTTGACAGGTATTTATGCTACATGCCTTTTGTTACAGTTGTATACACTGGATCTGGAACATCCATTCAGTGAGCCAAGATAAACCATGTCTATTCTGAAACATTTGGAGACTACATAAAATATTTGAAAATGGGTTCTAGATATATGATATGAGTATGATTATATTTAATGAAATTTTAAGCAATCATTGGCTAAATAGATTAGCTTTCTTCACAATATTCTTGCTTTGGTACATATTATTGAATTTAAAAATACTATGAAGGAGAGGTAACCATACCTTTGGAGTTCCCAATTGGTTCCAGGCACCAATGATTGTAAATGGACTATCTACAATGGTCTCAGTTCAGACTGGTTTCTAGAAATACACTGGGAAATAAGATGAAAATTGCCCTGCTTAAAAGTGATGATCTTCAAACAGATACTACTAAAAGAACAAACGCATTTTAATATTTGTAAAATAAAATGTTTTAAACTTTGCTAAAATTAATATAGTAAGCAACAAAGAACTCTTTCAACATTTTTGAAATCTAATATTCCATATGATATAGGTAAGTTAGACATTAAGCAATTAGAGAGACAAGAAGTGAAGTTATTCAAAAATTATGTGATCAGCTCTTTAGATGTCCAGTCGTGCAGGAAGATGTGGAGAAGACCATCTAGGAAATGTGTTCTTCTATGATATTCTATTACCTAAGATAGGTTCTTAGAGTCTAATGTGAGCAAACTAAAGGGTCAATTTCCTCTAACATATCTTTGGTTCTCAGACTTATGGTCTTCATTGCCAAAACAGATGACAAAGAGTTGCCAAAGCAAAGGGACACTGTTTCATATTATTTAAATTACTTTAATTAATATAATTATTTCAGCTCGATTTTATAATAAGTCTCATAAGATGATGGGAATAAAAAACAATGTACCGTAAATAAACTCACTGTGACATTTGATTCTATTTTACAGTACCCTTATTCAACACAAAAGCATGCTTTTAACTTTCATGCTTTCAAGCATATGGAAAATTAAGCCCATGGTTTTTCTGTTTTAATTACCCCTGGGCTCTGCATATATTAAAAAAGAAACTTTTTCTATAAATATATATAGTCTAAAGCCTTTTAGAAATTAAATTTCAAAAAAATAATTAATGGCTCAAAAATATATAAGATACTGAAATGTTCACAATTCTTGGTTCAATGTTTTTGCACCTTATGTTTACTTTTCACTGTCATGCAGTTGTAATTATTCCTCTCTCCCTCTAATTTTTTTTTTACCATTTTCTGTTATACACACACATTTAATATAAAACATTATGAAATACCTAATTATAATAAAAGTACTATAATATATAATAAATAGTATATTAAAGCAATATGCAATGCCTAATATAAAATGTGAAAATATACCATACATTGTATATAGTATATAAGTAGATATAATAACACGTTTTGTGATAGAAATGTTTAATTGTCCCTTGGGGTATTACATTTGGAAGGCACACTACCAGAATTGCTTAAAATCTAACTTGATATTTTGATATATGTCTGTGTAGCTATTATTAGTTGTCCAACAATTATTGATATCTTTCAAGCAACCAAAGATCAAGTTCATGTTAGAATTTTGTTTTATATATTCTTTGCAATTCTTTGTCACAGAGGTAAGATTTAAATCTATTTTCACTAATTTAAGGTGTTAGTACAAATTATCTCTACTAATATCTCCTTTATTAGTTTATTTGTTTGATATTTCTTATTTGTTCGATATTTCTGAGACCAAGAGACTGAGTTTAACGTGATAAAATTAATTTCTAGGAATACCTGAATCAAGAATGTTTTCCTATTGGATATTCTGGACTCGTGTCCCATTTGTGCCACCATGAACCTGTGAATTTTGTTTTAGTAAGCTTGCTGGTGAAAGGTTTATTTCACAGGTTGTATAATCCAAGCAACATAAATGGTAAGCAAATAAGCTTTTCTCATACTTTTACTCATTAGACTCTGTGCACAAACACACACACACAAACACACACATACACACACACAGACCACATGTGTGTATTTACATACAGCCATACATTCCCCAGAACTGCATTTACTTTGGACGGCATGCCATTTTTTAACTGCTTTTTCTTTTTTTTTAAGTATTTTTTTAAGTTTATTTATTTTGAGAGAGAGAGAGAGAGAGAGAGAGAGAGAAAGAAAGCATGCTTGAGGAGAAGAGCATGTGTGCCCAGTGAGGGAGGAGGAGCGAGACAGGGAGAGAGAGAGAGAGAGAGAGAGAGAGAGAGAGAGAGAGAGAGAATCTTAAGCAGGCTCTGCTCTGTCAGTGTGGAGTCATATGGGGCTCAAACTCACAAATCTTGAGTTCTTGACCTGAGCTGAAATCAAGAGTTAATCAAGAGCTTATAACTGAGCCACCCAGGCGCCCAACTGTTTTTTCTTTTAATGCAGTTTGAACATTTTTCTTATTTTTGTTATTAAAGAGGTTTATGGAAATATTAAAATATTTATGAGTATATTTGTAATGTTATGTAAACATTCTTAATGACCATTTAATATACTTTACATTTGAAAGAATAAACACTTGAATAATAAATATTATTCTTCTGAAATCACAAGGCATTTTAAATATATATTAATTGATATAAATTTCAATAATTTATGTAAAGTCACCAATTTTATCTTTTTTTGCATCTGGTCATACACATGAAAAATAAGTCTCTGTGGTATCCTCACATTTAGGTCCTAATCATTAGCCGTCTTGTAGTAAAATATGAAGGTAACAGTTCAATGTCAAATATAAACCATAGGACTATATTGGAATCACAGTGTTGTCACCTGTAATGATTTTATTTTTTTTAATTTATAAATTATTTTTCCCTTTTCCATAACTTTTCCATAATGACATCAACTAGAGAATAATAAAGTGGATATGATCCAAACTCAAATGCAGACAGCTGGGAAGAGGAATATAGAATTAATATTCTATTGTTCATTTTATTTTTGGTAAATGGCCTAAATTGTTAGAATAATATAAAAATCATTAAAATAATATTATAGAACATACCTTAGTAACTACTAGATCAAACCATAAAACCTTTAATCTGTTTGAGTCTATATTTTTCCATTAAAGGATCGTACAAAGTAATCGTCAGTGAATTTTACTTATTTTATAAATATTGTGTGTATTGTATCACAACATTAAAAGAATAAGAAAAACTGAAATAATTTTTGCTATAATTCTATCGGTGTAAACACATCAAATTAACTTTTTTTTACTTGAAATCTGGAAGCTTCATTCTTAGTGTTCTTCATTTTTCCAGTAGCGGGAGGCAGCCGTGGCCTGTTTCCAAGTACTCACATTAATATGTGTTGTGTACTCATTCATTTACTGTCTAGTGATTGAGTGGCTATCAGCGTGGGCATAGCACTCTGCTAAATACTGTGGCAGATTGCAAATCAGGAATCAAACATAGGTTTTCCATCAAGGAGATTTTGTTCCTAAAATACTACAAGGTTTTGGGTATATGCAAATGTAGGAGATAAATACTCCAGGGAAAGAAAATATGAGGAACAAAGTCATGTCAGCGGGAGCTCTAGTGAGCTCTCTTTTGACTGTAACGTGTGCCAAGAGAGAGTGAGTGGGCATAAACATATGGTCTGGAATGGCAGATAAAGAATTTGGAAAGCAGCATACGGTCTTCACTCCTTAGCAAGTTTTGAACAGAGGTAGAAAAACTGAGTGGAACAAAGAAGCAGAAGGAGGATTTGAAGCCTATGATAGAATCCCATGGCAATTGTAGAACTAAGGCAAATGGCTATTCATTTCCCCCTCTACATTCCTACAGCTAACAGTGGGGACAAGGAAGGGCACCTGGGTGGCCCAGTCGGTTGAGTGCCTGACTTCCATTCAGGTTGTGATCTCCAGGTTCTTGAGTTTGAACCCAGCATCAGGCTTGCTGCGGTCAGTGTGGAGCCTGCTTTGGATCCTCTGTCCTCCTCTCTATCTGCCCCTCCCCCGCTTGCTCTCTCTCTCTCTCTCTCTCTCTCTCTCAAAAATACACATTAAAAATAAAGAAAACAAAACATTAAAAAAAAAAAAGAAAACCAGCAATCTGTGTCAATAGAGGGTCAATTAGTTTGCATTACTATAAGGTAATATTGTAATTTATTAAGAATTTACCAAAGTCTGGAAAGTGACTTTTTCAAATCTGGTTTACCTTGAAAATTTAAGTTTGGGTCTTAAGAACTGGCTCAGGGTATTTCTAAAATGACGAATTTTGTTCTTTAAAGTTTTGAAAAGTTAAACCCTTTATTTTGAACAGGCCAAAAGACATTTTCTGAAGATGTGATGCAAGCTTTAGTAGTGGTGTTAGCAGATCTTTTTGGAAGAAAATGTCTTCCTCTGTGTGTGAGAAACTTTAAAAAGAAATGTTCTCATTCAGTGGTAAGAAAAATATATACCCCAACTTTATAATTTCATGTAAAATCTTTCCATTATAACATGTACTATGATCGTATTTTCCTAATAACAAAAATTTTGGTGTCATTAGTTACTTTTGCTTCATCCTGCCTCAGTCAATGAGGAAAGATTGAAGTCTTCTTTAAAAATGAACAACTTTAGGGGCGCCTGGGTGGCGCAGTCGGTTAAGCGTCCGACTTCAGCCAGGTCACGATCTCGCGGTCCGTGAGTTCGAGCCCCGCGTCAGGCTCTGGGCTAATGGCTCAGAGCCTGGAGCCTGTTTCCGATTCTGTGTCTCCCTCTCTCTCTGCCCCTCCCCCGTTCATGCTCTGTCTCTCTCTGTCCCAAAAAGAAATAAAAAACGTTGAAAAAAAATTAAAAAAAAATGAACAACTTTATTTCTGATAGAGATTCTTAGCAGCAAGCTAGTAACATGATTTTTTTTTAATTACATTAAAGATGATCTCAGGGTACCGGGGTGAATCCATTGGTTGAACGTCCAACTCTTGATTTCGGCTCAGTTCATGATTCCAGGGTTATAGGATCGAGCCCCGTGACAGGTTCAGAGCTGAGCGTGGAGCCTGTTTAAGATCCTCTCTCTCTCTCTCTCTCTCTCTCTCTCAATCTCTCTCTCACCCTCTGCCCCCTACCCCATTCGTGCACTCTCTCTTTAAAAAAAAAAAAAAAGATTTCAAACAATATTATATTCAATAGTGAAATAATAATCACAGTAACATATATATTTGAAACAAGACGTGTTTCATTTTAACAGCCATTTGAAAATATTTTTCTCGGGATTGTCATTGTCAAATGTCAAGAAGTAAAAATGCAATGTAACTATTGGAAAAGTAAGGTTAGTGAGCATGTGGTAGGGTATTTTAAAGCCAGATAACTAGACTCCAGCTCTGCCACTGAGCATAGAAATGGCCTTAAGAAACTTTCTTTATCCAGGCCTGTTATTATCTGTAAATTGGGGAGCATAATACTATCTGCTTCAATGGATTGCTGTGAAGATTAAATGAGTTAATATATGCACTTGGTGCTTTTAGCTCTTATTTTCATAATTCCTGTTATTTTCAGATGAAATGACCGGCTACTAAAAAAAGCCCAAAGAATCAACAGAAAAGTGATTACAATTAATGACAGTTTAGTAGGTCTTCAAATGCAAAATAAGTCTAATAAAATGTAGCTTTCCCACATACTAAAGTTACAAAGAAAATATAATGTAAAATAATCTTTCTAACAATAAAAAATGGAAATTCACATGATACTATTGTTCACTTGTTAATTTGGCAAGATTGCAATTAATAGTTATATTGATAGGACTGTAAATAGATATATCCTTTAAAATATTCTTTAACGTAGTGTTTCTACTTCTTAGAATTTATAATAATTATATAATCAAAGATACACACAAAAAGATTGATGTAAAAATTTACCTCATTAGTTTCCTAAGGCTACTGTGACTAAGCACCACAACCTGTGTGGCTTAAACAACAAAAATTTGTGGGCTCTCGGTTCTGGAGGCCAGAAGTGCAGGCATGATTGCTTCCCTCTGAAGACTGAGGGAGAGTGTTCCATGCCTCTCTCCTAGCTGCTGGTGTTTTGTTGGCAATTTTTGACATTCCTTGGCTTATAGTCACATCAGCCCAATCTCTGCCTTCATGTTCACGGTGTTCTCCCTGTGTGCATGTCTCTGTGTCCAAGTTTCTTTTTATGAGAACACCAGTCATATCAGATTAGGGGCCCATCCTACTCTAATATGACTTCATCTTGACTAATTATATCCGCAATGACCCTATTTCCAAACAAGGTTACATTCTGAGATGCTGAGGTTTAGGATTTCGACATGATTTTTTGAGGAATACAGTTCAGTCTATGACATCATGCTTGCTTATAATTGAAAATTGGTGCTACCTACCACATCCAACAACAACAACAAAAAAGGTTAGATGAATTTTAGCATACCTATATGTGGCTATCTTATATGCAGCCACAAAAATTCATCTTTGAGAATAATATTCTGTGACATTGGAAATGCCCTAGATATTATGTTAAGCATAAGCATTAGACCGTAAAAACTGAATACTACAACATAAATGTGTCTATAGAAGACTGGAAGGAAATACTATATATCAAAATCCTTATGGCTCTATCTTCCTGTGTGGTAGGACCACAATTGACTTTAATGTTTATATTTATACTTTGCTGTAAGTAATAGTATTCATACTTAGAAATATACTTCCATCCAGACTTTTTTTTTTTAATTTTTTTTTCAACGTTTTTATTTATTTTTGGGACAGAGAGAGACAGAGCATGAACGGGGGTGGGGCAGAGAAAGAGGGAGACACAGAATTGGAAACAGGATCCAGGCTCTGAGCCATCAGCCCAGAGCCCGACGCGGGGCTCGAACTCACGGACCGCGAGATCGTGACCTGGCTGAAGTCGGACGCTTAACCGACTGCGCCACCCAGGGGCACCAATCCAGACTTTTAAAAATATTTTCACTCTGTGTCTCACAGACTTTGGTAATCTGCTTTTGTTTCAAATATCTACATTCATCTACATTTCATTGTTACTAGGTAATTCTAGATGATCTTCCCAAGGACTTTGCTACAGTGGCAACTGTGGAACTCAATAACATAATTAAAAAGAATTTTGGTTCTGGGGACCATGGGTGGCTCAGTTGGTTAAGTGCTGATTATTGATTTTGACTCAGGTGATGATCTCACACTTAGTAGGATTGAGCTCCGCATGGGGCTACGTGTTGCCAGCTGCTTGTGAATTCTCTCTCTCCCTCTGTCTCTGCCTCTCTCTTTCTCTCTCACAAGATAAATAAATAAACTTAAAAAATATTTTGGTTCCTTCCTCCTAATGATTTCTAAGTTGACTGACATGAAAAAAGCATACCAACTACTTTTGTCAAAAATTGATGATGTTGTGAATGTCTGTGAACAGAATGTGAGGTCAATAAAAGAAATAAATGTAAATATTTTGAGATAAAACTAAACTTCAGAAAATGAGGACAAAACTATTGTGAATAAATACACAGGAAACAATCTTTCAGCTCTATGCTCTAGAAATTTTATACTAGAAAGGACTTATATTATTTGGAATTAACTAAACCACCATGGATTTGACTTGACATTAAATGTGTAAAATATTTCTATGTTTTCTAGTGTCATTATAAGCTAACAAACCAATGCGTGGTCTAAATTTATTCTAGAATATCTCCTCTCCTATTGATGCTGTTTGCCTTTTAGTAGATAATGGCATTCTTAACTAGTTAAACTTTCAAATCTGGATAACTTTGAAAATATAAGAAAAGGAATTTTGGCATATTTATTTACTTATTAAATTTATTTATCTATTTTGAGAGAGAGAGAGAGAGAGAATCCCAGGCAGGCTTTGCACTGTCAGTGCAAAGCCTGATGCAGGGCTCAACCTCATGAACCATGAGATCATGAGCTGAGCCGAACCCAGGTGGACACCCAACCAACTGAGCCACCAAGGCACCCCTGGCATATTTATGAAGGGCCATTAGTATCTTATACTTCCTTGAGGACTATGGGGGACAGCAAAGAAGGTATTTCCTATGTCTTTGAGGAAAGGATAGAATAAATGAAAATGAAGATAACACAAACATAAGGAAAATTCTGTAATCTATGCCAGTAAAGTAAAGGTATTGGAAGTAGGAGATATACTTAGTGCCCCAAAATGAAAAGATGGAGAGAAGGAGAGAGTACTAAGAGGAAAATGGAAAGGGGGCAGAATTTCCTTTCCCTTACCTCCAGAAGCAAGGAGAAATAAAATGAAACAGTAAGGTCTGCTTTGGTTTATTCGTATTTCTGGATAGATTATTATTTTGGAATGTAGAGGCTTATGAAGGGTAAGAGAAAACGGTCAGTTTATTCAATCATGGAATAAGAAATCAGCTAGTAATGAGTCAACTTCATGGAAAAGAACTTAATTGTTCCCAGGCAATTGCCTACATTTGGGAGTTAGAGGGGTAGGTATAATTATTTTTCCTATTTGCCTCTGGGATGATTTCTGTGGTAGGCAAAATAATCCCCCTCCCTTAAAAAAAAGTCTGGATGCTAATCTTGGGAACCTATGAATATGTTATGTTATGTAACAAAGGGGGAACTGACATTGTACATTGAACTAAATTTTCTAATTTGTTGACTTTGAGATGAGGAAATTATCCTGGATTTTCTGGATTGATCCAATGTAATCACAAGGGTCCTTATAAATGAAAGACAGGGGCAAGGGAATCAGAGTCAAAGAGACATAGTACAAGAAAGATTTAACTGATCATTGCTGGCTTTGAAGGTGGAAAAGGGCCATGAGCCAAGGACTATGCTGCAGCCTAACGGGGCTGGAAAAGGCAAGGAAATAGATCCTCCCCTCTGGTCTCCAGAAGGAACCGACACAGCTCTGACTACACTTTGGTTTTAAGCCAATGAGATTCATTTTAGACTTCTGACTTCCAGAACTTCCATAACAAATTTAGATTGTGTTAAGCCAAAAGTTTGAGGTAATTTGTTATATCAGCATTAGGAGGCTAATACAACTTTTAGGAAAAGGGACATGTGAATAAAAAAACAGTAGACAAATAATAGGTCATATTTTTTTAGGTTTCTTTTAATGGAGATAAAATTCATATAACATACAATTAATCATTTTAAAGTATATAATCCTGTGGCATTTGGTATGGTAAAATGTGTGATAATCACCTTTATCTAATTAAAACAAATACAACCAAATGATGGTTGTTTTTTTCTTTTTCTTTTTTAAAGTTTTTATTTTAATGCCACTTGGTTAACAGGATCAGATGATTGTAACTATTAAAAATTGCAGAGTTTCTTACTAATAAATCCAAGTCACGCATTTAATTTTGGGAGCTTAAGGGTAAACATCAAACACTAGTGTTTTGCCTCTAAAGTTGGGATTGATTGAATACTTAATGTGGGAGTGATATGGATGAAGCTGAATTAGCATGATTTTCATTCTCATTCAAATATGTTATATAAAGCATAGTCCCGAGTGAAACTTCAATTATCTGTCCCCCAAATAAAACAACAATGCTCCCTTCTTGTAGATTCTATCTTCTATGTTACCATATGACAGGAAAATACTAGAATGTATCTTCTTAGCAGTCAGCTGGGTCTGAAAAAGAAAGACAAAGAGAAAGGGACAGACAGACTGACAGAGGAAGACACAGAGAAGTGTATATAGGAAAGGCAGAGATACATAAAGAAAGAGAGAGAAACAAAGACATAGAGACAGATAGTCAGGGAGAGAGAAGTAGGGAGAGATAAAAAAAATGAGACACAAACACAAAAAGACAGAGAGAGATGGACAGAAATAGAAATAGAGACAACATGGACAAAAAGGACAGACAATCATAGAGAGAGATTAACAGAGAAAGACAGACTAAGAGAATGTGACTGGAAAAAAGAGAGAGCAGTATAGACAAAGTAGAGGGGTAAAGAGGCACAGCTATGACAAAAAGTGGAGAGAACAACAGAAGATAAGCAGTAGGTCATTCAAAGAGAAACAACGAAACACACAGAGCTAAGTGTGTTATATAGTACAAGAAAGCAGTCAGAGAAGAGGATGGAAGGAAGGCCCGCAGGGAGGCTGGGAGGGGGAAGACAGAGAAAAATATGAGTCACATGACAGTAGCTCCTTCTCTCAAACTCACACCGAGGTGGGGCGGTAGGAGTGAGTTTGACAAGATCTAGAAACGTTCCTCTATTGCTTTTGCCTCCTGGCGACTGGCAGGAATTTCTTCCCTTCTGTTGGAATATGAGAGTTAACATAAGAAAGTGGCAATGATGTCAATTTTAACTCTATTATGAGAAATTTTGTAGTTTCTGTAGCTTGAGAGGAATTAGCTGACAATGAAACATATTTTAAAGGACAGATGGATGGCATTGGTTCTTGACCTGGGATTCTCAGATCCATTAGTGTCCAGTGAAGCTTTGTAAATGGTGTTTATCTAATTTCTGAGGGGATAGACATGGAATTACCCAACCAGACCAACTGTTGACTACAAATAATAACGCCACTAACACATGCCAGGATGTTTAGCGTAGGAAAAAAAAAAAGCCCTCCTGGAGATAGAATTCTTAAATTTTCACCTTAAATATTTTCCTTTTTTTAAAAAAGTCAGTAATTTCCCTAATACTAGTGATATAAACAAGTATGACTTGTTTTACAATAACTTGTGTTTAAAAGAAGAATTGTTTTAAATTAATTTATTTGATTTTCTAATTGACCTCTTATTCAACTTTTCAGGTAAAAGATGTAAAAACTCCGAACTGGGCTCTCGCCTGCTCCCCGGCCCGGAGAGTAGAACTGCTGTTTCCCCGTTTGCTCTCCCGTCCAGTACAACTGATCAAGATTTCTTCCCTATGAATGTGGTAAGTGATGTATGTGAAATTTTCTTTTATCCCATGTATTCTTTTAAAAGAAACAATTTTTACATGATTGTAATACTAGCTGTGTCCAGTGAAACAAAGCCACTTTACTCTTATTCCATAATAGCAGTACTTTGCACGGAACTAGAAAAAAAATTTTTTCTAAAACAACTTGAGTAGTTTTAGTATCACAATAATTGATATAGGTAAGGAAAAGGGTGTTAGTTTCTCGATTAATCATTATGTATGAATTGTGTCTTGCTGTGAATTACTATACCATAAGCCTTTGCCACTCCAGGTGCAAACCAAAGACCAACATCAGTATCATCTGCTAGATATGATGAAATCTTGGGAGCCATCTCAGAACTATTGAGTTCAAAATGCACAAACATTTGAGAAACCCTGCTATAAGTCATTTGAGGGCAGTTTGTGTTTGGTTACTTGTATGATCCCTCTACCTACAAGTGGTGTATGATACAGAATAGGAACTCAGTAAATATATATCAAACACTTTATGTATGTATGTATGTATGTTATTTAAATCCAAGTTAGTTAACATGTATGTACATATATATATACATATATACACATACATATATTATACATATATAATATATGTATGTGTATATATGTATATATGTATATATGTATATATGTATATATGTATAATATATATATGTATAATATATGTATGTGTATATATGTATGTAATGTATTACAATATATGTAATAATGATTTCAGGAATAGAATTTCATGATTCATCACTTACATACAACACCCAGTGCTCATCCCAACAAATGTCTTCCTTAATGTCCATCACCCATTTAGCCCATTCCCCCCGCAACACCCTGCCAGCAACCTTCAGTTTGCTCTCTGTATTTAAGAGTCTCTTATGGTTTGTCTCCCTTTCTGTTTTTATCACATTTTTGCTTCCCTTCTCTGATGTTCGTTTGTTTCGTTTCTTAAATTCCACGTATGAGAGAAATCATATGAAATCTATCTTTGGCTGACTTATTTTGCTTAGCATAGTACACTCTAGTTCCATCCACGTAGTTGCAAATGGCAAGATTTCATTTTTTTTTTTTTTTGATCACCGGGTAATATTCCATTGTATGTGTATATACCACATCTTTATCCATTCATCAGTCGGTGGGCATTTGTGCTCTTTCATACTTTGACTATTATTGATAGTGCTGCTATAAATATTGGGGTCTGTGTGCCCCTAAAAATCAGCATTTTTGTATCTTTTGTATAAATACCTACTAGTGCAATTGCTGGGTCCTCAGGTAGTTCTATTTTCAATTTTTTGAGGAACCTCCATACTGTTTTCCAGAGTGCCTGCACCAGCTTGCATTCCCACCAACAGTGCAAAACAGAGCCTCTTTCTCCATATCCTTGCCAACATCTGTTGCCCCAGTTGTTAATTTTTGCCATTCTGACAGGTGTAAGGTGGTATCTCATTGTGGTTTTGATTTGTATTTCCCTGATGATGAGTGATGTTGAGCCTTTTTACATGTGTTGGTTGGCCATGTGGATGTCTTCTATGGAGAAGTGTCTGTTCATGTCTTTTGCCCATTTCTTCACTGGATTATTTGTTTTTTGGGTGTTGACTTTGATAAGTTCTTTAGAGATTTTGGATACTAACTCTTTATCTGATATGTCGTTTGCAAATATCTTCTCCCATTCTGTCGGTTGCCTTTTAGTTTTGCTGATGGTTTCCTTCACTGTGCAGAAGCTTTTTTACTTTGATGAGGTCCCAATAGTTCATTTTTGCTTTTGTTTCCCTTGCCTCCAGAGACATGTTGAGTAAGAAGTTGCTGCAGCCAAGATCAAAGAGGTTTTGGTCTGCTTTCTCCTCGAGGATTTTGATGGATTCCTGACTTACATTTAGGTATTTCATCCATCTTGAGTTTATTTTTGTGTATGGTGTAAGAAAGTGGTCCAGGTTCATTCTTCTGCATGTTGCTGTCCAGTTTTCCCAGCACCACTTGCTGAAGACACTGTGTTTATTCCATTGGGTATTCTTTCCTGCTTTGTCAAAGATCAGTTGGCCATATTTTTGTGGATCCATTTCTGGGTGCTCTGTTCTGTTCCATTGATCTGAGTGTCTGTTTTTGTGCCAGTACCTTACTGTCTTGATGATTACAGCTTTGTAATAAAGTTTGAAGTCTGGGATTGTGATGCCTCCTGCTTTGGTTTTCTTTTTCAAGGTTGCTTTGGCTATTTGGGGTCTTTTCTGGTTCCATACAAACTTAGGATTATTTGTTCTAGCTCTGTGAAGAATGCTGGTATTATTTTGATAGGGATTGCATTGAATATGTAGATTGATTTGGGTAGTATCGACATTTTAACAATATTTGTTCTTCCTATCCAGAAGCATGAAATCTTTCTCCATTTTTTGGTGTCTTCTTCAATTTCTTTCATAAGCTTTCTATGGTTTTCAGTGTATAGATTTTTCAACTCTTTGGTTAAATTCATTCCTAGGTATTTTATGTATTTTGTGCAATTGTAAATGGGATCAATTCCTTGATTTCTCTTTCTGTCGCTTCCTTGTTGGTGTTTAGGAATGCAACCGATTTCTGTGCATTGATTTTATATCCTGAAACTTTGCTGAATTCAAAAATCAATTTAGCAGTCTCTTGGTGGAATCTTTCGGGTTTTCCATATAGAGTATCATGTCATCTGCGAAGAGTGAAAGTTTGACCTCCTCCTGGCCAATTTGGATGCCTTTTATTTCTTTGTGTTGTCTGATTGCAGAGGCTAAGATTTCCAATACTATGTTGAATAACAGTGGTGAGAGTGGACATCCCTGTTTTGTTCCTGACCTTAGGGGGAAAGATCTCAGTTTTTCCCCATTGAGGATGATATTAGCGTTGGGTCGTTCATATATGGCTTTTATTATCTCGAGGTATGCTCCTTCTATCCCTACTTTCTTGAAGGTTTTTATCAAGAAAGGATGCTGTATTTTGTCAAATGCTTTCTCTGCATCTATCGAGAGGATCATATGGTTCTTGTCCTTTCTTTTATTGATATGATGAATCATGTTAGTTGTTTTGCAGGTATTGAACCAGCCCTGCATCCCAGGTATAAATCCCACATGGTCATGGTGAATAATTTTTTTAATGTATTGTTGGGGCCAGTTGGCTAATATCTTGTTGAGGATTTTTGCACCCATGTTCTTCAGGGAAATTGGTCTATAGTTTTCCTTTTTAGTAGGGTCTCTGTCTGGTTTTGGAATCAAGGTAATGCTGGCTTAACAGAAAGAGTTTGGAAGTTTTCCTTCCATTTCTACTTTTTGGAACAGCTTCAAGAGAATAGGTGTTCACTCTTCCTTAAATGTTTGGTAGAATTCACCTGGAAAGCCATCTGGCCCTGGACTCTTGTTTTTTTAGGAGACTTTTGATTAATAAATCGATTTCCTTACTGGTTATGGGTCTGTTCAAATTTTCTGTTTCTTTCTGTTTCAGTTTTGGTAGTGTATATGTTTCTAGGAATTTGTCCATTTCTTCCACATTGCCCATTTTATTGGCATATAATTGCTCATAATATTCTCTTATTGTTTTTGTTTCTGCTGTGTTGGTTGTGATCTCTCCTCTTTCATTCTTGATTTTATTTATTTGGGTCCTTTCCTTTTTCTTTTTGATCAAACTGGCTAGTGGTTTATCAATTTTGTTAATTCTTTCAAAAAACCAGCTTCTGAATTCATTGATCTGTTCTACTGTTTTTTTTTTTTTTTGGTTTTGATAGCATTAATTTCTCCTCTAATCTTTATTATTTCCTGTTTTCTGCTGGTTTTGGGTTTTATTTGCTGTTCTTTTTCCAGATCCTTAAGGCATAAGGTTAGGTTGTGTATGTGAGATCTTTCTTCCTTCTTTAGGAAGACCTGGATTGCTATATACTTTCCTCTTATGACTGCCATTGCTGTGTCCCAGAGGTTTGGAGTTGTGGTATTATCATTTTCATTGACTTCCATATACTTTTTAATTTCCTCTTTAACTGCTTGGTTAGCCCATTCATTCTTTAGTAGGATGTTCTTCAGTCTCCAAGTATTTGTAACCTTTCCAAATTTTTTCTTGTGGTTGATTTCGGGTTTCATAGCATTGTGGTCTGAAAATATGTCCGGTATGCTCTCAATCTTTTTGTACTTACTTAGGGCTGCTTTGTGTCCCAGTATATGGTCTATTCTGGAGAACAATCCATGTGCACTGGAGAAGAATGCATATTCTGCTGCTTTAGGATGAAATGTTCTGAATATATCTGTTAAGTCCATCTGGTCCAGTGTGTCATTCAAAGCCATTGTTTCCTTGTTGATTTTTTGATTAGGTGATCTGTCCATTACTGTGAATGAGGTGTTGAAGTCTCTTACTATTATGGTGTTACTATCGATGAGTTTCTTTATGTTTGTGATTAAATTGATTTATATATTTGGCTGCTCTCACATTTGGCACATAAATGTTTACAATTGTTAGGCTTCTTGGTGGATTGACCCCTTGGTTTTGATATAATGCCCTTCTGCATCTCTTGATAGTCTTTATTTTAAAGTCTAGATTGTCTGATATAAGTATGGCTACACCAGTTTTCTTTTGTTGACCATTAGCATGACAGATGGTTCTCCATCCCCTTATTTTCAATCTGAAGGTGTCTTTAGGTCTAAAGTGGGACTCTTGTAAACAGCATATACATGGATCTTGTTTTCTTATCCATTCTGTTATCCTGTGTCTTTTGATTGGAGCATTGAGTCCATTGATGATTTGAGTGAGTACTGAAAGATATGAATCTATTATTATGATGCTTGTAGAGTTGGAATTTCTGGTGGTGATCTCTCGTCCTTTCTAATCTTTGTTGCTTTTCTTATTTATTTATTTATATTTTCATCTTTTCTCCCCTCAGAGAGTCCCCCTTAACATTTCTTTCAGGGCTGGTTTAGTGGTCACAAACTCCTTTAATTTTTGTTTGTCTGGGAAACTTTTTATCTCTCCTTCCACTCTGAATGACAGCTCGCTGGATAAAGAATTCCTGGCTGCATATTTTTTTGATTCAGCACACTGAGTATATCTTGCCTCTTCTTTCTGGCCTGCCAAATTTCTGTGGATAGGTCTGCTACAAACCTGATCTGTCTTTCCTTGTAGGTTAGGGATTTTTTTTCCTTGCTGCTTTTATGATTCTCTCCTTGCCTAAACATTTTGTGAATTTGACTATGATATGCCTTGTTGATGGTCGGTTTTTGTTGGATCTAATGGGAGTCCTCTGTGCTTCCTGGATTTTGATGTCTGTGTCTTTCCCCAGGTTGGGAACGTTTTCCGCTATGATTTGCTCACATAACCCTTCTACCCCTATTTCTCTCTCTTCCTCTTCTCGGACCCCTATATTTGATGTTGTTCCTTTTTAATGAGTCACTGATTTCTCTAATTCTTAAATCATGCCCTTTTGCCTTAATCTCCTTCTCTTTTTCTGCTTCATTATTCTCTATAAGTTTGTCCTCTATATCGCTGATTCTCTGTTCTGCATCATCCATCTTTGCTGCTGCTACATCCATCTGTGATTACAGCTCAGTTATAACATTTTTAATTTCATTCTGGCTATTTTTTGCATCTTTTATCTCTGCAGAAAAGGATTCTAAAGTATTTTCAACTCCAGCTAGTATTCTTATTATCGTGATTCTAAATTCTGGTTCAGAGATCTTGCTTGTATCTGTGATGGTTCAATCTCTGGCTGTAGTTTCTTAGTGCTCTTTCTTTTGGGGTGAATTCCTTTGTTTTGTCATTTTGAAGGGAGAAAAGGAATTAATGAGGTAGAAAAATTAAAATTAAAAAATTAAAATTAAAAAATATTAAAATTATACAATTAAACACACACACACCCACACACAAATAGAATAAATGATGCCAGATCCTAGGTATGTTTTGTTCTGGGTGTTGAAAGTGGTTTCACAGATTAGAGAAAAAAAAGGGGGGGAAGAAAAAAAAAAAGGAAATCGTTTGAGAATTTGAAAAAATGAATAACTGAATTAGAGTAAAATGAGATGATCGAGGTAAAATAGAATTTGAAAAAATATATACAGAAGTAAAGAATATGGTAGAAAAAAACTGAAGAAAAATATTTTTATCAAAAATTAAAAATGAATTTTTCTTTTTATATATTCAAGAAAAAGAAAAGAAATGAAAAAGAGAAAAAAGGAGAAAAAAGAAAAAAAAAGGAAATCGTTTGAAAATTTGAAAAGGTGAATACACTGTAGTAGACTAAAATAAAATGGTGGAAGTCAAATAGAATTTGAAAAAAATTTACATAAAAGAAAAAATATAGTAAAAAAATTAAAGAAAAAAATATTTTTAATAGATATTGAAGGTAAAAATGAAGTTTTTCTCTTTTTGCATTCAAGAAAAAAAGAAATGAAAAAGAGAAAAAAGAAAAGAAAGAAAAAGGAGATTGAAAATTTGAAAAGGTGAATACACTGAAGTAGACTAAAATAAAATGATGGAAGTAAAATAGATTTTGAATAAATTTACACAAAATTAAGAAATATAGTAATAAAAATTAAAGAAAAAAACATTTTTAATAAAAATTGAAAATGAAAATGTATTTTTTCTCCTTCTGTATTCAAGAAAAAGAAGTGTAAAAGAGAAAAAAAAGAAAGAAAATTGAATGATGGACCTGCTAACAGATTGAATTAGGACTGAAATTACTTCGTTTTTCTCTATAAGTCAGTCTTTGTGGTGCTTTATAGTCCATAAACTAAGCCGGCAGTGAGACTTGTGTTCTTGAAGAATGAGGTTGGTCCAGTTGGGCGGGGCTGAGTGTAATGGCGCCGCTTTCCACTAGATGGCGCTGCTAGCCTACTTTGGTGGAGTGTTGTGGCTCTCGTAGGTGCGTATGTGCATGCGCGGGAGTGGTAAAAATGGTGTCACCCAGCTATCCAGTCTGTTTTCCTGGATCAGCAATCGCACACCCATCCTCTGTCTTCAGCTTTTGTCAACTCCCTGCTTTTTCACTGTCTGTGACCAGGCCCCAGGCAGTACCTCTCTCCCGAGATTGGCTGAGATGCGGCTGCTTTCCCCAGCCTCTTCTGAAGGACTGAGGCTTTGACCGGTTCTGCCCTTCTGCGGGAGGGTCTCAGTGAGCAATGGCTGAATGTCAGCTCCACCCAGGAACGCTTGTGGGACCCTGCTGCTGCCGGTGCCCCGAGACTGTGGCCAGGTGCCAGCCCGCCCCAGAAAAACTTCGCGAGATAGTGTAGCAGCAGCTTTTCAGGGATTGTGGAAAATCACAACACGCATCTGGCAGGCTTCACTCTTAACAACCTTGTTTCAGCACCAGCGAATGTGACCACCCTCTGGGGTCTGGTGGGACCAGGTGGCTTCAACAGTCTCTACCAAATGTCCTTCCAGCAGTGGAACCGCTTTTCTCCGCTTTTCACTCTAATCCTGGGGATTCGCCCTTCCCACCAGAGCACTGCCAGGTATGGAGCTGTGGAGTTGCAGACTGCGCTCCCTTTGTTTACAGTCTCAATAGAATTTAAACCCTCTCCTTTCTCCTTTCTCCCTTTTTAGTTTAGTCTCTGCAGCTGTTTCCAATTTTCCACTTTCTCTCCAGCTCCTCTTGGGGAGGGGTGCTTTTCGCGTATTCTCCACTCCACCCTCTCTCCACTCACAAAAGCACCTTCCTTCCTGCGCCTCTCGCTCCCCAAGTTCACTTCTTCGCGCCGGGTACCTGCTGAATTCTGTGGTTCAGTTTGTGCAGATTGTTGTGTTAATTCTCCAGTCAGTTTTTTAGGTGTGTAGGATGGTTTAGTGTTGGTCTGGCTGTATTTCATGGACACGAGACACACAAAAATCTTCCATGCTGTTCTGCCATCTTGGCTCCTCCCCATAATTTTCATTAAAAAAAAAAAAATTATAACCATTCTAGGGGGTGTGAAGTGATACCTATCTTATTGTGGTTTTGATTTGCATTTCCCTAATAACTTATGATGTTGAGCATCTTTTCATGTTATGGCACAATATATATATTCTCTTTGGAGAAATGTCTATTGGAGACCTTTATCCAAGTTTAATTGTGTTGTACTTCTTTTTGTTCTTGATTTGTAGATATTCTTTATATATTTTAGATATAAACCCTTTCAAAATATATGATTTGCAAATATTTTCTCCTATAAGTCATTTCCTTTATTTGATAATGTTCTTTGGTACACAAAAGTTTTTAATTTTTTTAAGTTTATTTATTTTGAGAGAGAGAGAGAGACAGAGCACACAGGTAGGGGAGGGGCAGAGAGAGACAGAATATGAGGCTAGTGCAGAGACCAATATGAGGCTTGAACCCACAAACCGTGAGATCATGACCTGAGCCGAAGTCAAGAGCTGGATGCTTAACCAAGTGAGCCACACAGGTGCCCTAAAAGTTTTTTCTGATGGAGTCCAATCTATTTTTCCTTTTGTTTTCATGCTTTTGGTGTTATAGCTAAGAATCCATTTGCCAATCAAAGTTAATGAAGAATTATCCCTGTGTTTTCTTATAAAAATGTTAAGATTTAGCTGTTGAATCCATTTGAATAAATTTTGATATATATCATTGATACATTTAAAAATAAATTTTGGTATATGTTGTGACATAAGGGTCCAATTCATTCATTAACATATGGATATACAGTTTCCCAGCATCATTCTTTGAATTCTGTTTTCATTCAATAGTCTTGGCACCTTCTCAAAGTCCAGTTGGCCATAGATGTATGGGTTTATTTCTGAACTCTCATTTCTGTTCTATTATTCTATACGTCTATACATCTATACGTTCTATTATTCTATACCAGCTTGTGCTGGTACTGCACTTTTTTGATTACTATTTCGATTAGCTTTTAAAACAGGGAAATGTTTCTTCCAACTTTGCTGTTTGTATTCAGTATTGTTTTGGGTATTCAAAGTCCTTTGCTGTTCCATATTAATTCAGGGATTGCTTTTCCACTTTTACAAAAAGGGATAAGGGAATTCTGATAGGGATTCCAATGAATCTATAGATCACTTTATATAGCATTGTCATCAGTATTAATTCTTCCAATCCATAAACAAATGTGTACTTCCATTTTTTAGTTCTTCTTTAATTTCTTTCAGCAATGTTGTAGTTTTCAGCGTGCAAGTCTTTAACCTTGAATAAATTTATTCTTAGGTATTTTATTATTTTGGATGCTATTGTAATTGGATATTTTTAAGTACCTTGCTTGTGTATAAAAACACAACTGATTTTTGAATGTTGATATTAAACTCTATAACTCTAAAATTTATTGGCTCTAATACTTATTTTGTGGATTCTTCAGGAATTTATCTTTCTTTAATGTTTTTAATTTATTTTTGAGGGAGAGATAGAGAGAGAGAGAAGTAGAGAGAGAGGGATACACAGAATCCAAAGCAGGCTCCAGGTTCTGAGCTGCCAGCACAGAGCCTGATGTGGGGCTTGAACTCATGAAATGTGAGATCATGACCTGAGCTGAAGTTGGATGGTTAATGGACAGAGCCACCTAAATGCCCCATCAGAAATTTCTATATATGGGATCATGTCATCTGTGAATAGAGTTTTGCTTTCTCCTTTCCGATGTAGATGCCTTCTTTGTTATTTTTCTTACGTAATTGTTCTGACTAGTCCTTCCAGTAAAATGTTGAATAGCAATGGTGAAAGCAGACATCCTTGTTCTGTTGATGACTTTAGGAAAAACATTTTGGTCTTTTATCATAATGTTAGCTGTGTTTACCATAAATGTGCTTTATCATGTTGAGGAAGTTATCTTGTCTTCCTAGTTTGCCAAGTATTTTTATTGTGAAAAAGACTTTTTTTGAATGCTCATACTGCATTAACTGAAGTGATCATATTTCTTTTTACTTCACTCTCTTAATATAGTATATTACACGATTGGTTTTCTTATGTTGACTCACTCATACATTCCTGGGGTAAATCCCACTGAGTCATAGTGTATAATATTTTAAAAATGCTGCTGAACTCAGTTTGCTGGTATTTTGTATCTATATTTGGATTTTTGTATCTATATTCATAAGGGATATTGGTGTGTAGTTTTCTTTTCTTGTGATGTCTTAGTCTGATTGTAGTATCAGGCAATACAGTACTCATAGAATGTAAGTTAGGAAATGTTTCTACCTCTTCTGTTTTCTGGAAAAGTTGAAAAAGATAGGTTCTAATTCTTTAAATATTTAGTAGAATTACAGGGCTCCTGGGTGGCTCAATCAGTTAGGCATTCAATTCTTGATTTCCATTCAGGTCATGATCTCATGGTTGGTGAGATCGATTCCCACATTGGGCTCTGTGCTGACAGCAATGGAGCCTGCGTGGGATTCCCTCTCTCCCTCTCTCACTGCCCCCTGCCCCATTTGTGTGCGCTCTCTCTCTTTCTCTGTCTCTCAAAACAAAAACTTGAAAAAAAAAAGCTTAGTAAATGTTTAGTAGGATTAACCAGTGAAGCCAGCTAGGCTGGACTTTTCTTTGTTGAGAGGTTTTTGATAACTGATTCAATTTCTTTACTTATTACAGATGCTGTTCGATTTTCTATTTCTTTTGAGTTGGTTTTGATGATTTATGTATTACTAGGAATTTGACCATTTAACCTAGATTATATAAATTTTTTTGGTGTGCAATTAGTTGTTCATAGTACTTCTGTATAATCCTTTGTATTTCTGTAGCATCACTAATATCCTCACATTCATTCCTGATTTTATTTATTTGCATCTTCTTTCTTATTTTCTCTGTCAACCTAGCTAAATGTTTGTCAATTTTGTTGATCTTTTCTGGATCCAACTTTTGTTTTATTGCTCTGTTATTTTTCTATTATCTATTTTATTTATCCTCACACTGATCTTCTGTCTTTCCTTCTGTTAGCTTAGGTTTTAGATTGTTCTTTTCTTTCTACTTCTTTAGGGTATAAAATTAGGTTGTTGATCTGCGATCTTTAATCTTTTTCAATGAAAACGGTATTAACTGGTATAAATTTCCTTTGAGGACTGCTTTCTCTGTGTCCCATAAGTTTTGGTATGTTGTGCTTTTACTGTCATTTATTTCTAAGCATTTTCTGATTTTTCTGTGATTATTTTTCTCTGACTCATTGTGTGTGCTGTTTAATTTCCATATATTTGTTTAATCTCCATATATTTGTTAATTGTTAATTTGTTTAATTTCCATATATTTGTTAATGATTTTTAACTTCACTCTGTTAAAAATGAAGATACTTTCTATGACTGAAAAGATACTTTCTATGACTTCAGTATTTTTCAGTATATTGAAACTTGTTTTGTAGACCAGCATATGGTCTCTTCTGGATAATGTTTGATATGTACATGAGAAGAATGTATGTTCTGCTGTTGTTGGGTATAGTCTTCTAAATATGTTCATTAGGTCTAATTGGAGTATGGTGTTAAGTTAGTTATTTCCTTATTGATCTTCTGTCCAGAAGTTCTATCTATTATTGGAAGTAGGGTATTGAAATCATCAACTATTATTTTAGAACTGTCAGTTCTGTGCCCTTCCATTTTGTTAGTGTTCATTTCATACATTTGAGGGCTCTTTTGTTTGGGGTTTACATATTTTTAATTGTTATATCTTTTAGATGAATTAAACCTTTTCTGAGTATATAATGTCTTTTTTATTTCTTGTAACAGTTTTTGAGTTAAAGTGTATGTTGCCTCATATTAGTAAAAGCTACTCAGCTCTCTCTCTCTCTCTTTTTTTTTTTTTTTTTTGCTATTTGTATGGAATATCTTTTTCTATCGTTTCACTTTTAACATCTTTGGGTCTTTGGATCTAAATGGAGTCTCTTACAGACAGTATATAGTTAAATCATTTTTTTTTTTTTTTTTTAATCCATTCTGCCAATCTTTATTTTTTGATCCACTTACATTTAATCCATTTTACATTTAAAATAATTACTGATAATGAAGAACTTACTTTTCTCATTTTGGTACTTGTTTTTTAAAATTTTTTTTTGTTAATGTTTATTCAAAGAGAGAGGGAGACAGAATCCAAAGCAGTGTCCAGGCTCTGAGCTGTCAGCACAGAGCCCGATGGGGGTCTCTAACTCATGGACCACGAGATCATGACCTGAGCCAAAGCTGGACACTTAACTGACGGGGCCACCCAGGTGCCCCGGTACTTGTTTTTTATAAGTGTTATGCCTTTGTGTTGTTTGTTTCTTAAGGATAGTTTCTAGTAATTTTATCCACCAATGAGTATATTTTAATGTTTTTTTTCATGTTTTTTGAGAACTGTATGTTTTGGATACTATGACGTGGTAATTCTAGAATTTTTTTTTCTTCTTAAGTGTTTGTTTTTGTTTCCATCTGTTCACAGTAGCTGTAGCTTTGTTTAGTGACTTTCCTAAACACTTTTTATAATGTCTCTATTCTTCATCATGTGTGGTCTCTGAAGTCTTTGTTTCTTTAGTCACTGTTTTGACAGAGATTTCTTTGAACACAAGAATGGACAAGAAAGAGTGAAGAGGAGGAGGAGGTGGAGGAGAAGGAGGAGAAGGAGGAATTAAGAAAAAAATTTCTCCCATATTTTGTAGATTGGCTGTATGCTGAGATATGCCTTTCAACACTTAGACCATTTAGAACTCTGCATTGCCCTTCACTTTCTGCTTGGGCTAATCCTTGAGATCAATAAGTTGACAGCTTAGAGTTTTCTCAAGTCTTTTCAGTGTGTGTCCTGCCTCAGGCATGTGCATGACTTTATAAATCCCCATATATAGGGGGAATATATAGATTTCCCATATTTTCTTCACAAGCTTTCATCACTCAGTTGTACTGCCTCAATTGTAATCTTTTGCCCTAGGCAGCTGCAAGTGGTTCATTTGTCTTAACGATTTTTCCTCCCCGAGTGAGGTCTGGTTTGGACAAAACAAAGACAAGTGCCTCACCTTGGTCCTTTAGTGAGCTCCCAGACAGAGTTACACATATTCTGTGTTAATAAGCCAGATATGCTCCGCAGAGGTCCACAGTGGCTGGTGTCTTCACAACTGCCATTGAGTTGGGAGGAAGATGGGAAAAGAAGAAATAAAAATGTCACAAAGCTTTCCTACCTCGTGTGACTGTTTTCTTGATTCAGAGTTAATTACTATTTTCCAGAGTTCTGACAAAGTTAATCCTGACAGCTTTTGCATGATTTTTTTTGATGCTTCTTTGGAGGGATGGGCCCTTAGAGCAGCCTACTCTGCTGTTATCAGTGTCATCACATATTTGGCATTGTTTTTAACATACGTGAAATATTTGACTTTGATAATAATAATATGCTACTAAATCAGAACACTCATTTTATTTTTTTAGCAAATGATTATCCTCTTTACATGTTTAATCTATTTGGGCCTAAACCGAGCATAGTAAAATACTGAATGCAAAGGACACAAATACCTTTCTGCAGTCTTTCCATATCTGGTTTTATTTTTTTCTGGAATATCCAGTAATTCAGGTAATTTACTATTTCCTTTACTGTAGATGGGTAACACACCAAAAGCAAATTTATTCTTTTAAATGTTTGTCTTTTTTTCCCCTATAAGTTAAATATGGGAGATGTTTTTAATTTAACCAGAGATTTTTCACTTGTTACTTAGTCCATCAGGTAAACCTTTGTGCATTAGAAGATGATATAAACAGCTAAACATCATTAAGCACAAATAACAATGATGATAATTTAAACAATTTCTTTGATAGGACTTCATTAAGTGAATTATGTGATGACGAAGGTGACAATGTCATCTTGGCATGTAAACAACTAAGTGAAGCAATCAAGACAAAAAAGACATTAGCAATGTTAATCTTTACCTAAGTACTGGGATGCTGGAAAACAGATGGTCAAGAAATTTTACCACCATTTTGAGTTTCAGAAAATGGCTTTCTAATAGAACCATTCTTCCTCATCCCACTTAGCTAAGACTTACAGATGACCTCCTGTTTACCTATAACAATCCTACACCCACCCACCCATCAAATTCCTTTCCTTGCCTCATAAATGGTTAACTGAACTGTTTTCCTCTACTGACCAATCTGGACAAGATACATACTAACTTGACTGGACTAAACTTTCCTCAGGTTTCTGCCTTCCCACAGGTCCCTGACTTTAATCCGCCCTTTGTCTCCTGCTGAAAATTTACTGGAAGCATTCACTGTTCCAAATCAACTGTCTAATCTCAGATCAATGACGGGCAATGTTACCAAAGACATTCCCAGATGAATTGTCCAGCCACACCACAAATTCATCCCATCCCCCCATACCTGATTCTTTCTAGCCTTGTTTATTCACCCTTAGAAATTAAAAATCCTTTTTCTGGCTACCCTTGAGACTCCTGTAAATCTCGTGGTCAGAGCATTCTCTCTATTGCAGTCTCTTTCCCTACTGCAGCTCCTCTTTCCAATTATTGCACTAGTCCTTTTGATAAAATCCCTCCCTATCTAAGTCTAGATTTGTATTTGATTTGGCAACACAATGCTATACTAGAGAAATAAAAGGTATTACCTAGCTGAAGTGTAAATTCCACAATTTATTGGGCTACTTACAGAAATATATCCTAGCAAGGAAAATTTGTATTTAAATATCTAAATTCTCAGTAAGAATTCTAACATTTTTCTTATTAAAAATTGTATGTGAAAAACATTTTATCTGGAAGAATAGCTATACTGAATGTCTCAAACAATTACTACCTTTGATGGAAATGTTAATGATATTTTTTAAAGATAAAAATCAAAGCCAATTTAAAATGATATAACATCATACACCGTAGCAGTAAGTTTAAATCTTGAAAATGGTTTCAGAAGTCTAATTATTCTTAAATCTTTTATGTTGTGCCCAATTACTGTGTTCTAAACTTCCTATATCATTTTGCTTGTAAGAAAACAGGTTCTGAGAACATTTTTCATTTCTCCTGAGACTGGTAGAGACAGATATATAGGAACTGGGTTACAGGGTATTGCAAAAAAAAATTCCATGTGGAGTAAAGCACTCCTATCAATTTCACCAGTTCATCTAGATTTATTGCATGTGTCCTCATTCTCCTTGTTTGACTTCATTAACTGCAGCTTCCCATGATCTTGGATTTGTGTTTTCTCTTGTGTATAATGGGAGCCCTCCGTTATGGACTCACCCATCTCTGTTTCTGCTTTTATTCTTGGCTAGATTGTGGCATCAATCTAGATTCTCTCCCAGATGTGATCTCAGTGAGCATTTCTCCTTTGCTGCTCTGAATTTACTGAGTTTTCAGACACATGAGAGGCCAGGCTTTACTGATGGTACAAAGCACATAACTTCCAAATGACTTTGGTGCAGATGTGAAGAAGGGATGATAAAAACAATGAGCAATGGCTTTTCTGACATTGCATGGGCAAATAATAGGTTTCTTAGGCACTAATACTAAAAAAATTAGCTAAACTGCCTTTACCAGAATGATTGTCAAATACACAGACACACACGTACTCACACACACATACAAGCATATACCCAATTTACATCCTAGTCTCTTACGTATCTAAGCCTGACAAACATCTATCGGGTTGCATTTTGCCGTTTCGTATCTTCATTTTCTTTTACATAAAGGCAGCTTTAGTTGTTTACTCTGGGTTTATTGCATTTGTACAGAAGTCTTGAAAATTTCTCTGAGGGGGATGGCCACACACTGTGTTTTCTTTTCCCTAAGAATGCTAAAGGACAGTTGTAAGCAGACTCTTGCTCTAGGGAATTGAAAGTTCACATTTAAATAAAATATATTTCAATGAAAACATTTTTTATTATTCCATTATACACAATTTAATAAATCACTGATTTGGATAATAAGTACAAATCTAGCCTCCTATACTTTTATCAATAGATTCTTCTTTGGCTCAGAATGATTTTAAAGATAGCAGAGAAAATATGATTCTACAGTTTTGCTACAATGCTTCTAACAATACAAATTTATCACAAACTCTATATTTTGACAAGTCTGTAGAGAGGAGTGTGCAGTCCTGCAAATCCATCTCTTGATTTAGTAATCTTCAGCATCACCAGCACAGATGGCGAGCAGAGCTTTCTCATAATGCCCCGAAGCAAAGTTCTGAAAACAAACAAACAAACAACGTATTTGAAAGAAAATGTCTTAGTATTTCTAAAAAAGAAGCGTCATTCCTCTGAACTATAGTCAGAAAGATCCATGGGCCATTAGTGTTTCCAAAATTGTTGTCTTTTTTCATCTAAAGATTTAATATGTCCTGAGAACTATTCCCAGTGGAAGTTATTAAAAAATAATACCATGGTTATAGGCAATAGAACAGGGTTTCTATAAAGTTGATTTAACCCTGATGTGTATTTATAAAAAGAATAACTTACAGTAGAATTAAATCTCCTCAACTTTAGGAAGAGGTGTCCTAATATTATTGCTATAAATCAGTTTAGAGTCTTGGAGGGTAAACTGGCAATATGTTTCCAAAGACTTAAAAATGTTTATACTCATTAATGCAGTAATTCCACTTCAAGAAATATATTCTAAGGAAATAATGATCAATTATTGACGAACACAAAAATTTACATTCGAAAATATAGACAACTTTATGTATGATAGTGACAAAGTAAAAAGCAATATTTAATAATGTGGGGTAGTTTATGTATTTTATAACTTATACAGTGGGATACCATAGTTCAATGAAAGTATTCCTTTATGTAGTAAAGCATATTAATGTTTACATATATTTTGAAAAAGACAGAACCTACAACATTTCATTACTGGTTATCTGTGGTAGAGAATAAGGCAATTTTTATCTTCTTTTTATGGTCTTCTATAGTTTCTAAGTGTTTCAAAACAATAATAGCAATAAATAAATGGAATCATAAAAACTCAGTTAAAAATCAACTATCATATTAACATTCTCTCACACAAAGTCATGTAATAATAATTCACTGCTTTAAGTGCATGTAGTAGTGTTACATTAATTATATGTAAATAACAGTAGACTTTGAGGTGGCTGTGGCTAATTGCAGTAGTTTATTTGTTTAGAAAATGTATTAGGACAGGCAGTTCTCAAAGTTTAGGATATTGAAGGTAGGGGCAAGGAGAGTTTTATCAGAACCAAGGAATAAAATTCCTCTTAACTGTTGCATCAAGTCCTGCATTTGGAAACCAATTTGGCCACAAAAGGCCTAGAGGGCCATCTGGGTTTTTGTGGTCCTTTGGTCCTTGGGCTGTTATGTTGCTTCTGGATCACTCTTTTAATAAACTAAAAAGCTATTTTATGCAATTGAACATTTAAGTGTAAAACAATTTGTATAAGTAACAACATCTAGCTGTGTGCAAAGTAGAAGTGAAGATATATGCTCAGCGCCCTGTGCCTGGTTTAATGCTCTCCTGGTGCCATCCTCAAATTCTTTATAAGTTTTTGAAAGAGGAGTCAGATACTTGAATTGTAGATTGGGTGCCCCAAATTACCTATCTAGAGCCCTAAATAGTCTAATAATTCTTTGCTAGGTTTTATCAAAATCCAGACTAAAGTTTAGACATATCAGAATGAAGAAAAGGACTTGTTCACTTCTGAATCATTGCTGCTTTGCCCCTTAAGGGGTAAAGAGATGGGTGTGTACACAAAGAATTTTATGTTACTATCCATGTTAAATTCCTCCAAATTACCAGTTTATGGGATTGGACTGTCCGCCCTGCCTTCTATAACAATATGGGAAGAGAGCTGAATTGACCTAAGAAACCTCTTCACAATTAGTGTGGTCTTTTTCTAAAATGTATTTTTCCTGATACTGATCATGCTTCAAAATTTAACTGATAAAGCACAATTACACAAGTAGGGATGAATATTTTACATGACTCTAGCAACAATTTTTGTTCAAAACACATCAAAGAGAAATAAATTCTGTTACTGAGGTAGAGGGATTTTCTCATTCAGCACCTGTCGGTGCACTAAAGGCTGTCTGATGTACAAAAGTAGATTATCTTTGTTAGAATAGTTAACTTTTTATTTTATTATTATTTTTTTAATATTTATTTATTTTTTAGAGAGAAGTGCAAGTGGGGGGAGGGGCAGAAAGAGAGGGAGACAGAAGATCTAAAGCAGGCTCTGTGCTGATGGCAGAGAGCCCTATGTAGGGCTCGAACTCCAGAACCATGAGATCATGACCTGGGCTGAAATCAGACACTTAACCAACTGATCCACCCATGTGCCTTATTAAATTTTTAGATTCTAACCTGAAGGTGTTTATATTAAAGCTCTTATTTCAGTTTCAAAAGGGACAAAATATGGATCAAAATAAATCATGTGTAGATTTACCTTAATGTCATGAAATAGGGATTTTCCGTATCTCTCTTTGTATCGTTTCCTGATGGTCATCAGGTCTATTTCACTTCTGGCAATTAGAATCCTGATTACGGTTTTATTATGGAAACCAAAGTCCTAAAAGATAGAGAAAAGGAGGGAAAAAATTAGAAAATGGTAAAAGTTAATCTCTCTAATATAGACTCATCCTCTTTTCTGTGACTATTTGTTCCTCCTGTGAGCCTCGAACACTGGCATTGCGATCTGGGAAGTGCCCGAGTCATACTCCCAGTGTCCTCTGTGACTTCTCCCTCTCTCTTACTGTGTGTATACCGTGAAGCAGTCTACCTATTTGACTTCTTTCATTTGCTTTACTAATTTATTTTGTTGAAGTATACTATTGGTTCCAGATGTACATCATAGTGATTCAGTATTTTATACATTACAAGATGATCCCCCAAATCTAATTTTTTACCATACAGTTTTTTGCCATATAGTTATTACAATATTACTGACTATATTCCCTATGCTGTGTGTTACATCACCATGATTTATTTATCTTCTAACTGGAAGTTTGTGTCTCTTAATCCTCTTCAGCTATTTTGCCTATTCCCCCACCCCTCTCCTTCTGTGACCAAGTTTGTTTCCTGTACCTGTCTGTTTCTGTTTTGTTTATTCATTTGTCTTGTTTTTTAGATTCTACACATAAATGAAATAATATTGTATTTGTCTTTCTCTGTCTGACTTATTTAGTATAATACCCTCTAGGTCCACCCATGTTGTTGCAAATGGCAAGATTTCATTCTTTTTTATGGCTGAGTAATATTCCAGTGTGTGTGTGTGTGTGTGTGTGTGTGTGTGTGTGTGACACATTCTTTATTGATAGACACATAGGTTGTTTCTTGGCTATTGTACATAATATTACAATGAACATAGGGCTGCATATATCTCTTCAAATTGGTGTTTTTGTTTTCTTTTGAATAAATACTAAGAAATGGAATCGCTAGATTGTATAGTAGTTCTATTTTTAATTTTTTGAGGAAACTCCGTACTATTTTCCACATTGGCCGCACCAATATACATTCCTATATGTATATTCTCATATGAGGATTCTCTTTTCTTTACATCCTTGCCAATCACTTGTTATTTTTTGTCTTTTGACAGGTGTGAGGTGATATCTCCTTGTGATTTCGATTTGCATTTCCCTAATGATTAGTAATACTGAGCATCTTTTCATGTGCCTGGTGGCCATCTGTGTGTTGCTTCCAGTGGGACTGCTGGAGCTGGTGTGTGGGTGAGAGGCCCAAGGCATGCTGGGTAGCTCTAGCAGGCTGGGTAGAGCACCTGCACCCTGTTCATGTCTCTGTTGTCAAGGTGGAGGGGGAATATGAAACCTGGTGCTCGTTCACACCTCTGACCCTGCAGAGAGTTCCAGCAGTTCCTTGCCTATTTGGTGACTACTTTAAGGTTAATGAATGAATTTCCTTTACTTATAATCTAGTTGCCCTTCAAACTGCTGTTTCTTCACTGTGCCGAGGGCAGGTCAGTCTGTGCATGGGCCCCTCAGTGATTTCCCTTCCTATTAAGGTCTTTGTGTCAGGATTACTATGTTTCCAACTCTCCCATCTTTATGTTGTGAGAAACATTATCATTTGTTGTGCAGAAGCTGTTCAGCTTTCAGTTCTTCAAGAGGAACTGCTCTCTGTGTAGGTGGAGATTTGGTGTGTTGGTGGGAGGAGGTGAGTTCAGGGTCTTCTACATCACCATCTTGGGACCCCTTTCTATTTTGCTTCTTAAATGCCTTGTGATTTCTATTTCCACTGCCCCTCCCTTGATGCTGGCCCTTATCATTTCACCCTGATTCTGCAATAGTTCCTTTCTTTAACAGCCAACTTTTACACTGTCTCCCTCACACTGCATTATGAAATGCAAATCTGATCATGTACTCTTTCTAGGTAAAAATTCTTCTAGGCCAGGGAGGCAGGTGGGTTTTGAATTCTGTTAGATGAACATTGGTATGTCTGAGTAAGACAGCAATTGCATCTTTATTTTATAGTCTATTATTAAAAATCGTAAAAATAAAAATTCCAGATATTTGAAATATTTGCCGAATTTAACTCAAATACTGAAAAATACAAAAATCAACTTCTGTATACTAGCTCCAGAAGGAATATTGCTTGACAAACCAATTTCGATTTGTCTTTTCAAATGGAGTAATGGGGACATCCAGTGGCCAGTGAGCATAATTTTTTTGAGCATAATAAAATTTTTAATGTCTGAATGTTTTGGGAATAGACCTGCCAAGCAAATTTTCATAATTTGATGTGATTCAATTAAGTGATTTTACCCAAGTTTCCATATTTCAGTTGTATATCATTCATTAGAGTGTACTGGAGAAAAATTTCTGTAGATGTTCTTTGATTAACAGTAATATAAACAGCTTTGGCCAATATTTTACATTCGAGGTTATCATATATCAACAACTCAATTATTCGAATATACAATCTTCTTCTTTACCTCCAAACCAGTTGTGAGTACACATATCTTTATTTTTGCATTGCAAGACACACAGAAGGAATAGGATTTTTATTCATTATTAGAATAAGTAGCCCTCTTCTTGGGCAAATTTGGAATCAGAGTAATTGTGCTTCTTTTCCCATGGTCATTCACAAGTGAAACTTCATTCTGGTTTTGGGGAAGGACACTACTGAAATTGTTCAATAGCATTGCCTGATACATTATTTAATTTTTTAAAAATCAAATCAACTTTTTCTGCTTGGAAATAGAATAAAATAGGGGAAGGCCGTGAACATTAATCTTCCTTCTGTGTTCTGAGGATACATAGGTTCTTGTACGTAAATAAAAAATACTCTTTACACAAGATATATAATAGAAATATTCTTGAATATTATATTATCCCAACATGCTAGCTACTTTTAATGAACTTGTCTGTAAAAATTACTTTGGTGATAAAACACTATTAAAATTGTTGTATTACTGACTTAAAAAAGTAATTTTCACTGAATTTTTGAAGCCATGATATATATGCAATGATTCGTATCAGAACTTTTTTTTTCAAAATATGGGCCACACACGTTATGAATAAAGTGTGCATTGTCTCATGCATTTAAGTTTTTGTTTCTTTAAAAACAAATGCACCAAAAGATGTGTGATTGACTATCACACTAAACTATGAAAACTATTCTCATTTAATTATAAAATAGATTTAGAGTTTATTATTGTCTAGCCATCTCTTTTTAAGTGTTTTTTAAGATAGCACTTTATGTTTAAAAATAATTACTAACATTATTTTGTGTTTCTTAAAACACTGAATTCTATTTTTGAACCTGTATGCAAATATATTCATTTCAAACAAGAAATACTCAAGTGAAAAAATGTATTATACACCAGAATGAGACCCACCAAAGAAATAATGCTCTGCTTTCTATACAAATTGAGTTACCTGAGAAGTATGACTCCTTGGGGCCTATCTCCCCCATGTGCTTTAGTTAGTGATTTGAGAACGTAAACATGATTTCTGGAGAAATTTTAAAAAATATGTGGGTCATACTTACATGGATTGCATTATATAGCCTATAAGCAAAGTAGGCTGGTTTGTCTCGAACACATAGAACTAGAAAAAATCAGAGAGAAAAAAAGAAAGTTTGAGAGTGACAGTATGTATTTTCTTCAGAATTTGGGAAACAATGAGAATACTTCTTTTTTTTTTTTTTTCTGTTAAAATCCTGGAAGAGTGATACTTTTTGAGTTCTCTGTGGGATCCCTCATTGTACATTGCACATGTACAATGTGCATGTGTAAAAATTTCCACATTTAGAATACTGGTAAAACCATAACACATAGAAAAATATAAAGCAACAATATTATAATGATTCATTCAGATTTTCATTTAGTCTATCTCTACCTCTTGGAGATCTGTAGTTCCTTTGCATAGCCTAGAGAAGAAAAATGTGTGCTCTTATTTGAAGATTAAATAGATCACTATTACAGATTTTTATTATTGTATAATTCAATGTGCAGTTGGCTTATTTTCCCAAACACCATTTTTTTTAATGTTTATTTATTTGTTTTGAGAGAGAGAGAGAGAGAGAGAGAGAGAGAGGAGAGAGTGAGCAGGGGAGGGGCAGGGAGAGAGGGAGAGAGAGAATTCCAAGCAGGCTCTGCATTGTTAGCCCAGAGCCTGATGTAGGGTTCAATCTTACGACCTTGAGATCATGATCTGCACTGAAATCAAGAGTGGGATGCTGAACCAACTGAGCTACCCAGGTGCCCCTTCCCAAACACTATTTTTAATCCTTGGTAGACCTGTGAGTAGGCCTGAAGTCTCTTAAAGAAAAACTGGATTGGCCATAAGGGACCTATACCAGTGTTAGAAGTCATCTAATCAAAGCATTATGGCATTAGAACCACCAAGAGCCTAGTGAACAATTGTCCTTGATAGAAGTCAGTTGATGATCATTGACAGTCAATAGTGTCTATTTGAATAAGTGAATAAATTAATGAATAAGTACCGTCTGTGAGGCTTTAACTTTTAGGCAAAATAAGATAATCACAACAGTGTTTTCTCTATAATTCAAATGCTAATTTTAGGTTGTGAGACCATGTCTTCATCTTTTATCTTTATAACTGTGAACCTCCTAGCACTCCTGAGTCACTGCTAGAATGTGGGCACTTTAAAGACAGGGGCTTTTGTTGTGGCTTTTGTTATTTCACTGTTCCATTTGCAGTGCCTAAATCAATGGCCAGAATGGTAGATAACTCAATAAATGTTTATTGAATAAATGAATGAATCAGTTACATTGTTTTCTGGTATTTCTCATGTCCAGTATTTCTTCTCACTCACTGCTGTGTTTGTGGTGTGGTCTACAGTGGAAAAAGAGCTATCCTGAAACTCAGATGACATGAAGTCCTAGTCATAACTTTGTTGCTCATTAGTTGGCAGACTTTGAGACCATACTAACGTCCTTGGGCCTTGTTTGTTACATGAATTGTAATAAGATACATGGTAATTAAATTATGTTGAGACTTAGCCAAAATAAAAGCACCCTATCCCAGGAAACACATACAAATATTCATATATTGTATACTATTTCACGGATTTCATAGAACCCACCAAATCTTTTCATGGAACCCTAGCTTCAAACTCCTTTCCAAGCTAAGCTATACACATTCTGTTACCTATCATCTTCAATGCCCATGAATATCTGTGCCGTTCTAGGAATGGAAAATCAGACTGTCCATTTATTCAACAAATACAAGTGATTACTTGATGTGTTCTTTATGAGGATATCTTACAAACACCCTCCATTTGTAGGTCCTGCAATGTGTGCTGTCAAGTCACAACACAGCACAAAGTACAACATGGGTAATTTAATAGTAGTTGTTAGGAACAGCTACTACTGTTTACCTCTCTGTGGGAAGATATCTTTTCTTTGGAAAGAGCTGGAGGTATGTCTCTCTCACAATAGCCTGCAGAAGTCACTACTAAGTAACAACTTGGTAAATCTTTTTTATTTATTTATTTTTTCAACGTTTATTTATTTTTGGGACAGAGAGAGACAGAGCATGAACGGGGGAGGGGCAGAGAGAGAGGGAGACACAGAATCGGAAACAGGCTCCAGGCTCCGAGCCATCAGCCCAGAGCCCGACGCGGGGCTCGAACTCACGGACCGCGAGATTGTGACCTGGCTGAAGTCGGACGCTTAACCGACTGCGCCACCCAGGTGCCCCAAATCTTTTTTTTTTTTTTTATGGTAGAACTTACCCCTAAAGGCAAAATATTAGAGACAGTGACAAAAATTTATTTTCCTCTTGGAAAAACGAAAGCCATATTGCTAGGATTTATCTGCTCCTTAAAAAGGGAATGAAGTCAGTAATGAATTGAAAGGTGTGAGATCCCAATTACCTGAGAGAATATCTGAGAATTCGGTGTTTCCTAGTATGAAAGTTGAACCAGTTACTAGGGAAGGGTATTAGTTCATTAAGTTATCAACTTGCCATGTTAGTGCATTGCATCAATAGCTAATGTACCTTTCCTGTATAGAATTAACATTCTTACTAAATAATTAAATTCGGGGGAAAGTGACTCAATGAAGAGCATATTCATGCATCTTTAATTCAATCAGAGCTAATTAGCATTTATTCTGGGATAAAAGGTCTGCTGTACACCAAATAAATTATTACTTACCAATTGCAACTAGCAACTCTTGGAAGTATCCATCATAACATTCATTAATGGCATCTACTAGGTCTTGCCCAGAAATATTTTGGAATTCCTGGAAAACTTCAACAAATTGATAAAATTCAAAGGAGAGTTTATACATATTATAAATTTACAACATAAATATTGATTACAACATAAATATTGATAAATACTGAAATTTACAACATAAATATTGATTACAACATAAATATTGATAAATACTGAAAGTAAATAAAATATAAAGGTGCAGGTTGAGTTGGAGTAGGCTGTCTTTTACAAATTTTCAGAGTGTTTTATACAAGTAGAAAACAAATTAATAAATAAAAGGAACAGAAAGGTATAGAAGTCAAATAAAGTGCCAGCTAATATTAATGCACCTTTAAGACCCATATGGCAGCTTTGCATAGATCATGACATTAATAATAATCACCTTGACTTGTAATGGACTAAACTATGTTCACTATAGTCTCTTCAGGACAACACATAAAATGCCTAATAGGAAATAGCTAATGTATTTGAGTAAATTCTCCATCAAAAACAGAGATTATTTTAAAAGATTCAGTACTTAAAGATTATATAATTCAGTTATTAGAAAAAATAAAATTATAAGAGAACTTAATTCCTTAGTAATGTCATTAGATGAGACAAATCTGTATAAACATAATTCAAAATAAGCACTTTTGTCATAGCTATATGAAACATTTCCCTTTTCTTTCTGCCAGTTAACAACTTGCTTTTTATTACACAGTCAGTTAAGTAGCTGAAAAGGAACTTGATTAACAATTACCCAGCCATAGTTGTTGATAACTTTTGTTGCACAGGATCATTTGCAGCATGGTTTTGTGTTCCCCTGTCTTCTGTTGACAGGCTTCCCACAGGACCTGAAACATCATACAGCTAGGAAATAGCACCACAGCCACCTCAGACATTTTAACAAAGGTTTTCCATAGTCATTTTGAGATCTGGTTCTAGTTACCATTGCATCCTGAGCAGCCATTGCAGGATCTGTGTATCCTTCTTCTCTGGTTCCCTGCAAAATAAGCACAGGTTTTCCTTTGTAAATTTTCTTAATTAACGGTCCATATAGGATTATTAGGACAAAAATCTTTGATAATTCCTGAGAAAATTCTATCATTATTTGGAGTCTACATTTGTTGAACGCTATATGAAATATAGGTCTTTTTTTAAAAAATGTGCCATTTGTAAATGTTTATTTATTTATTTTGAGGAGGGGTAGAGAGAGAGGGAGAGAAAATCCCAAGCAGGCTCCACACTGTCAGCACAGAGACCTACACAGGGCTCCATCTCATGAACCATGAGACCATGACCTGAGCTGAAATCAAGAGTTGGATGCTTAACTGACTGAGCCACTCAGGCACCCCTAAAAATGTAGGTTTCATTTTGTCTTTGCACTGGTGGTAATCGTTAAAAGATGTTAAAATGCTTTTCACTCTTCCAGCTCTCTGTGCAGAGTCTTCTTCCCATCAAACTGGGCATCCAAGGTCTGGCAGTGGGCAGTACAGGTGGATTTAACATTATTAGAGTGAAAGAATGAGTCAATATTCAGTCTCTGACCTGTAAAATAGAATATATATGACAATAAAATAGTTATTAAATCCAAATGTTGTGTAGTAAGAATGTTTTGCAAATTTGTTTCATACCCAGCACTACCACCCCTTTATGACCAAGGTGATTGAAGAGATATCCACCACAAACAGTCAGGAAGGATGGCTAGCCAGTGCAGCAGCCTCTGGTCCCCAAGAATTATGATGGAAAGAAGGGAGAAAGAATTAGGAGAGATATGTTATGAGACAGTTCATTTAACCTTTCCCTTGGTTTGAGATCTGGAGGGAAGGCTTTCTTTTTCTTTTTCTTTTTCTTTTTTAATTAAAATTTTTTTTTCAACTATGCTGAGAGAACAGTGAAAATAGGGTGGCTTTTGCTCCTATCTTCTGTTTGAACTTTGGAAATGGCCCCATTGTAATGAACTCAGGGATATAACAAGATGGGGCAGAGGAAAATCAAAATACTACTCTCTTGAATTAATATCAATCCCTAAATAGGATTAATGGACTACTTATCTGCTCCTGATGGAGAAAATTTCTCATCTGGATCAAATTTCTTATCTGTTCTTGATGGAGGAACTTGTATGCTAGTTGAGAACGGGGCTGTGGAGGCTGACAGATACAGTTGTTTTATAACCATGGCAGAGACAGATTGTTCTAGTAGCCAAGAGCTATAAGGTGGACTATACTGGTGGATTGTGTGGGACCTAGAATTTAGGGGGATTATTCAGCTCCAGCGAGAACAAAGATGAGGCTAAACCATCATAGAAGGTTACTTGGCTCTGATCAAACTGAGACAGAAAAAGGATCATAAATTGACCAGCTGCATGGTTTGGCAGCTAATGTTGAGAAATGCTCGTATCCTGGACATCTACATCTCATAGGCTACATGTCCAAAGTTGCCCGGAACCACCATTCCATAGCCAAGATGAGCAAGGATGGAGGAAGTATCTTCATGATCTGAGGACACTGTCACTCTCATAAAGATATCTCATAAAACACACACACATGCTTCTCCACCAAATGCTCTCTTGGTGAGAAGGAGAAGGGATGGCCAGAAATCTGACAGTTGAGTATTTAACTTAATAACTGTGTAAATAATATTGAACATGGACTCACATTAACTGTTTAAAGTATTGTATGGATTAAATTTGCTATGTTAATATAATTAAATATTAGGTTTCCTTGCTAACCAAAAGCTGGAGGTATATGAGAAAGATCAATTTATTCGTAAATAAATACACTATACACTTTAGTGAGTCATTGTGTAACCCTGGAAAATTTAATATGTTTTATCACAACTTAGAAGTTGTATCAACTAGAATTATCCAGCTAAGGAAAAATTGATACAAACTTATCATACACATTTCTTCTGCCTCATTTCATTTGCCTCAAATATTAGGTGACTAAGACTGCATATGTGTAACTCTTACTTAAAAAAATCTGTGTATTATTATTATTATTATTTTTAGAGAAAGAGAGAACGCAAGCAGGGGACAGGGGTAGAGGGAGAGAGAGAGAATTTTGGGATACATTCTGGGGCTTGATCCCATGACCCTGGGATCATGACCTGAGCCCGAGTCACCCAAGCACCCCAAAAATCTGTGTATTTTTGTAAGCAAGTGTGTACATATGGGCAAGGAATATAAGACAACGCTTGAGTGTGAACATAATTTTATTAAGTGGTAGAATTATGGGAGTTATTTTGCCTTCATATTGCAGAAGTTTTCAGGTGCAGGGATCTTGGGGTTGTATAGTTTTGTCTCTTATCTTAAAGATAAAAAATAAATAGGCTTACAGATACTAAATGAATTCCTCAAGGTCTTATTATTAAGAAAAATATGATTATTTTATTTCAATGCCATTTCTGGCCTGAGATTTGGTTACTATACTCTTCCCTTAGCCGAAAGAACTCATTATTTTTAGATAATATCCTCTGGCCAGTCTCTTATGGCTTTAATTTACCCAAGCAATAAATGACTGAAAGCAATAAATGTACTATATCTTCTATGAACATATGTTGTATCTTTAGCAATATAAACTTATCATGGCAATTCATAGGCCTCATCTTATATGACCTATCAGTAGGATTTGATGCACTTGCTCTCTCTCCTTGCTATGCCTTCATCACTGGACTTGCAGGATCCTGCCCTCTCTTTTTCCTTCTGTTCTATTTCATTGGTTACTCCTTCTCAATCTTACATATTAATCCCCTTTTACTTTTCAGTCTCTTAATACTGGAAAGTTGTAGTACACAGTTTTTGGTCTTTGTCTGTGTCTATAATCCTTCCCTTGTTAATCTTAACCATTCATGTGGTTTGTATGCTATCTGCTTTGTAGTGATACCCAATTTTACATCTCTAGCTCAGATCTATCACCCAAATGTCAGATGCATATATTCTAAATGCCAAGTGAACATCTTCACTTGGTTTTCTAATACACATATTAGACTCAACATGTTCAAATCTATCTTCTGGTCTCCCTCTAACTCAAAGACCTCTTACATCCACAACCTTCCACATCTCATTTTATAAAACTCCATCATTCCTCTTGCTAAGACTAAAAAACTGAGCAATATTTTATTCCTTCTTTTTTTTTTAAAGTTTATTTATTTTTGAGAGAGAGAAAGAGAGAGAGAGAAAACACAAGTGGGGGAGGCAGAGAGAGAGGGAGACACAGAGTCTGAATCAGCCTCCAGGTTCTGAGCTGTCATGCTGAGCCTGACATGGGGCTCAAACCCACAAACTCTGAGATCATGACCTGTGCTAAAGTTGGATGCTTAACCAACTGAGCCACCTAGGCACCCCTTATTCTTTCTGTTTTACTTTTAAATCCTCTACCCAATTCCTGAGGAAGTAATATGGACACTACCTTCAAAACACATGCAGAATCTGGGCACTTTTCATCACTGCCAGTGTTCTCCTATGAGTCCAAGTTAACATTATATCTTGACTTTGTTGATCATACAGTATCCTTACAGGCTTGTTTCTATCCTGTCTCCCTACTTTTTTTTCTCAACACAGCATCTAGTGTGAATATTTTAAAGCATACGATCATAATATTCCTTTTCTCAAAACCCAGTAATGATTTACCTTTCCCCATTTCATTCAGAGCAAAAGCCAAAGTCCTTAGAGTGGCTACAGGTTTGACCTAATTTCATCACCTGTTACTTGTCTGACATTATCTACCACTACTATAATACATTCCTTTGCTTGCTCAGATAGCACCAGCTGGCTCCTTGCTATTCTTTACAACCATCAGCCATTCCCTTGCCTTAGAACTTTTCTCTTTTTCCCTTTGCCTGTATTGCCCTATTATAGCCATTCATTTGCTAACTCATTCTTTTCAAATGTTTGCTCATATCTCATCTTCTTGAGGACATTTACCCTGACCAACCTATATAATATTGCAGCCTACCTACTATGCCCAGCCCAACAGTTTCTATCCCCATTTTCCTACTCTGTCATATCTTTCATCACTTTCTAACATTCTATATAATGTACCTGTTCATTATGTTCACTAGATTTCTCTTTAATTGTTCCTATTCCCCCACTACAATGTAAGCATCTTAAGGACTGATGTGGTCTTTGTCTCTATTGTTCATTGACAATTCCCAATTGTTTAGAACCATGCTTGGCACATTGTAGGTACTTGACAAATACTAACTGAATCAATACTAAATGAGTGGAGGAAAGATAAAGAAGTGGCTTTTAGATAGCAGAATTCAAAGATCAGTTATATTACTACAGCTTTGTAATATAACTTGAAGTCTGGAATTGTGAGATCTCCACTTTTATTTTTCTTTTTCAAGATTGCTTTGACTATTCGGGGTCTTTCGTGGTTGCATACAAATTTTAGGATTATTTATTCTAGCTTTGTGGAAAAGCTGTTGGTATTTTAACAGGTATTGAATTAAATCTGTAGACTGCTTTGGGTTGTATAGACATTTTAACAACATTTGTTCTTCCAACCCATAAGCATGCAACGTCTTTCCATTTGTTTGTGTCATCTTCAATTTCATCAATGTATTATACTTTTCAGAGTATAGGTCTTTCACCTCTTTGGTTAAATTTATTCCTAAGTGGTTTATTATTTTTGGTGTAGTTGTCAATAAGATTATTTTCTTAATTTCTCTTTCTGATGCTTCATTGTTAGTTGTATGGAAATGCAACAGATTTCTGTAGATCAGTGGAACAGAATAGAAAGCCCAGAAATAAACCCACAATTATATTATAATATATCTAAAATATATTATTATAAATATATATTCCTGAGACAATGGAAAGAAAAACAAAACTAAAATATCGGGACTACATAAAAATAAGAAGCTTCTGCACAGCAAAGGAAATAACCACCACAACTAAAATATCACCTACTGAATGGGAGAAGATATTTGCAAATGATATATCCAATAAATGGTTAGTATCCAAAATATGTAAAGAACTTAACACCAAAAAACACAAATAACCAAATTAAAAAATGGGCAGAAGACCTGCACAGACATTTCTCCAAAGAACAAATCCTGTTAGCCAATAGACAAATGAAAAGATGCTCACCATCACTGATCATCAGGGAAATACAAATCAAAACCACAATGAGATATCACCTCACACAAGTCAGAATGATTAAATTGAACAACACAAGAAACAACCAGTGTTGGTCAGGATGTGGAAAAAAAGGAAACCTTGTGCACTGTTTTTGGGAGTGCAAACGGGTGCAGCAACTGTGGAAGACGTAGTGGTTCCTCAAAAATTTAAAAATAGAGCTATCCTATGATCCAGTAATCACATTACTGACAATTTACTCAAAGAATATGAAGACACTAATTCAAAGGGATATATGCACTCCTATGTTTATTGCAGCATTATCTATAATAGCCAAGATACAGAAGCAGCCCAAGCGTCCATCAATAGGTGAATGGATCCTGAAGGTGTGGTATATATATAATAGAATATTATCTAGGCATAAAAAAGAATGATATCTTACCATTTACAACAACATGGATGGATCTAGGGAGTATTATGCTAAGGGAAATAAGCCAGTCAGAGAAAAACAAATACCATTATGATTTCACTCATATGTGGAATTTAAGAGACAAAACAAATGAACAAAAAAAATAAAGAGACAAACCAAAAAACAGTTACCAGAAGGTATGTTGGGGTAATGGGTGAATTAGGTGAAGGGATTATGAGGATACATATCTTGATGAGCACTGAGTCAACATATGAAATTGTTGAATCACCATATCGTACAGCTGAAGCTAGCATAACACTGTGTGTTAACTACACTGGAATTAAAATAAAGAATAAAAAAAGATCAGTTAGAAGATGTAGGAAGACTTTCCAGATCACTGAAGTTTTCTTAGTGATTTCCAATCAAACTATATAGCTAAGTAAACACTTATGCTTACAAAGTTTGTGGTAAATATTTAAGAATTTTCTGCAGTTCTGGGTATATGAAATATTTTTTGAAACATAGGATTTTTGACATTAAACTTAAAATGGTGCTTGTCTCTTTACTTCTTTGTGCCGTTAATTACCCAAAGCACTTTAAACAGACTGGTAGATTAAAAAAAAAGTGAATAAAGTAAGTTTGTGATTTAGTTTTTTCCACCAAGGCAGAGTCAAGCTAATTTCATCATGTAAAAAGCCTAAGACAGCAGCATGGTGTGTGTAATTGATGGAAATGTCAAAGAAATGGCATCAATGAGTATAGAATTTGGGTTAGGGGCAAAGTAAAACTGTGAAAAAAAGAAATTAAGGGACTTAAAATCTAGCTGAAAATATTTGGACAAGGTAATTTGAATACAGATGATCACTGAAAACTCATGGCAATGCATCCCCTGTGGTCGGTCTCACTGTACCAGTTTGAGAAACCATTGTAAGGAAAATCCGGACAGCCAAGCATCCAATTGGGTAGTTTCCATTCTTTCTGTGAAAACATTTATCATCTCCAGTGTGATTTGCACATGCTGATTAATTAATCTCCAAGTGATTATTTTTTTTAAATTATTTGACAGATAATTAGATCTCCTGTAAATCTAGTTTAATAAAAGCATGCACGAAGTGTTGAAAGTCCATTTAATGATTGGCATTCGTTTCAACAAGATGTTCTGGCTGAGTTGTTTCCTTATTAGAAACATCCCTTTTGGAAAATACTTTAAAGATTAAGTAAAAAATCTCTCCCAGAAAATATGACAATAATTTTCAACACTTTCATTTCATGAATACCTTAAGGCTCCTATGCTCCAATTCCCTCAATCTCTATTAATTCACAAAAAGAGGTGTGCTTAATTTTCATGATGTTAAAAAGATGAAAGCCATGGACAGTCTTTAGTTTGATTCTGAAAATAAAAATGTAGAGGGAAGTAGTGGATGTAATTTCAACAATTGAAGAATTTTAAAGTACTTGTATTGGGAGGGAATTAAAAGAAGAATGGGTTCACATTCCTTAAATACAAAGTAAATCTCTCTAATCTGAATCTTAAGAAGGTTAAATAATAAATATAAGGACATAGAACTGATTTATGATAGAGCCAAGTGGAAAAGAAATATAGAGTGTTACACAGAGTATATCTATCTATCTATATCTATCTATCTATCTATCTATCTATCTATCTATCTATCTATCATCTATCTATCGCCTATCATCTACCTATCATCTCTCTGTCATTTATATATACATCGAGAAAGGGAGATTGAGAAAGAGAAAGAGAAAGACAGAGACAGACCGACAGACAGACAGACACACACACACAGTGAGAGAGAGAGAATAATGGTCCTGACTACAGGGTGAAAGATATTTGTTTACACTGAAACAGCCGTCAGTTATCTGGTCAAAACTCACCAGCTCTAAATTGCACAACTCTTTAGGAAGAAATTCCATTTCTTTTTTGTAAAATGTCCGGACAAATTCTCTCTGAAGTGGTGTGCATACCAGATAATGGTCAGAAGTGATAAACTTTTTCAGTTCCCTAATTCACTTTTTATCTTTTCCCAACCTTCTACATTTACTGATCCAAATGCTAAATCAGAAGCTCCCAACTGAACAGCCACTGATGTAGAAGTCAGCAGTCAATGGAAAATCTTCAAATATTTAAAAATCTAAGAGAAATTATATATTTTATTAAACAATGTGAATTGCCATGAGACTTCTGGCCTTCAAAAAGGCTATTATTAAAGAAGATTGTACTAAGATATATCTTTATGTTTATTACTTCCATTTTCTATTGTAATGTAATGTAAGTAATTTTTATGAAATCCATATTATTTTATACCTATAAAGTGTGTTTTACATTTTAAGAGAAATGTACTGTGAAACCTTATAAGTATATAATCTTTAAGTAAACTATTTAATTTTCCTTGGCTTGTAGAATTTAAGTCTCTATTCACCCTCATTTTTTGATATTGTCTGTTGGAAGGAAAACTACTACACAGAAAAGCTATTTCGAAGTTAAACACACACACATAATTTCATGTTTGAACTCTGGAAAATGAAATTAAGAAGTAATACTTTACACTATAAAGTCATAATCCAAATTAGGTAAAATCCCATAGTGACATAAATCAGTGTGTTGTTTTAAAATATGTGTGTCTATGTAGATAATATTATTATACATACAGGTACACATACATATATACTTTATCAATAATAAAGCATTATTGTTTAATTTCAGGAAAAAGGAAGTGTGATTATGAACAAGATTGATTGCCCTATTACAATGAGAAAACACTGTTTACTGACTTTTTCCTCCGTGACTTAATTTCTGTCATCTAAATTTTCAGAATGGTGTGTTTTATTTTTTCCTGGAATATAAGAATCTTTGCTTTAAAAAAAATATACACTGCAATCTTGATTATGAGATGTCGGTACTTTTAAGTGGCTTACAGTTCAACCACTGAAGAGGTACAGAAATTTTAAGAGGTCATTTGCATATCGGTCATTGACATTTTGTCAAATAGAAGTAGAACTGGAGTGGAGTCAGATGGGGTTGGAGTTAGGAGAAATTAGATTTAAACAAGGCGGGGATCGTGTACTTAGTCCTATTTCCATATTGGCCTTCTCATTCAGTATATGTGTAATGGTAATCTCTCTGAGCCTCAGTTTGCTCATCCCTGCAAGGAGGGGTTATAGCCATTGGGTTCCTTGGAAAGCTGACTCTGAGATGGAGATCAGCACATCTTGCTTGTTATGGAGTGTGCTTGGGAGCAACACTCATGGAAGGGAGAAGAAAGAAGCAGGATTCAGCAGCAGAAGCTCAACTGTGATATAGCTCTAATGGAATGCAAAGTTATCCTAATAAAATACATTTATTTCTTACTAAAGAATGTATATTTTTCTTTAACAAGGTTTTAAACATTTTTTTTAATGTTTTTTATTTATTTTTGAGAGAGACAGAGACAGGGAGATTGGCAGGTGAGGGGAAGGGAGAGAAAGAGAGAGGGAGACATAGAATCTGAAACAGGTTCCGGGCTCCAAGCTGTCAGTGCAGAGCCCAATGTGGGGCTCAAACTCAGAGACTGTGAGATGATGACCTGACCTGCAGTTGGACACTTAACCTACTGAGCTACCTAGGCACCCAAAGAATGTATATTTTTCTTTAATAAATTGAAATGAATTTCTATTTGGATGTTAAGAAAATAAACGCTTGTTTGATATTAAGATGGAACTCATTGGTTTACAATGGAACTCTTGGCTTTCCTCTATTAGGGGCAATGGCTATGCCAATATGAATTTCTGCCTGGAAACTGTTGTTTTAATTTATATTTTGCAGCCTCACTAGTTGAAAGTTTAAACTGTTTTTTTTTTTTTTTTTTTTTTTTTTTTAGCATTTATTTATTTTTGAGAGACAGAGAGAGACAGAGTATGAGCAGGGGAGGGCAGAGAGAGAGGGACACACAGAATCCTAAGCAGGCTCCAGGCTCCGAGCTGTCAGCACAGAGCCTGACATGGGGCTTGAACCCACAGACCGTGAGATCATGACCTGAGCTGAAGTCAGATGCTTAACCGACTGAGCCACCCAGGTGCCCCTCATTAGTTGAAAATTAAAAAAAATAATGATCCTTTAAAACTGAGAGAATGTTTTGTTTTGTTCTGTTTTTGTTCTTTAGGTGTTTAGTTTTATTTAAATTCCAGTTAGTTAAGACACAGTGTAACATTAGCTTCAGGTGCAAAACACAACGATTTAATACCTCCTTTTGACACCCCTGGTCATCACAAGTGCCCTCCTTAATCCCCATCACCTATCCAACCCATCCCTCCACCCACCTCCCCTCTGGTAACTGTCAGGCAAACCAAGTTACAGACTTAAAAAAATTTTTTTTAAGTTTGTTTGTTTATTTATTTATTTTTGAGAGAAAGACAGAGAGAGTGAAGGGGGAGGGGCAGAGAAAGAGAGGGAGAGAGAGAACCTCAAGCAGGCTCCACACAGTCAGCATGGAGCCCGAAGTGGGGCTCAAACTCACAAACCATGTGATCATGTCCTGAGGCAAATGAAGAGTCAGACGCTTAACTGACTGAGACACCCACGCGCCCCAAGTTACAGACTCTTAACTACAGAGAGAATGTTTTAATTAAAATTAGTCTTATGACATTTAAGAGTTAGGAAATATTCAATTGACATGCTGTCAACAGAGATCATTTTTTAAATTAATCATTAACACTTTTCCCCATAATGACTTCAACCTCTCTCACAGGTTAAAATAAGTTTATTTCTTCAACAGTTTACACAGAAGTATATAGCTGAACTATGAAAAGACAAACTGTCACTATCCATTGATGTTATAATCCTAGAGATCTGAACCTCAAACCAGGACTTGATTAACTGAGATTGGTGATACGGGTAGTTTTATGACTGTGCAGCAAAACCAAGCAAATCCAAATCAAACCAAATGAAAACCAAATACAATGAAGCAAATTTGTGACTTTATCTTTAAAAATTGAAAATTTTAATTTAATTGAAAAGTCAGTGGATATGACTGGTACATACCACCTTTCTCATGTGAACAGTTTGAAGAAATCTAATCAGTCCAAAAGAGCCATCTCTCCTCATTTCGGGGCAGTTAATATCTGGCTTCCTCAGCAGTGTTTCCTTTGGATTTTTTTATTCCTAATTCAAAACTGATAATAACTTGGACACACACACCCACATAAAAGGACAAAAAAGAATTAAAATCCATGTTGCCTGGCAATGACTGGATAGTTAGTGTTCCTATCTAGTACTTTTATTCATTCTTTAATCCAATCATATAAAATGTGTGTGAAGTACAATATGAAGGTTTTAAACACAGTAAACACATATTAGGGGAAACTACACCTCCTGTGTTTGATCGGATCTGTTAACCCACCCCAAATAAGGAAGACAGCAAAAGGACATAATAAGAAAGGAAGGAAAATGAAGTAATTTAAATTTGCACACTGCTATTGATATTTTAGAGGAAAAAGTTATTATTAATGGTCATTTCCTCACTTTAACTATTTTTGCATACAGACCAGTTCTAGACAGGGTAGAGATAATTCTTAATGCTTATCTTGGGTGGTGTAATACAATACTTTAATTTCAGAAACAGAGACAAAGCTGTCCATTTTTTTAAAAAACAAAGCTTTGTAGAAGTAAAAAAAAAAATAGGAATCTCTGTAAGGTAAATATTTGAATTTGTAATTTTGGGGGAAAAAAAGTCAGCATATGACTATGGGCCTATTTTCCTGAAGAGCTGGGGAATACTCTGTCTTTTTTTCCTAACCTGAAGTTTCCTTGTTTCCTTTAATTTTTTAAAACTTAGCTGGGGCATCAAGAATTCTAACTGCTTTCTCTGTTGGAAGACGGCCAGTAAGACAATCTGAATAATAAAAGAGAGGGATTGTTGATAGCTTTTTTTTTTTTTTTTTTGCCTAAATACATGTCCCTTGCCTCCTGCTGGGTTTTCTCATGGTTTCTTGTCTCACTTCAGCGTATATTCAGGGTACATCTGATTGATTTGATCAGTATAAACTCAATGAGAATGGAATTAAGAAATTAAAGAGACGATAAGAAGGGGAAACTAGTTTTTATTCTTAATAAGTTAGATTCTCTTAATTTAAGTCACAAGCGAGGCTCTCAATATGTTTCTTTCCATTAGTTGTGGTAAATTAGCATGACACGTGCAACTTAATTTTTTCCTACTTACGTGGAGTTGATAATAGATAAAGTCTTCCCAGTCATCTCTCATTCTGCCAGATATTTCCCTGTGGCTCTCTATTGCTTACAGGAACCTCGTCAACCTGGCAATGCCAGCCAGCAATTTAATCAGTTTTTCCTATTTAGCAGGAATCCTTCGAGTGAGCCAGCATGCTCAAGCAAGACGTTTCTACTTACCCTGAACCACCTCCTTCCTCTTCCCCAGGTGTGCAAATCATGTTCCTTTTCTAGAATTCTCATAGACCTATTGTATATTAAGCCTCATTTTTTACTGCAGCAAGCATTGAACTTTATTCACTCAGACTTTTTTTTTTTAATTTTTTTTTTTCAAACGTTTATTTATTTTTGGGACAGAGAGAGACAGAGCATGAACGGGGGAGGGGCAGAGAGAGAGGGAGACACAGAATCGGAAACAGGCTCCAGGCTCTGAGCCATCAGCCCAGAGCCTGACACGGGGCTCGAACTCACGGACCGAGAGATCGTGACCTGGCTGAAGTCGGATGCTTAACCGACTGCGCCACCCAGGCGCCCCTATTCACTCAGACTTTTAAAAGAATTTGTTCTTGGTAGCATTTATTTCCAAAAAGTCTGACTTGCTTTTTATGTATCATATACTGAGCCTAGTTCTAAAACTGTAAACTGTAAACTCATGATTGGGAAACTACTGGGAAAGGTGGATATGCAAACACATCTCACATTATGTGGTAACACTGAATAAAAATACATAAGACAGGCTTAGAGGAGAGCAATTCCTGTGAAGTAGAAGAAGACTTTGAAGGGTATGTTCAATCAGAGGCCTGATGGGAAATGATTATTCCCACACTAGTTTTCACACCAGCATTTTTGAAATTTGCTTTGTTGGAAAACAATCAAACAATCAATCAATGAAATACAGGTAAAGGTTGGACAATATTTTTTCACACACACATGCTTTATGTATGCCAAAAACAAAAGAGAAGGAATAAAAGATTAAAATAGAGGTGGGTGTTTGTTTTTCTCATATGAATTAATTACACATGTTAAGATTAGTTATATAGAAATCAAAAATACAGCTAATATGTTCAGATTAACATTGTATAATATGTATATAGTATATAGTGTGATGAACGTCATCATTCTATGAGTTAGATTAGAAGTACGGCCAAGAAACTTTCACACAGTGATCTTTCAAAAGATCACTTAAAATGGTGATATGTCAAAAAACATAAAGCTTGGATAGAAATGTAAAGACATTTACTTTTAAAGTACTTATAAGAAATAATGCAGAACATTTTTGTTTGTTTGTTTGTTTTGTTTATATATTGCTCTCCTTTTGAAAATTCTCTTTGTGCCCAATATAGTCATCCTCATAGACTTCCTGCTTATTGCCAAGTATATCTTCATCCTTCCATCTTCTGTTGCTCACTGGCCTGTCTTGGTTTCAGTTTTCAAGTCTCATTTTCACACTGATAGGTGATCACCAAACTTATTTCATCTTCTTTAAGGACAAAAAAACTGACTATAAGGGGAATTAGCTGATGGAGGTCTAGCCAATGAAATGTGAGCAAAAGTGATAGATATCACAGTGAGGTCCATAAAAGTTCCCATGAACAATCCTCCACCCTCTTTCTGCTTCTGTAGATTGTGGATTGGAATGATGAAATTAGAAGCAAGATGTGAAGATGGATTAGCCACTAGATGGAAAAAGAATGAGCCCCTGAATCACTTTTTTTTGGAGGAGAGCTGTAAGCTGATCAAGAGAGCCCATTCTGGTCTTCATGTGAATTTGATAACTGTCATTTACTTTATGCTTTTGGCCATGTATTACAAGAAAGAGATGAGCTCAGCAAATAATTGCCTGGTTTGCAAGCTGAAATAAAAGAGGTAGAGAGAAAGTCCAGATATTTGGTGTCCCTAACAGTTATAAGGGGGAACCACTGATCCCAAGCAATGTAAGCTGGAACCTGAAAAAGATTTGAAAAGCAAACACCTGTTAAGACTCAGCCCTGCAGCGTGTATCTGACTAAATATGTTATCTGAGAGGACTTCCAAGGAACTGGCTTTTAGTTGTGAAAAACAAGAGGCATGGTCAGGGAGAGTGCAAGGATGCAAAGAAATAGGTCTAGGAAACAAGTTCTGGTATGGCTAGGTGGTATACAGTATTCACTGGAATCAATTACATTAGACTTCTTCCAAGTTTCTTAGAGATTTACATTTCCCAAAACATTGTAAATCCAGATTAAATAAAAGTGTGCTACTCAAGCTGCAAACAAACTGTTAGATGTCTACATTTGCCAAAATTGAGCTGTGAAAGAGATATAAGCCTCACGGAGGATATACTCCACAGCACCACTTCAGATAAACCTGAACAGGACAAAGGGCAAGGAAGAACATCTCAGAGTTTGGCAATAGTGGCCATAAAAATGTTGAGGCTAAAAAAAATTCCAGGAACTCATAGAAGCAATTGGAACCAGAGTGGCTCAGAGAAAAGGAAGAAAGGACATTCCATGGTACATCCCATATTTTCATCTGATGATTCTGACTCCCCTCCTGAGTGTGTGGGGCCTTGGACTCCTGAAGGACCTCAGGCAGAATTCTTACCCTACTCTTCTCCCTCTTGGGTCTTTGTCCATCTTTCTACATATCATTCTTCCACCCTTATTCCCTAGAAGGGCTATCATTTATTCTTTTATCATTAAAGACAATGGAATTTTTTCTTAATTTTACATCCCCATGTAAAAAACCTGTCTACCTACAGTTCTTGGTGAAATTATATGCTAGCTACCGACTACTCAGTTATGTTCTTGACATAAAAAGAGAAGTTTTGGGATTTTAGAAATGCTTGCTTCATTACATACATTACATACACACACACACACACACACACACACACACACACACACTCATACGACGTAAAACCAAGCCAAAATACTGGTTCCTAAGACACTTTTTCCAGTTTGGACATCTAGGTCTTCTTTTGTTAGTAAAGAACTGAATATCGATTCTCTTTACATTCCTGAATGCCTTTGCTGAATTGGATGACAGATTATATAAGACAAAGGTTAATTATACCTAAAAATATTATTATTGTTACAATCCTGATGTGTGGGATGTTTTTAAGAAACATTAATTGGATAGAAATAATACCATTTAGTCAGTAGATAAAAATAAAATGTGTCAAATTTTCATTTGAAGCAGTATTCCTTTGTGTTCATGTATAATACCACGGAATTTTCTGAGGTAGAGCTGAGGATCAGATGCTGGCATGTGCGAGTCTATAGAAATCAATTCAAATTCTGGATTTCTACTTATTAGCTCTTTAGACAGAGAGCTAGAACCTAGTAGGTTTTGTTTTACATTTTTTATTTATAAAATGTTTATAAGAATTTTTATATTACAGTATTTTGTAGTTATTAAGTGAGAAACATGCTACTACTAGTCTATACTAGGACCTCAGAAGTTAGTATGCACCCAACCTGTTTAGTAGCTTTAAAAAAATAGAAATAGAATTATAATTTCTCATTAGAATTATAATTGTAACTGTAATATTTTAAATCTTTTAACTACCTTATAAGGTATAATTACTTATGTATATTTCTATAATCATAACATATGTAGTAGATTTTTTGAGAATAGAAATGGTATATTATTCATATTTGTTTATTTCTATATCCAAATCAAGTTTCTATTATAGTGGTTGGAATTTAGCTGGCATTAAGTAAACATTATTATACAGAATTTACTGTTAAACTGGAGTTTTCTGTTCTATTTTTTGAAAAGGAAACACATATATTTTTTAATAATGCAAAATGGTGTGAATTTTTGAATTTCATACCTGGACCAGGTTCATGAGAGTATCCCTGAAGTGTCCTGAGGTCTCTGAGTAAATGTCCTCTTGAAGGTTGCTGTTGTATTCTGGGGAAAAAAACTTTCATGTTAAAGGTATGATTTATTATAGAACCACATAACAATGTGCTTTGTATAAGTTAATGCTATTGCCCCAGTTGTGGGTGGAAAGCACAGGAAATACAATCGATCTATTGACATCTCTTTGTCTTGAAGCCAATTTTCTAAACAGTTCTCCAAAGAAATGTGGTAACTAACAGTAGCATAGGCACAGGTCTGTTTTCTTAAAAAAACGATTGTCTTTATTCAAAAATTGAAAAACACCATTGAAAGTCATTTCACATTCTCTAATTCTCAAAATTTGCTCTTATGCATTCTATTTCCATAAACTGCTACCCAGCCCAGCACTTTCCCCAGGGGCTCTGTCTCGTTTTAATATGTAAAAAAATGTTTATTTATTTATTTTTGAGAGATAGAGTACAAGCGGGGGAGGAGGAGGGGCAGGCAGAGAGAGTGGGATAGAGATAATCCCAAGGAGGCTCCATACTGTCAGCTCAGAGCCCCAACGCAGGGCTCCAATTCATGAATCTAGAGCTCACCTGGTGAGATCATGAACTGAGCTGAAATCAAGAATCAGATGCTTTGGTTAAGCTTCCGACTTTGGCTCAGGTCATGATCTCACAGCTTATGGGTTCAAGTCCCATGTCGGGCTCTGTTCCAACTGCTTGGAGCCTGGAGCCTGCTTCCGATTCTGTGTCTCCCTCCCTCTCTGCCCCTCCCCCATGCACGTTCTGTCTTTTTCTCTCTCTCTCAAAAATAAATAAACATTAAAAAATTAATTTTTTTAAATTTTTTAATTTATTTTTTTATTTTTTTTAATATATGAAATTTATTGTCAAATTGGTTTCCATACAACACTCAGTGCTCATCCCAAAAGGTGCCCTCCTCAATACCCATCACCCACCCTCCCCTCCCTCCCACCCCCATCAACCCTCAGTTTGTTCTCAGTTTTTAAGAGTCTCTTATGCTTTGGCTCTCTCCCACTCTAACCTCTTTTTTTTTTTTTTTCCTTCCCTTCCCCCATGGGTTCCTGTTCAGTTTCTCAGGATCCACATAAGAGTGAAACCATATGGTATCTGTCTTTCTCTGTATGGCTTATTTCACTTAGCATCACACTCTCCAGTTCCATCCACGTTGCTACAAAGGGCCATATTCCGTTCTTTCTCATTGCCATAAACATTAAAAAATTAAAAAGAATTGGACGCTTAAACAACTGAGCTATGCAAATGCCCCTCATTTTAGTATTTTAAGTGAAGGTTCTTCATCTCCACTGGGAAATACCCCTTGTTTTTGTTCAAATGCAACAGAGCTGACTGTCTAGAATATTTTCTTGATATTCAATATGAGGCAATACATGAAGCAATGCAATTTAAAGCATTAGATCTTTTTAAAAAAATAGCTTATCTGCTCTTAAAATGTGTAGAAATTTGATTTTGTGATAGATCACAGTGATGATGAGATTTATGCAAAGTGAACTAGTTACCCATATTTGTAGAATTTGCTAAGTGCTCATTGAACTTAGCCTTATTTCGTCTATATACCTGGTCTCTTTAGGGTAAGCGATAAAATGCTCCTGAACCACAGTGCTGGCATTTACCTGTATTAATGTAAACACTCACCTCATAGAAACTTGTAATTCTTTTCCTGGAAACTTTGCTTAACTTGATTGTTCAGAGAATTGTTTCATTTTTGGTAATATAATCATCAGTTTTACTCAGTGAGTTGATTGGTCTTGAGTAAGTGATATATCAAATTTCAGAGTGTCTTAGAAAAAATTTTAAAACACATAAACTGAAATATTTTGTGTGTTATTTGAAAAATATGAAGTTTACGTGTGTGTAAAATATATGCACATATGTATATTTCCTTACGCAAATAGTAGGCTTCTCGCATCTGGAAAATTTCTCCATTTGTTCTTGAAGCTAAAATATCAATGAGGCAATTCTCTTCAGTACCTGCTCCCTGTCATACAGAGAAAGAGAGAAATATAAAGGCATTTGTATTGGGAATAATAGTGCATCTTAGGTATAATAAAGATTTATAACATTCCTGATATTCTGAGAGATGGCAGAGAGGAAAGAAAGGATGTTTGGGATAAAGATAGGTCCTATTCAGTTCTGGCTCTGCTATTTACTAGCTGCTTGACCCTGAGGAGATATTATTATCTGAAATCCTATTCCTTCATTTAGAATAAAACAACATGGGACTTTCTAAATAATGTGGAAAAAGATGTTTGAACAAGGCTCATGGCACTGATATTTTTGCTGCTAGAATATCATTCTTTGGAGAGCTGAAATTAGAACCTGGGTCTCCTAGTTTCCTAAAGATGCTTCAGGGACCACTCCCTGCCTCTCCCTAAATGTGAAATTTTGTACTATTGGTCTAAACATTAGGCTGGGTGCTTTTTATGGTCTCTTACAGCTATATGGACAGATTTTTTTCTCTGATTTTTCTCTGTTGTTATAAAAACAACACATATTCCAGAAAATGTTAGAAATCCTTACCATTCCATGTAATATTGATAAAATGTAACAGTTTATCTAAACAGTAACATATGACTTCCTTCTTATAGTTGTGGTCACATCATTTTGCAAGAGGTAGGAATTGCCATATGCAACTTCAAAAAAGCGATTAGTTGAAATTCATATGAATTTTATACAATGTCTATTCTCATCTGCAAATATGATGGCCAAAATCCAAGTTCCCTTAATTTTTCCCCTTTCCTGTCTCCTGTCACACATTGTTTGCAGATTGCATAATCTGGTCATTGGCAGGAATCGTATTGGAATGACTGCAATGGTTCTGCAGGTGTTTAATATCAGCAGTTGGAAGATGTTAAAAAGCCTTTTGTACCCAATCCCTAGCCAACACAGTCTCTATCAAATCTGTAGTCAATTTATTTCTCGGAAATGACTTTTCTGTAAAGAATTATTATAATTCTTCAGAAGTAAAAGTTTTATACTTTAAATTAAAAAAAATTTTAATATTTATTTATTTTTGGGAGACAGAGAGACGGAGTGGGGGAGAGGCAGAGAGAGAGGGAGACAGAATCTGAAGCAGGCACCAGGCTCTGAGCTGGTCAGCACAGGGCCCCGTGTGGGGCTTGAACCCACCAAGTGTGGGATCATGACCTGGGCCAAGTCAGAAGCTCAACTGACTGAGCCACCCAGGTGCCCCAAAACGTTTTATACTTTTGAGCAATAGTTTTTGGAAAGGAGTAACTTGAGGTTACAAAAATAAACAAAGATATTATCTATATTTTGTCTCTGACTCAGTATCCCACTTTTACTTAGTCCAATTTTTACAAATAATTTGAAGAGGTTCACATGTTTTATAACATTTTTGCTTAATATATGAATGTGTACTAGGGAGTGATAAATATGGACAGCCCTGGAGGCTTCTTTTGTTTTTTTTGGGTTTTTTTGGTTGTTCAACATAGAGCTGGGTCAGTGAATCTGAGTTTGTGCAGCAAAAGAATAGGCTGATCCAAGCTCCTGGGCTGTAGAATCCCTCTCTTCCTAACAGGGTCACTTCACCTGAGCATAGCATCGTCACTGTTTTATTTATTTATTTATTTATTTATTTATTTACTTACTTACTTATTTTTTTAATGTATATTTATTTTTGAGAGACACAGACACAGTGCAAGCTGGGGAGGGACAGACACACAGGGAGAGAGGGAGACACAGAATCCGAAGCAGGTTCCAGGCTCTGAGCCGTCCGCACAGTGCCGGTTGTGGGACTCAAACTCGCGAACTGAGAGATCATGACCTGAGCCGAAGTCCAGCCACTTAACTAAGCCACCCAGGCGCCCCTCACTGTTTTGTTTTTGCTCAGATATTCTTTCCCCCATCCCTGATCACATACAGGAACATCACAGGGCAGTTCCCTCTCTACTTAAATATTGCCCTGCACTTGTTACAGGTATATTTTTGTATCCGAATAGTACCTTCATGGCATGCCAGAGTTCGTGAGCATCATAAGACGGTGGCGGGTACATGAGGCCAACCATGACATCTTTGAAGTGATCTGAAAGTTTCTCCTTCAGGTCACCAATTAGGTCCTATGGATGGAAAAGTAAATACTTTCATTATATGAGGTACTAACTTTACAAGAGAAATGGGATAATTGCAGAAAGTCTTCTACTAAGATGTCCTTTCCTATGTCATTTCACATAGTAAGAAACCTGGTTTTGCATTACAGGAGTGGATGGACTTGATGGGTTTGAAAGTGTCTTATGTAATCATATCTCTGCATGAGAGGTCATATACATGGACATTCTAGTCATGTAAATACAAAATGATCTTCTTTCCCTAATCCCAGCCCCAACTTCTGTGTTGATCTCATTATGAAAATAAGTAAAATTTGAAACCTAAAAACATTATAGTTGAGAGTTCTTAGTTTTCTTATATGGAATTAATGAAACATTGGTCCTTAAATAAAATATACATTTTATTTTATCATTGAAGCAATATCTATTAGCAGGAGTTCATGGTTATACTATTGCCAAAAAGCTGTGTAAATGAATTGAGTAATCTAAGAACTTTCATCAAATAGCCACGGTAATACATTTGTTTAAAATATTGAAAGTTAAACACTTCAGGAGAAAAACAAGCATGCTGAATTTTAGTTCTTGGAATACAGATTATAGAAGTATAAAATTGATCATTTTAATTTTCACTTTTATTTTATTAGTGTAGACTGGCTGTTTAAAAATGTGAATGTTAAATGCATTTTTTGTAGGGTTACAAAGATATCTGAAAGATGTTTAAAACTTAACATTTCTTGTAAAATATATAGAGTATATTCAGTTGTACTTTAAAAATATGCAATATTTTAGTTTTGAGGTGATTCAATAATAGATTCAAGTGACAGCTGCCAATAAGACATAATATGCTTTATTAAACTAAAAACAAAATAGTCATAATTTTCATTTTATTTAGTATAATCTGACAACATCATTCCTAGATTGTGGATTTTCTTATTTAGCAAATAAAGCATTTATCCATAAGTAATGCAGAGAATCTATTGAATTTTTGCTAGGGTCAATGCAATTCATTTAATGAGCAATTAATAAATGCCCAGAGTTGTGTCAGGTGCTTGGAGTATATACAAGAAGCATAAGATCTCCCCTTTCATGAAACTTACATTCTATTTAATTCCCTCATTATGCACCAGTGACTATTTCTAATTTATTTACCAAATAGTTGTTAAGGTGATGAGAGCCAAGCTTTCTTCTAGGTATTGGGGCTACATCAAAGAATAGAATATATATAAACATATGAGCTTGTGAAACTTATATTCTTATGCACACAAGAGCTCAATAAATTTTTTTGAGTGAAAGATTGCAGTTATTCAATACTGTTTGATTTAATACCATTTCCCAGACATAGTGGTAGGTGCTGGAGAATTGCAACACAGTCTCTGTTTTCAAGGAGATTGACATTCCACAAACCCAGAGGTAACATAAGTAAAAATGTGAGCTAATACATTTTCTAAGGCTTTCAATATCATTTTTCACATTATAAGATCCTAAAGCAGTAGTACAAAACAATTAGATGAATTCAGGTAAGAGATCAGAATGGATTTATAGGATTACAGAACCAAGTTACGTTTAGACAAGGAAGGACATGCAGCACTGTGACAGGAGATGGAGAAGCCATTTGTAAGATTAACTTTATGTGTCACCTTGGTTGGCCCACAGTGCCCAGATTTTAGGTCGTACATTATTCTAGAGGTTTTGTGTGAACATATTTGGTAGATGAGTAAAGCAGTAGTCTCCAAAACATGGGTGGCCCTCATCCAGTTAGTTAAAGGCTTTAATAGAAAAAGGCTAGCATCCCCCAAAGAAGAGAGAATTCTGCCTGCAGACTGCCTTTGAAATTGAACTGCCAGCTCTTCCCTGAGTCCCCAGCTTGGTGGCCTACCGGGCAGATTTTGAGCTTGCCAGTCACCACAATCATGAAAGCTAATTCCTTAAAAAAAAAAATCTCTCTTTAGATTGACAGAGATTACCTTGCTCTCCTTGAACAGTTTTCCATTACTGTTACAAGAAATGTTGAGCTCCATAACATTGCTATAAGGTCCTGCATGATTTGGACAGCGAGAGAGTGAGTGTGGGAGAGGGACTGAGGGACAGAGAGATATATTTTTTCTCTTTCTTTCTTTCTTTCTTTCTTTCTTTCTTTCTTTCTTTGATAGGTGGGAGGAGGAAGTGTGGATCCTGATGGAGGGGCGGGGCCAGGATGTGCTGGGATTTGCTGAGTGTCAGGGGTGGCTGGGAGAATGGCAGAGAGAGGCCTGCGGCGCTATGGCCATACCACTCTTCCCAGAGAGATTGAGCCCCATCCCGGGAGCTCAGAGTTCTAAAAGAGCCAAGAGCCAATCGGAGATTCCTGAGAGGATAAACACCTGGTGCCCCAGGTGTGGCAGATGCTCTTCCCAGACTTGTCCGGTAGGGAGTCTTACTAATGCCACCTATCAAGCAGGTATGTGCATATATGCATATGCTGTTGGTTCTGTTTCTCTCCACATTCAGGAAGGTAAGTCAGTCAGTAAAAGAAAAATGCAGAGCCTGCGGGGGAAATCCTTGTACCTGTATATGGGTGTTTTCCTAGGGGGCGTGAATAAGTCAATCTGTAGAGACTGAAAGATCCACTTGAGGAGAAGATGGGTATTAAACTAGACTTTATAGCACAGAATTACGTGATAACTGGATCTCGGCTCCTGTGGGAACTCAGAAACCATGGAAGATTTTGGTGACAAAGGAACTCTAAACCTGTGTCCCATTAATGCAACAAATAATTATGGCTTCTTAAAATGAAGATTTTTTTTTTCTCAATGTGCATCATCAAGAAATACAAATCTTGATTAAAATATTAGCTATTTTAGCCTTTCCGGCGGTGACGACTTGCCCACGAGAACATGCCCCTGGCGAAGGACCTCCTGCACCCGTCCCCGGAAGAGAAGAAAGCACAAGAAGAAGCGCCTGGTGCAGAGCCCCAACTCCTACTTCATGGACGTGAAGTGCCCAGGGTGCTACAAAATCACCACCGTGTTCAGCCACATGCAGACGGTGGTGCTATGTGTGGACTGCTCCACCGTCCTGTGCCAGCCGACAGGAGGAAAAGCAAGGCTCCCAGAAGGATGCTCCTTCAGATTGAAGCAGCACTAAATGCACCCTGAGTCAACATGAGTGGGGAACTATCCCAATAAACAGATTTTGGATTAAAAAAAACTAGCTATCTAAACTTTAATTTCAACCCCTTACAAATTTAAAATGTAGTATATTTTATATAAAGAGGCCTGTGCCCTTAAAATTATTTCCATAAATAATTTCCCATCATTTTGTTATTTTAAAAATCTAGGATACAATACTTCTTTTCTTAATGGTCTCTTCCAGATTAAAAAAAAAAAAAACTTTTAAAAAAGGAATCAGATATTCATGTAGGGGATCTATGAGAGTCTGCAACAGATCGAATAACTTTTTTTATTTAAAAATTACTAAGTAATTTTAATCACTCTTCCTCTTCCTCACCTTTAAGTCAAGTCTACCTTGTACAAGTGTTTGAAGGGTGAAGTCAAGTAGGAGTGGGACTGGGGTCTGGACAAGCTACATTCAAACTTCAACTTTGCCCTTAAGATCATGATTTCTGTCCTAGACATGGAAATAGAGAGTTTAACTCCCTGACTATACTGTTCTGGCCAGGCTTTCTTTGCTTTCTCAATCCTCCGCCTGTTCACCCTCTCCCATGCCCACCTGTAGCTCCTTCCCAGTAATAAAGTTCTGGCTAGTTGGACTAGGACATGATTGAGATGTTTCCTTCAATGTGGCTTGTGATGTACCTCTTCAAGAATTTGTTCTCTCCTTACAACACAATTAACTTCAAAACTAATGATAAAAGTGTATCTAGAGAATCTGAAATATTTGGAAATTAAAAAATATACTTTGACACGATGCAAGGATCAAATAATACATCACAAGGAAGTTAGAAAATACTTTCAATTTGATGAAGGTGAAAATGCAACATGTTAAAATTTGTGGAATGCAGCTAAGATAGTGTTTGACAGTAAATTTCTAGCTTTAAATATTTATATTAGAAGAAAAACATATGAAATGAATGATCCAAGATTCCACATCAAAAAACAAAAACTAGAAAGGGTAAATTAAATTCAGAATAAGAACAAAGAAAATAATAACAGGATCAGAACCCAATAAAACAAAAAATTGATAAATACTAGAAACTGTTAATAAAATCAAAATCTGATTCTCTAAAAAGATCAGTAATGCTAATAAAATTTTAATTGGGCTGATTAAGAAAAGAGAGGGGTGCCTGGATAGCTCAGTTGATTAAGTGTTTGACTTTGTCTCAGGTCATGATCTCATGGTTCTTGGGCTTGAGCCCCATGTTGGGCTCTGTGCTGACAGCTCAGAGTCTGGAGCCTGCTTTGCCTTCTGTGTCTCCTCTCTAGCTGCCCCTCCCCTGCTCATGCTCTGTCTCTCTCTCTTTCTCACACACATACACACAAAAATAAACATTAAAAAAATTTTTTTAAAAGAGAAAAAAGAAAATACAAAATATCAATATTGGGAATGTAAGAGTGGCTTGTTTTTTTTTTTTTTTAACTTTTTTTAACGTTTATTTATTTTTGAGACAGAGAGAGAGAGCATGAACAGGGGAGGGTCAGAGAAAGAGGGAGACACAGAATCTGAAACAGGCTCCAGGCTCTGAGCTGTCAGCACAGAGCCCGACGCAGGGACTGAACTCACGGACCGTGAGATCATGACCTGAGCTGAAGTCGGACACTTAACCGACTGAGCCACCCAGGCGCCCCTGTAAGAGTGGCTTGTACAAATACTACAGACAAAGGAAAAAAAGAGAAATATTATGAACAATTTAATAACATTAAATTGTATTAACTAATTTGTCTTCAAGAATAGTAATTAGTGATTCATCACTTACATACAACATCCGTGCTCATCCTAACATCCTCCTTAATGTCCCTTGTTCATTTAGTCGATCCCTCCATCCAACACCCCTCCAGTAACCCTCAGGTTATTCTCTGTATTTAAGAGTCTCTTATGGTTCATCTACCCTTCTGTTTTTATCTTATTTTTGCTTCTCTTCTCCTATGTTCATCTGTTTGCCTTCTTAAATTCCACATAAGAATGAAATCATGTGATATCTGTCTTTCTCTGACTGATTTCACTTAGCATAATATACTCTAGTTCCATCCATCTTGTTGCAAATGGCAGGATTTCATTCTTTTTGATTGCCGAGTAATATTCCATTGTATATATATACTACATCTTCTTTTTCCACTAATCAGTCGATGGACATTTGAATGCCACTAAATTTTAAAACTAGTTGAAATGTGCCAATTTCTTGAAATATGCAAATTATCAAAGAAAACTCAAGCAGAACTTTATACTCAATCTGAAGTTCTTTATATTAGTTAAAGAAATTAAGTTCATAATGAATCCCACCTTGCCAATCTTTAGACCCTGGTGCAATCACTAATAAAATCCATCAGACATTTAAGGTAGAAATCAAATCAACTCTACACAAAATCTTGTAGCAATAATAGATGAAAGGTGACTTCTCAATTTATTTTATGTGGCCAGTATTGCCCTAATCCCGAAATCCAAAAACTTCACATGCAAAGAAAATTGCATGTTGATATCCCTTATGAACACAGATGCAAAAAAAATGTGGTATATCCAAATTTTATAAATTAAATCCATCAGTATGTATAATATGTCAAAGGAATGATATGTAATGACCAAGTAGGATTTGTCCAAGGAACGCAAGCTCAGTTTACACTTGAAAATCAATAAATACGATTCCTCGTTTTAGCAGTATAAGGAGAAAAGCTGAATGATGGTATCAATGGGTGTAGCAAAGGCATTTGAAAAGGTTAACACATAAACATAAGAGAAACTCTTAAGGAAGAATGAATAGAGGGGACTTTAAATTGATAGAGGGCATTTATAAAAATGAGATGATGCCTAGTAATGAAAAATGAATGCTCATATCCTAGGACTGAGAACAAGGCAAAGATACCTGCTCTTACTACGTGTATGTTATTCAATAGGTATATACCTAAAAAGAAAAGCTAAAACTCTAATGCTTGTAGGAGAAAGCATAGGAACAAATCTTTGAGTCGGTGTAGCAAGGAATTCTTGGACAGTACATAAAAGTAACAACCCATAAATCAAAACAAAACAAAACAAAACATGATGAATTTGACTTTGTCGAAATAAAAACTTCAATTCTTCTAAGATCACAGGTGTCACTCACATATTTGACAAAAGACTTGTGCCCAGCAGGTATAAAAATTTCTTAAAACTCAATAATGAGAAGACAATCTGATAAAAATACTGACAAGGGATTTGGACTGATACTTAACCAGAAAAAATAAACAATTGGGGAATAAACCCATAAAATGATGCTTAACATTAGTCATTAGACTAATAGGAATTAAAGCCACAATGAGATAACACTACACGTTCTCTTCAGTGGCTAATATTACAAAGACTGATGATATCAGGTATTAGCAAGGATGTGGATCATTTGGAACTATCATATTAATACTGGTAGGAATATACCACTTTAGAACTCTTGTAATTTCTAATAAATATAAACTGCATGAAATCCACTCGCAGCATTAACAAATAAATTTAAAGTTTATGAATTCAGAACATGAATGTTTATGGCAGCTTTATTCATGACAACCCCAATTGGAAATCACCCAAATATCCTTCAACAGGTGAATGGATAAACAAATATTGGCATATACATATGTGGAATAATACTTAGCAATAAAAAGGAAATGAAATGAACCAAGTGTCCTATGACATCTATGGATGTTAAGAACTATGTGCTGAGAAAATGAATCTGGACACAAAAGAGCACATATTACATGATCCTACTTATAAAAGTTCTAGAAAGACAAAGTTAATCTACA
>NW_024412376.1:22320282-22378353 GCF_014898765.1 Herpailurus yagouaroundi
ACATGATCCTACTTATAAAAGTTCTAGAAAGACAAAGTTAATCTACAAATACAATACAAGAAAAGAGAAGAAATCAGAAGAGATCACAGCTGGTGCTGTGAACAAGAAGTTAGCAGAAGATGGCCTGCAAAGGGGGGAAACAAAATTTTGGGGTGTGAGACATGCTCTATATTTTGATAGTGCTTGTGGGGACATGAGTGAGAACTCATCAAAGTGTACTGAAATAAGTATTTTATATAACTTGTGCCTCAATATTGTGGATTTTAAATTTTATCTTAACATGTTATTTTGGCATCTACAAAATGAATGTTTTCTAAAGCTCCTATTTATTTAACTCTTTCAAATACATCCTCTACTATATTTATGTGTCATACTAGTTAATACCCAGTTTCAAATTGTCATCTTATTTAATAGTTTTTAGCATTGTTTTCCACACTAGAGTTATACACCCATCATTAATGCTGGTGCCATAAAACAATGATTCTTTTACTGGGCTGGGGTTGGGGCCATATGAGAATCCTAGGTGAGAGGAAGTGTTTGAAAAGCTCTTTGGATGAGTAATGTAACAACCTGCCTGAAGGTAGGATGCTTGTTCTTTTATTCCAACTGAGCATTACTGAAATGGAGAAAAGCAGGACATAATGCAGTTAACTCTAGCTCTCAACAAACATTGAACTGATTTGAAATCTCAATGTTTTAAAAGACACTTTGGATGTCAGTTATTCCAATATGCCTTCTAGTTCAGAGAGAAAAGGTCCTAAGAATGGAGATTTATTTATTTATTTAAAAAAAATTTTTTTTTTTCAACGTTTATTTATTTTTGGGACAGAGAGAGACAGCGCATGAACGGGGGAGGGGCAGAGAGAGAGAGGGAGACACAGAATCGGAAACAGGCTCCAGGCTCTGAGCCATCAGCCCAGAGCCTAACGCGGGGCTCGAACTCACGGAGCGCGAGATCGTGACCTGGCTGAAGTAGGACGCTTAACCGACTGCGCCACCCAGGTGCCCCAAGAATGGAGATTTAAACAGAAGAGTGTGGTGATTGTATTAACCACTAAGATTTAATGTTTACTCTCTGTCAGACAGGATTCTGAGTATTAGAATAATTGTAATAACTCATTGCAACAACCCTATGAAATAGGAAGTATAAACATCCCATGATATACGTGAGAAAATCATGGCACATAGAGCTTAAGTAGCAAGTTTCACGTAGCTAAACAAGTAAGTGCAGGAGCCAGGATTTGATATCAGCCATTCTGGCCTTCTTGTCTCCTTTTCCATGTTATGTAGGCCATAGAAAGCCACTAGTGATATATCAGCAAGGTGATGAACATATCATATAGGTGGTAAATGTAGTATTTATGAACTTTTAAATGTAGCGGCAGTGCATTGAAGGTTTAAATGCAAACGGGTCAATGTAATATACTTTTATTGTGAGAAGATATTGGTACTTGGCAGTTGATGGAAAGGTAGAAACATTAGAATTATCTCTTTTATGAGCCTTTCTATAACTCTAAGTGAAGCTGATTATTTCTTTGCCAAAACTTCTCTAGCTTTTCATTTATTATACCAGATTTTCGTGACTATATTATATGCACTCATTTCTCGCCAAAGTCTGTCAGGACATGGACTTTCACATAAATTTTACTAAATTCATTTATCTATCTCTATATCTATGTATCTATATATCTCACAGTACTGAATATATGATGTTCAGAGTATATAGTATATATAATTGATAAACGAATATATAAACAAGTGCAAGAATAAATGAATGAATGCTCATTCATTTAGAGAGGACCCTATCTTACTGATTATTTGTAAAGGATAAAGTCAATGTTCAAGCTGACAATCACTTGGGTATTGCAGGCAAGTACTTTATTTAATCTTTAGTTACATTTCTTGGATCACCATCCTTCCCAAATATTTATAACAACATCTTCGGTTACTTTACATATTATGCCATCCTATGGTAATACTGAACCCAGATGTACGCATTCCACTGGAAACTGAGATTAGTAGTGCCACTAGATGGCGCTGGCATATCTTTGTTGCGTAACTCAGGTGTGCATACAAGCGAGCGCGTGCATGACGTGGCTATCGAAACGGATTGTATAAAAGATGTCAATGAAATTATATAATTTCAGTGAAACAAACAGTATCAGACATCATATAATGCCATTAGAGTCTACCAGCTCTGGAGGTAAAGTATTTAGGTTTGAATCCTGGCTGTGGAAAGTAGCAGCTGTGAGATTGCAAGTAGGTTACTTAACGTCATTGTGTCTGCTTCCCTATATGTAAAGTGAAAATAACAGCATCTACTCACGGGTAGATCCAAGTATAAAAATATTTAACTCAAGTGAAATCCTTAAATTTTTCTGGCACGTATTAGGTACTGAAAAAAATGTCTTTTCTTCAAAAATTATTAAATAATTTGCTGCAGATCAAAATGGCTAATACCGGACTGTCTCCCACTCTTTCCTCTTCCTTTCTTTCTGTCTCTCTCTTTCCACATCAGATTTTATCTGTTATATTGTATTTCCCACAACTTTTAATAATATCCAATTGTCAGTAAATTCTATTGTCTTGAAACGGAGGATTTCTTACCACTTCTCACTGCTACAGACCTCATCCAGGCCACAATCCCCACTGCCCTGTGTTAATGTATTAACCTCCAAATGAGTTTCCCTTCTGTCTTTGCCCCTGACAGTCTCCCCTCAACACACAGGACAGTGTGATCCTGTAAAAATACAAATCAGATCAGTCACTCCTCTGCTGGAAATGCCCTTTCCCACTCTATACTCCAGGATAAACTACAACTGCTTTTGTGTAGTTGATCTCAGATTAATAACAGATCTATTTCCGCCTCAGGGCCTTTGCTTTTGCCCTTCACTCTTCCTTGAATGTTCTTTCAAGTGGCTCACCCTTCCCTGACTTCTTAATGAAGCTTGCCTTTGTCACACTGTTTTAAATTAAACCTGGTTTCCCCAGTACTTGCTATGTTTCTTACCAGGCTTTCGGGGTTTTTTTTTTTGTTTTTTTTGTTTTTGTTTGTTTGTGTTTTTTTTTTCATAGCAATGTTACTTTCTAACATGATACATTTTACTACCTTTTTTTTTTTTTTTTTTTTTTTTTTTTTTAATCTGTCTCACCCAGGTAGAATATAAACTCCATTATGGCAGGGCTTTTGGTCTTTTTTATTCATGGCTACTTCACCAGCCCCTAAGAATGTGCCTGCTACAGACTAAGAACTTACACAAATTGTTATAAAATGGATAAATGAATGAGGACCACTTATAATTCAAGAATTATTTGTTTGGATTCATTCTTGGCCATTCAAAGATGAACAAATCAAAGTCCCTCTCCTCAAGCAGTTTTATTTAGTGGAGGGGCAGAAACACAGAAATTACAATTACTTTGCTATGCAAAATGTGCTAAGTGCTATTGTAGTAGAAATTGTATGATATCATCAGGACATCTGGAAGGAGAGATTACTTTCCGTGGGGAAAATAAATATTGAATAATATGTTTAAATAGTTAAACTTTTCGTGTTCAAAGAGGAGCCTTCAAATAGGTGCTCTAATTAAAGCCTTAAATTCTGGCTTGGAGTTATATAAATAACTTTGTGGATGCAACCTTTGGAGTGTTACTTTCCTCAGCCTGACTGCCTCTGCTTTCGTGTTTGCCAAAGATTTGCCCTAAAGGGACTCTGTGGGAATCACAGCTTGGCCTTGCATTAAGCTAATGACTACTTGCTTTTCAAATTGAGCTGTTCTGTGCTACTGATGAAACTGTAGATTACCCATGGTGCAGCTCTTCTGACCACTCCATTTAAACTAGAAGTGAAATGGCAGTTTCCTCTTCCTTGTTCTTCACGCCTTTACATAATTATGTGTAATCAGGGGCAAGAAGTAGACATATGACTAACATTTTGCTTGTCTGAATATGCTCAGGGGAACATTTTTATATGCTTTTAACTTATATGCCTTTTACTCTTATCGTAAAAAAGGATACTTGCTCTTTAAAAACTCAGTGATGTAAGCCTATATAAAGTGTGCCCAATATTCAATTCTACCTACCCCAATATTCATTGTGTAAATATTCACATGGTTTTATATTATATTATAAAAACATTTATGCAAGCTGGATCATCATAATAGTAAGTGAATATTCTTTTATAGATATTTTCATAGTTACTTAATGATTCAATTTTCATTGGAAATTTGAGCTAATTTTTATCTGTTAATGATGATAATGCTTTGGTCTTCTGGAGAAACCTAGTATATTAAAGCTAAACCCCTCCCCTCCAAATACCACCATAAAAAAATAACACACACTGTTTTAAGTATGCTTGATTTCAGAATAAAGAAACCCCTGGGTGTAAAATCCAGGGGATAAAATGAAAACCAGAGGATAAGCAAATCAGCTGACCCTTGGAGATGATTTTGCAGGTGACTTGGGAGAATAGAGATTGTTTTTGAGAACTATTTGTTTTGGATTTCAGTGCTCAGTGTGGAACATTATATGAGGACAGGAGAGCATTTATGGGGCCAATGTAATACAAGGAACTAACTAAGTCTGAAACCTCTATGAGGTTGGGAACCTCAAAGGATTATACCTTCAGTTAAAGTATGAACTAGGAAAAAAAAAACAGCACTCAACATTGGAAGATGAGCAGAAAGCTCACCTTTCATTGTCTGGGTTAAGAAGGAGGATATTTTCCTTGAGAATCCAAAATAATAGAGCTGTGTCTCCCTTGGGCATGACTTTTAAATTTATCCTACTGTACCCAATGGGCTGAGAACTCCATGAAGAGAAATCATCATGAAAGTTAATCCAGGGCTGGTGATTCTCCTGGGATGCCAGGAAGAAGCAAATGCCAGACAAATCTAGAGAGATTCTCTGACTCTTCAGGGGAGAGAAAAAAAACCTCACTGCAAAAGATGAGCATCACTTTAAAAGTTCTCACAACAAAAAATATCTGGTATGCACTTAGAAGCAATTTTCCAGGAGGACAGACAGTGGACTCTACAAATGGCAGAATTAAAACCCCGTCAATTTGAGACAATTGATAACAATCAGAAAGAACACTATGAAAAAAAAATCACACTAAAAATGGCAAATAAAATTCTAGAAATGAAAAGCTTTTAGAATTTAAAAACACAATATATATGAGGAGTATCTAATAAACAACTGACTTGGAATTAATGAATTGGAAAAATATCTGAAAAAGTATCTAAAAAATTCCACAGAGACAGGCAATAAATAGATGATATGAATATAAAGTTAAGAGACTTGGAAGACTGAATGGCAAGAACAAGCTTTTGTTTAATAGGATTTATAGCAGGAGAGAATGTGGACAATACCAGGGAGACACTACTTAAAATATCATATAATATGTGAATCTTCAGTTATTTAGATAAAACCTATTTACTAATAATGTGAAACTGCAAAATATTAGGATTTTTAAAAATTGTTAAGTCAAACAGAGAATTAAAGGTAGTCTATAAAGGAAAACTCTTAATGAGAGAATGGATTTCTCAAAAGTTATCAGTGAAGGCTAGGAAAAAATTTAAAATTATATCTACAAAGACCAAAGAAAAAGTGACTAGCATTCAGCCTAGAATTCTATAGCTATCTAAGTTAATATTCAACCATGAAGAAAAAAATAAATAAAGCTCTTCCTAAGGAAAGGAACTGAAATAATTTAATAATTATTTATGATTTCTAGAAAAAAAAACTGCTAAAAAATGTCCTTTGGAAAAATGACATTGAGGCCAGAAACATGGAGTTAGGTATTAGAAGAAAAATGAAAAAAGAAATAAAAAATTGTGAATATAACTGAAGAAGCATAAACTCGTCAAAAGCATAATGATGATTAATTTGGGGGAGTATAAAGCAAGGTAGAATAAAAATACTCAACAATAATAGTATGCTGCCTGAAAAATTCTCCTAGCTCTTATGTTAATGACAGGCAAAGACTTAAGAGTTGTTACCATGAAGAATCCATTCTTCATGTACTACAGAATCCATTTCAAAGAGGACTCATTAAAAACCATTTCAAAGATTAGCCAACTCCAAACCAGTCAAAAGGACCAAATTCTGTGCCTGCGGCCAGAAAGAAATGTGGCTCTGGCTACTGAGTCCAGAGCGCACAAAGTTGAAACATGGTTTCAGCAGTGGTGAATTCCCCACCTGACGTAAAGCTTGTGTAGGCCAAAAACACTGAAGTTCCTTTGATCAAGGTGGACACAGGTGACATACCGAAAATGAACACCTCACTTATTGTTGCAGATCTTTATCCCCTCATGTGCCTTGTCTTTCCTTCCCTTCTACCGTAGCTTCTGTTACTTTCAGGAGAGTAATAATTAGGAGTGGGACCAAGGTCTTCCTGTCCCACTGTGGACTAAAGGGTTCATGACTGTCTGAGTATGTTGGGGGACTTTGGGGAATGGAAGGACTGAACTTTTTATGAGTTCGTTGGCTATAGCTGCCAAGGTAACCATTCTATGTGAACCCATTGGTTGAATTTGGGTCCCCTCCAAATTCAATTGATGGATGTGGGCAAGGTTTGCAGTGGAAAAAGGGAAACTAAAACAACTTATTATTGAGGTCCTTTGGGCTAATGTCACTGTACCATAATCTATTGTTGAATATGGCTGGAATTTATGTTTATTTGTTTCTCTTGGGAATGCTGAGAAGTACCAAAGAGAATGCTCTTGGTAAGAAATGAGCCACATATAGTGCTCTACCTATAGCAAATATGGGTCTTATAACCCTAATAATTCCTATCTGCTACACAACTCTGTGACAGATGGTTTGCCGATGGGAACCTCTGGCAAGAAAAGGCAGCATCCCAGAGGTGCCTCTTGGCATTTTAAACTTGTCACCTTCTTCATACAACTTCTGGGTATCACTTTTAGAAAGCAGCAGTTGTTGCTTGCTGACTTGCTACTGGATTCTTGTAGAAATTGAATGCCTGATGTATGGAGGCTTGTGACTTTTGTGCCTGATAGTCTCATTTTGATGGGTCAACTGGGACTCAATGACTAGCAAAGTGGGAAGAAATCAGCAAGTCTCATCGAATGGAAATGGCACACTGAAGAAAACAGCCCGCCTGGCTCCAGGAGTATCATGAGTTTACATGAAAAAATGGCAGCTATTCCTTTGGGGAAACTTTAACCCTACTCTGCTGCTTGAAACAAGATGCTGAATCAATGCGGACTTCAATCAGTTGCCCTAAGTGTCCTGACCTGGTTTATTGATGGTTCAGCAATAGCTGTGCAGAACCAAAAATGGACAATTTGTGTTCCATGGGCAGAAATCAAGAAGATTTTTTTCATAGTTCTGACCAGTATCCTTTGTGATAAACATTTTATCTTTTTACTCACTCTTGGGCTGTTAAGCCTATCTCTTTGGTTTACCACTTGGGAAAGTACAGATCCCACATGAAAAAGCCTCAAAGGTTTCTTTGTGGCTGTAGTCTGTCAAAATAAACTGTGGTTGCTGGTAGGAACTTTTGTGTCACTTGCATAGATTTGCACACTAAGGGCTTTTTCCTTGATGAGACCAACTAGAATCCAGCTACAAATCAAGCCTGTGTTGCCCAGATTATGCTGTTCCTACCTGGATCCATCATCATACTGGACATGACAATACATATACCATCATAAAGCAGGCATGTAGTATTTTGTGTATCTGACGCCAAAGTTACCATTGCTTGCCACTGTTGTGAGTCTAGTCAAACTTGATTTGCCTTATTCATTGTGAAGGAAACTATCATTCACAGGGCTTGGCTGATGTATTTCTTCTGACTTGATCCCCTCTTGAGGTTACTAGAAGTCCTTTTAACTATTGTCACTTTTTCAAGTGATAGCGCTGCTGTCCCTGTTCAATCAGCTGACTCTGGACACAATTATGGTCCTTGAAACTAATCTGTGTCATGTGTTTGACTTTCCAGACTACCTGGTCTAACCATGGTATAGTTTTTATTACAAAAGCCACTCAACAGTAGACTGATAATCAAGGTATTTGATGGATCTTCCATAGTCTCCACCATCCATAGGCTTCTGGTATTGGTGATAACTGATTGATTCAATGAGATTTCTGAGTCTGTTTTCCTTACCTCTTTCTGATGTACATAGTTTAGTAAGGCAGTTGGTCACTGAATACAGTTTTCCCTCCTGAATAATAATCATAATGAAATGGGGGGAGAGGGTTATTGGGATGTTATGATATCATGATCTATCTATCATCTATCTATCTATCTATCTATCTATCTATCTATCTATCTTTTGTCCCCCATTCCTGGCACAGAGCTCCTAAAACCTTGTAATTTCCTGATTGGAGTGAGAGGAGCATCTTTTGTTATTCATAGTAACCCCTTTTCAACCATAATTGAGTTTATGCTAATAAGATGATCTTAGAAGAATGGGGCTAGTTGCCAGAGGAACCAACCATGTGATTATTGGGTTGTAACCCTCAGCCCTACTCCTGATCTCTAGGGACTAGAGAAGGTCTGGAGACTGATTTATTCAACAATGATCAATGAATGTTCGATCAATCGTGCTTGTGTAAAGAAGGCTCCATAAGAACTCTGAAGGTGCTTTCAGGTTGACAACCACATCAAGGTGCTGGGAAAGTGACATACCCAAGGAGGGCATGGAAATTCTGCATCCTTTCCCATGTACTTTGCCCTATATATCGGTATATATCTCTTCCATTTTGCCATTCCTGAGTTGTGTCCTTTGAAATAAACCAGTAATCATGAGCACAGCACTTCCTTGAGTTCTGTGAGCCATTCTAGCAAATCATCAAACTTGAGGAGGGGCTGTGGGAACTTACACTTTACAGCCAGTCAGTCAGAGTATAGATGACAATCTAGGACTTGTAGTTGGCATCTGAGGTGGGGGGTAATTTTGTGAGACAGTCCTTGCCCTGTAGGGTATGTAGTAACCCTGGGTAGTTAGTATTAGAATTGTTTAGTTCAAGGAAAAGAATCCACACATTTGGTGTCAGAAGTGAAGTGTTGAATTGTGTAGAAAGAAACAGGAGTTTTCCTATAATTATGTAGATAAATTTTGAAAATTTGGGATTCTACCCTGACCGTTCTCTGGGCATGATGATTTTTTTTCTCTTAACATTGTCAACCTCAAGGTGTGCTGGTTGGTCTATACTGTGGGTGGTAGCCTAAGCAAAAGTGGGTGAAGAATTTCAAAGAATTCTAGTTCAGCCACCAGAATATCTCTGGACTCTTTAGAGCCTTGGATCATAAGGATAAGTTGAGTACACTGCTTGTGTGACATAGTGTGTTTTTTAAAGTTTTATAAAAATGCCTTTGTCCCTCCCGCACCTGACCCTCCCAAAAGAAAGTTTGGGATGTGAGTTGGAAATAACAATAAAAATGCTGAAGTTACAACTACAAGAAAAGTGACAATTTTCTTTTTCTTTTTTTTAAATTTTTAATGTTTATATTTGAGAGAGAGAGAGAGAGAGAGAGAGAGAGAGCGAGCATGAGCGGGGAGGGCCAGAAAGAGACTGAGACAGAATCTGAAGGAGGCTCCAGGCTCTGAGCTGTCAGCACAGAGCCCAATGCCAGGCCTGAACACATGAGCTGAGAGATCATGACTTGAGCGCTGAAGTGGGACCTTAACCAACTGAGCCACCCAGCCACCCCAAGAAAAGTGACATTTTTCTAATGGTGGAGCAAGAACAACAACCTTGCATCTGGGGAGGGACTACCTAATCACACCACTTTGTATTGAAGACAGCCCCAACTCACTGGCCAAGATTGTTATGGATGATGGACTTGCTCTAAACTTCCTTCTTGTGGGCAAAGGTGAAGTCTGTGCCATTGCTAATACATCCTGCTGTATCTAAGTAAAAACTTCAAACCAAGTGGAAAAGTCATTACTAAAACTTAAGAAAAATCCACTCAGCTTTTTAAGATAAGTCCTGATGATTTATGGAATTGGTTGAGTTCATTGTGTTCAAACCCCTGTGGCGGCATTGTTGGAATCAATACTGCCAATTGACCTCCCCTTGTTGCTTGAAATCCTTTGATAATTAAATGTTGTATGAGACAAATTGATGGATTTAGTCTCAGCCTTTGTTAGTCAGAATAATAGGAGTGGTTTAGGGATTGGTGTGTTCATAGAAAAGAAAGTCAATAGTGAAAATGGCATAGAAATCAGGGGTGAGGTTGGGAGACAATTTTCTGTAGGCCTCGTGTTTCTAAATGTTATGCAGAATGAGGCACTGACAGCCCTTTGTTCTAGACTAACTTTCCAAGGATGTTCATACAGTGAATAGCATCATGAGAGAGATAGTGTTTCCCTTATGAGCAATGGGCAGCCATGCATTCTGCCCATTAAAACTGATTGAAGTTTCTAATCTCATGGCTTCTCTTCTGCAGTGCAACTCACTGCATATGCAAGCGTTATCTGGTCATCTTTGCTTAGACCTTTGGGATTAAAGCTCAGGGAACTGTTGCAAAAATTCTGACACTCTGGCGACTGCTATTACTCAGAGTGATAAACTGTATTTTGTCTTTGACCCAGGAGTCTCCAGTATCTATGTTAACTTGGTTGGTTAGCTTGCTGTCTTGTAGGTTAAAGTCTCATACCTTTCACAGTTTTGGACACAGACTGTACAACATAGTGTGAAATTAATCCACATATTCGGAGAAAATGTTTTTAGTCTACATACACAAAAAATAACTAATGTCCAAATTATGTAAATAGCTACAAATCAATAAATGGCAAGCTACTGAAAGAAAAATACAGAGAATATAGAATTAACTTAAAAGGAGAAGAAACCAGGATGTAAAGAAACATGAAAAGATGCTCAACATTATATATTATCAAGGAAAAATGCAAGTTAAAACCATGGAGAGATCCCATTTACATCCATAAAATTGGCCCAAACTTCTTAAGTTTTATGAAGATTTGAGGGAAATGGGAGCCATTATATATTTATTGCAGGTGAGAGTGCAAATTTACAGAACTGTTTTATTTTTATTTTTATTTTTTTTAACTTTTTTTTTTCAACGTTGATTTATTTTTGGGACAGAGAGAGACAGAGCATGAACGGGCGAGGGGCAGAGAGAGAGGGAGACACAGAATCGGAAACAGGCTCCAGGCTCTGAGCCATCAGCCCAGAGCCGGACACGGGGCTCGAACTCACGGACTGCGAGATCGTGACCTGGCTGAAGTCGGACGCTTAACCGACTGCGCCACCCAGGCGCCCCTACAGAACTGTTTTAGAGAGTGTTTTGAAGCCTAATTAGGCCTGGATTTAGCAGTATCTAATTTTCTTTCTCCTTTCTTCTTACTTCCCGCCCTCCTTCCCTCCTTTCTTCTCTTCTTCCCTCCCTTCCTGGCAGAGATTGTATGCTATTTTCAAGAGAAATAATTGTTCAGGCTGTGACAAGCATATACAGAGGTTTTTCTAAACTGACAAAATTTTTACTGATTCTATAGAAAAGCTTCTTGAAATTATAAATTATTTTCCTGGTAGTTAAGTTTCATCAAAAGGGGTGTATGTAACTCATTATATAATTGAAAGTTAAAGTAGTTATAGTATTTCAAATTACTTAATTCATGCTTATAAAATTGGTCTGTGATAAATTATGTAATGAATTTAATAGCCTTTTGAGGCTAAAACTACATCCACCCCCTCACTTCTACAGTGAAAGTGAGGATAGAGGAAAAGATACCATACTTCTACTGGCACGAGTGACATGATAATTCTACCTCTGAAGTAGCTAAGGTAATTTTCTAGCTGGCTACTTCCTAGCTACAATTTCCTGGCTACAATTCAAGATCAATATTTTTAACCATGAACCTGAGACCTAATAGGGAAAAAAAATTGTTATGAGAACAAGATGGATCTGAAGAGTGAACTTGAACTCTTCATACATTCACATCTCTGTGTTGAGTATCAACTGCATTAGTCTGCTCAGGCTTACCATAGACTAGGTGGCTTAAACAATAGAAATTTATTTTCTCACAGTCTGGAGTCTGGAAGTCCCAGATCAAGGTACCAGCACGGCTGGTTTCTAGAGAGGCATCTTTTCTTTATTTTTTTTTTTTGGGGGGGGGCTTACAGGTGGCTGCCTTCCTGTTATATCCTTGCATGGCCTTTCCTCTGTGTGTGCACTCCTGGTATCTCTTCCTCTTCTTATAAGAACACCAGTCGTATAGGATTAGGTCCCCACCATGATCACCTCATTTAACCTTGATCATCTCTTTAAAGGCCCTGTCTTCAAGCATAGCCACTTTGGGGGGTAGGACTTCAACATTTAAACTTTGAGGGGATGCACTTGAGTCTGTAACACCAGCTATGTGCCTGCCACTGTAGTGAACAAAACAAAGATGCCTCTGCTTGTGGGGCCTGAGCTAGGGGGTGGTGGAGTACAATAAATAATAATTATAATATGTTAATAAATTATGTAGCTTGTTAGAGGGCAGTAACTGCTATAGAAAAAAGCAGAGAAGGTGAAAGGGATCTGGAGTGCTGGCATAGGCTTTGGGGTAGGTGACAGTTTTTTTCTTAATCTTTTAAAAAATGTTTATTTACTTTTGAGAGAGAGAGAGAGAGAGAGAGAGAGCGCGAGCATGAGTGGGGGAGGGGCAGAGAGAGAGAGAGGTAGAAACACAGAATCTGAAGCAGGCTCCAGGTTCTGAGCTGTCACCATAGAGCCCCAAGGCAGGAGCTCAAACTCACTAACTGTAAGATCTGAGCCCAAGTCCGCCACTTAACCAACTGAGCCACCCAGGCGCCCCAGGGGAGGTGACAGTTTTAAAACAGGGCAATCAGATTAGGCCCTTTTGAGTAGCTGACATTGAGCAAAGCCTTGAAGAACATCAGGCAGTCAGCAATATAGATATCTCCTCTTGTTAAATCTGGTGTTCATTCAGTTGAGAACAAGAGGAACTTAGTGAGAAGCTTTGAAAGACATGATTCAAAGTCAGAATACCTTGGTTTAAGTTCTAACTTTGTGTGATTCAGGGCAAGTTAGCCTCTGCACTAAATTACATAACCAACACCACACTTTTAAGGAATTCCAGATGCCAGGACATTCCAGAGCTGATCATCCCTGTTTCAGATGAAAACTGAAAGAACAAATTACTTCAGTGATGCATTGGAACCCTATTCGGGGATCACTGTCTAATTGCTAAACTTATCAGGTATGTGTAGTTTATCTGCTCAGCCCCAGAGGCCTTTCATTGCTCCCTTGGTTTCACTACACTGGCTGTAGCATAGTACTTGCTTTGGTGTGGAAGATCAAGAATGACCTCATTAATTATATTGATAAATATGTCAATCAGAGGCATTCCAAAAGGCTTTTCATTTTACTGTAGGGATTAGTGTGGCCTGGGCAAGGAAAAGTTGTTGATGAAATTCAGCTGTTCTTCACTAATGTAAAATATCAAGAATTTATGGGCCATGCCTAGAATTGCACTTTGCTCAGCAGCTAGGAAAATAATTCTGTGAAATCTTGATTGTCCATACCAATAAAAAATAAAAATATCAAAGACTAACATACAGGAAATCTCACCACAGAAAGGGAAAGGTAGCAAAAGAGACACCTTGGCCAAATGGAAGAAGTAATTCTCAAAGGGAGCAGCAGAGGAGATCAGGAAGCCCTAACTGAAGATCAGGCCAATTGACCTGGGAGCAGCTAGAGCAGGGAATGAGGGAAAAGAGAAATTTAGGCAATCTATGAATATTCATTAAGTATAAAGTGGATAATACAGGGATGTCCCCTCCTCTTTTTTAAACAAAGTGTAAATAGGCAGAATATAATTCCTTAGATTCCCTTATTCTATAAATGAAATGCATCTTCTTTGTTAGACCCTGGACTAAGCTCTGGAGAGTAGTAGCAAATAACCTAGTCCCTGATTTTCTAGAGGATTACAGTCTAGTCATCAAGACATGACAGTAAACCCACACGACCCAGCGTGACAAGGCCCCATTATGTACAGGGAACTCTGGGGCCCTGGAAGGCAGCACCTAGCCCGGGGCAGAGGGTGAGTGAGACAGGTGGGGAAGATTTATTGGAGCAGCCAAAACTATGCCTTCACACTGTCATTCAACAAAGATAATTCAGCAATCTCTGCACGATAGATAGACATTTGTGCTCAACTCGAGGGATGGATGAAATGCATTCCAACTTTAGAGGATTTGGACTCTGGTAAAGGGAAACATGTACAGACAAGTTCACTAGCATGCCATTAGGTACCAAGAGGGAAGTTATATAAAGAATGCAATAGCAGCACAAGTCTGTTCCACTGTGTTTGGGGTTACTGGTGTGAGGAAATGCCCGGTATCTGGGGAGATGAACAGGTGTGCAGCTTGGGGAGGAGGGGAATCAGGCCACTGGAGTAGATGAAACACCCTGAATGAAGGTAAGGGAGCAGGCACAGATAAATTGTAGAAATATAAGTAGATCAGTTTGGCTGCATTTGATGGCGTGTGAAGAAGGGGGAGAGGGCTTAAAATAGAGAATAAAAGCAAGTCTTTGTTGGCCCGGAGAAGGCCTTGGTTTATTCCGTGGACCTGTGGATATATATGTAAGGGAGAAACAAGATAAATATTCAGGAGCTAAAGCCAGAAAGCAGAAAACTAGAGATGGAATCATTCTGGCTTCAGTATGGAGGATAGTTAGGTGTAGGAAGGCACGAGGGTAGCAGGTATCAGTTAGGAGTTTCACATTAGCCTGGGCGCCAAATGAATCAAGACTTTGTTAGTGAGGAAAAAGAAATACGAGAGGAAAACTAATTTTCAAGACATGATAACTGATTGTATGACAAAGATATTTTGGAGGAAAGGGGCCTGCATGACTCCTTTTCATCTGTTGGTGCAATTGGGTGATTAGCCAAGCTTTTCCACGCGGTATGGATTATTCAGCAGAAGGTAGAGTTTAACAAACTTTACAACCGTTGAAAGTATAAATTGCTTAATAGATTTTACATTCCTTGAGTGGAACTACTACATTTTTAATCGTTTTAATCTGTTCTAGTGTAATTTTGTAGAATGTGATGAAATAATGCTTCAACCTAAACTAACCTGATGTATAAAATGTATGTAAACCTTTGGGTTAAAAAAAATACTGAAAAATGGCCACTGTTCTAGCGGTACGCATATTAAAACAATATTAGATTTGCAATGCTACAACTTTTATGGTTTTTTGCATTCTCTTTCAAAAGAAAACAAGCACTGGTGTTACTGGAACATAAGCTAAGGTAGCAGTTTTACTTGGGGGGGTGGGTGGGAAAAAGCATAACTGGTTTGCTTCCGTGGCATAATTCAACTAATTTCACCCACCAGTAGTGAAATTTCTTCGATTATTAGTTTATTCTACAAGAGAGGGCTATCCTTTATTCCTGTATTATAGCTGTTCAAAGACTGAGGTTTAGAGATGGAATGAATTTATAAGAGCTAACTCTATCGAGAAAGTTTTATGATAGTGTTTCATCAATAATGCTCAGTTGACAAAGTAATTGCTATTTCTGGCCCTTTTGGCCTGAAGAGTTTTTGTTCTGAATCTGTGGTTTAAATGCATAACAAAAGAAAGGAATCTTTAATGGTACTTGCTTTGAAATTAGAATGTGATTACTTTAAAGCACTAAGGATAGTTTTATTGCCTTAAACTATTTTTAACTGCCATTCTTTTTTAACGGTCTCTATAACTGCATGCTGTGAGAAGAAAAGCTAGTACAGAATTCACTTTGGTTGAGAGTTAGGTGAAGACCTGTGGGGAATTGCAGGAAAGATCTTATTTTTTTGACCTAGTGATCATTAGCCCTTTCCATGCCTTCCCTAAAGCTTGACACAGGGGTGTTTCCAGCGCAACATTTTTAGCCTAATTGGACCAACCAGCAGTGTAAGGCCACCAGAACTTTCATTTTTATGAAGCTGAGTGATTTTTGAGAAAGGACTGATGGAGTCAGTGTGAACATGCCTCACACATAGATACATCTTTCTTACATTCCTTGAAACATGTTAGAGGCATAGGAACTCTGTGTCTGACATACAGTGGAGTCTGAGATCTTTGTAATCTGCAAGACTGAAAAGAATAACAGTATCTGTTTTCTGAGAGTGTTGTCATTTCCCAGGAGTTTGTCCTAGAAATAGGTCAAGATGAAGAGACCCTACCCGGCCATACATGCTCTGATATGCCTCTGCAATCATCAGCCTTTGTGCGTTACAACGTTGAGTTAGAATGTCGATCAGCATGTCTTTGTCACAGCCTGGAAAAGAATAATATTTGAAGATTAGTAAAGTTGCTACTTTGCAGTTTGGAAGAACCCATTATCTAAGGATCAAAAACCATTGTGCGAGCATTTTCCCTGATGGTACTTTAAAGCAGTGAGCAATTTTAACTAAAATTGGAAATCACAGAGCAACACTTGATGAAGGCTTGGTTCTTCCTCTCAATTTGGTGCTATTACTACAGACTTTCCTTTAAAAGGATCCAATTAAAAAATACAGAGGAATAAAAAATATGGTCTTTCTTCAGCCATCTCTCCTACCCCACTGAAAAAGGCTTCCTTGACTTTAGGCTGATTGGTGTTTAAAGGAGTACATCTTTCTCATTTAAAAGATCCTTCCTTGTGGAGAAAGAAATTATGAAAGTACAAGGGATGTGTACCCTTGTGAGGGACTGTGTGAACCTCTCATGGTTTGCACGGAATATGGTCTCTCTGTCCTGCAACCAAGGCTGTTTCTGGGCTGTATGAGGCCTCCATTTCCTTATACGCCAATTCATTATATTGATATAACACCCGAATGCACAACTAGTTTAGATAAATTTAGTTCTGATTACAGTCATAGCAGAGTGACCAAGAAGGCCTTAACATTTGCCTCAGCTTGACCAAAATTTAGACAGGTTTCTTTCTGACTATAAGCCCTTGCTTGATCTCCCCTTCTGAGAGCATTTACTTTGGAAAACTTGCAACTGTAATTTCATTTTCCTTTGAGATATAAATCTTCTGTCAAATCACTTGCCAGTTTACAATCCAGAAATGTCTTTCCCAAAAACTTGGGAGCCATCCCTTTGAAATATAATCATCAAGAAAGATAAGAATCCCTATCTCCCAGTCTCCGTGGGAGGGTTAAGAACCTAACTTTCTTAAGTACTAGTTAGCAAACACAGATGGCCTAATCACATTGACAAACACCCCCGACGCCCAGAGTTCTCCAATACTTTCAACTAGTTCACTGCCCTCCTACCACTCTGCTTAAAAACTCTTGCCATTTGTTTCAGAGGAACTGAGTTCGATCTTTCTCCTCTGTTGGTAAAGTCTTGATTTCTGTTGCAATAGTCTTGAATAAAGTCTTCCTTGCCTGTTTAATTCTGTGTGGTACAACTTTTCTTTGACAAAAGGAGATATTTAATGGAGATGAGGAGAAAAATGAATTGAAAGGCTAGAATGTTAAGCAGATCATCTTTTGGGAAATTAAAGCCATTCTGGATGCCCTTAGGTTCTTAGGAAAGCTGAGTCAGGTGCTGAAATATCCAGTGAGGGCTAGTGACTAGAATTTACATAGATAACTATGCCCAGTGAAACAAAAGGAAGAGGAGGATGTTTTATGCAGGTGAGAGAAATGATCTGAAGGTGTAAAATGGAAGGAGAGAGGCAAAGAATCAGCTCCGAAAACTGAAATTTATGGTTTGTGAGAGGCAGAGAGCATCATATTCCCCTGGGGTTAGCTGGTTAATGTGTTGGACTCAAAGGATGTTAAGTAGTTCTGTAGGAATCTGTTAACTTCATGATGGGAATTCCAAAGCGAACAAATTTTTAATAATAAATAGAAGATTTTAAATTATATCTATTGTCATTTTTACTATGATCACACTTATATAGTTATTATATTCTTCTGCTTTTTGTTGTTCCATTGAGATCATCTACAACCTACCTCTGACTGAATCTTCATTTTTCAAAGTGCTCATACCAATCTTGCTCATTTATTTTTCCAGAATATTTCAGATTAACTTAATATGGACCTCAAAAATGTATTAAACATTTTTAATTAAAATAGCTAAATTTAGGAATCCATGTCGAAAGTTGTGTTTTTGTCACTGTATTTGCTAAGCTATTTCGGTGTTTTTCTTTTCTAAAAGGCTTAGTAAAGGTTTGTAGAGTTTTTGAAAATGACAAGAAACTTTATTTTGTTAAAAATATTCATATTTGCGGGGCTCCTGGGTAGTTCAGTCAGTTAAGCGTCTGACTTCATCTCAGGTCATGATCTCGTGGTTCATGAGTTAGAGTCCTATGTCGGGTTCTGTGCTGACAGCTCAGAGCCTGAAGCCTCCTTCTGATTCTGTGTCTCCCTCTCTCTGCCCCTTCCCTGCTCACACTGTCTCTTTCTCTCTCTCAAAAATAAGTAAACATTAAAAAAATTAAAAAAAAATCATGTTTGCATGTCTGTTGACATTTAAAGTTACATCATTTGTATTTTGTTTCTTAACACATAATTGCGTAATTAAATAAATGATATTGAATTTGTGTAAACATAACATTGCCTTGTATTCAGAAAAATTATTGAACTCATAATTTTTAGTAACTTTTTAGTTGATTAGCTTAGATTTTGAGATACAAATAATATACTCTGCACATAATAAGAATTTTGATTTCTTCTTTACAGTAACTGTAAGTTTTTCTTTCTTACCTTATTACATTATGACAAGAATTTCTAGGTAATTCTTATTTCTGGTTTAACAGAAAATCATGGCATCATGAACCATAGAAGTTTTGTAAGCTTTTACAATATACAGTTGATTCTTGTTATTTGTGGTAGTTTTCTACACAGTGTCATGAACACTGAATTAACAGATACTGAACTATTTCTCTGAGGGGAAATATACAGTTGTGTTTCTACAACCTCTGGTCACAACATTTTTGTCAACAGAAATGCCATTTACGTTACATTATTTGTTAGCCAATGTCCTCGTAAAACATGCCTGTCTCATCAGCATTGAAAGCCTTCATTTCCTCATGTATAAAATTTATATTTTTTGTATAAAATTTTTCTGTATAAAATTTAAGAGGTATTTTTAAAGAATATCTTAAGGAGGTATTCTTCTACAGCCTACTGATCTACAGCACTTGTTCAGCTGAAAGTTTTATGCTCTATCACCTTTTGAAACATGCAAGCCATCTCGCACTTTCAGAAGAAAGCTGATAGTTACACTTTTTTATACTATTATTAGCTTGTCATCTCATGAACTCACAAATTTAACTGCTTTTCCATAGCTTCATAACATAGAACAGATGTTACTTTAGCATTTTTCTGGACAGCTTCATGCATTGATCAGTGAATTTTATCTTTTTTTTGGAATGTACTATATTAGTGATTTATTCACATTGATCTCATGGCCAACAGCATTAGAACTCATGTCTGAATGAGGCTTATCCGATGCACATGTTTCCTCCATAATATTTCTTCTTGTGCTTGGGAATACTCACCAGCACTTCAGCACAACATTTGTTGGGGGCATTTTAAAGAATACAATCACCAACCAAAAGCATAAAGATGCAAAAAATGTAGCATTAAATAGGCTACAAAAAGAATATTTGTTAACTGTATGAGAGCTGTGGCAAGGAGGCAAAGCATCATTTTGTCTAATCTTAGCTGGTAGTAGGTACTCTGGTGACTCAAAGTTTTCATGTCTCTGCACATGTCTGTTAATGACCATGAAAACACTACAAATACTGATTTTGGTGTTATAAGTAAATTTTAGCCAGTAGGCAAATGGGCAAATGTGGAATCTGTGAATAATGAACATTGACTATATGGTCAAATAGGTAAAAGTGTCCTACCAGGCAAGAAAATACTTATTACTAAAATTTCAAATTATATCTAAATAACACTGAGTGGCCTACACAGATAGATTATAAGTAATGAGATAGAGGAAGATATACTATGCTAACATAATGAAAAAAAAGCTGGAGTAACTATATTATTTTTAACACAAAAGACTTCAGAAGAAGGAAAATTATTAGGGATAAAGAGGGCCATTCCATAATGATAAAGGGGCCAATTCTCCAAGATGATATTATAAATCTTAATGTGTGTGACCCCGATAAAAAAGCGTCAAAATACATGAGGCAAAAACTGATAGAATTGCTAGGAGAAACAGATGAATCCACTATTTCATCTGGAGTTTAATGCCTCTTTATCATAAATGGATAGATTCAGCAGGCAGAAAACTTGTAAGAACATGGTTGAATGAGCAACATCATCAATCAAGTCGATATAACTGATATCTATAGAATACTTCATCCAACTGCATCCAAGGAAAGCAACGGATTATTTATTCTTCTATAGCTCACATGTAACACTAAGACTACATAAAATATACCTTAACTGGTTTAAAATAATAGAAACTATGCAAAATATTCTCTCAGACCACAGTGCAATTAAACTAGAAATAAGTAACAGAAAGATAGCTGGACAACTCTAAAATTCCTGGAGATTAAACAACACACTTGTAAATAACACATGGGTCAAAGTAGACTCAAGAAAATTTAAAAAATTCAAACCAAATGAAAATGAAAATATAAGCTATTAAAATTTGTGGTATGTAGCAAATGAAATGATTAGAGGAAATTTTGTAGCATTGAATAAATATGTGGGAAATTAAGAAAGACCTAAAATCACTAACCTAAATTTCCACCTTAAGAAATCAGAAAAAAAGAACAAATTAAATCTAAAGTGGGCAGAAGCAAAGAAACAATGAAAATTAAAGTAGAAATCAATTTAACTGAAAACAGAAAATTAATAGAGAAAAGCATTTAACCTGAAAGCTCATTCTTTGAAAAAAATCAATAAATTTGGTAAGCTGCTAGCCAGGTTAACTAAGAAAAAAAAGAGAAAAGATATAATTACTAATATCAGAAACGAAAGAAGATATGTTATTACAGATACTATGGATATGAAAAGAATAGTAAAGGAATACTAAGAACAACTTTGTGCCCTCAAATTTGATACTGTAGATGAAATAGACAATTTCTTCAAAGACATAGTCTACCTAAACTCACACAAAGAAAAATAGACAATATGTATAGGCCTATGTCTTTTAAAGAAATTAAATAAATATTAAATAACTTGTCAAAACAGAAAGCACCTGGCCCTGATGGGTTCACTGGTGAACTCTACCAAATTTTTTAAAAATTTTATTTTAGAAAGAGAGCATCAGTAGGGAAGAGGAGCAGAAGGAGAGAGAGATTGAGAGAGAGAGAGAGAGAGAGAAAGAGAAAGAGAGAGAGGAGAGAAAGAGAATCTTAAGCAGGCTCCATGTTCAGAATAGAGCCCAATGAGAGACTCGATCCCATGACCCTGGGATCATGACCTGAGCTGAAATCAAAGCTGAATGCTCAACCAGCTGAACCACCCAGGTGCCCCTCTACCAAACTTTTAAAGAATAAAATTATATGATTTTTTTTACAATCTCTTCCAGAAGATAGTAGTAGAGGAAATACTTCCTAAATCATTCTATGAGGTCAGCATTACCCTAATACCAAAACTAGAGAAAATATTACAAGAAATGAAAACTACAGACCAGTATCTGTCATGAACACAGAAGTAAAATTTCCTTAAAAAAACTGGTAAATTGAATTCAATGTTGTAAAAAAGAATTGTGTATTATGACCAAGTGGTGTTTATTTCAGGTATTCAGGTCTTATCTCAGTATTTGAAAATCAATTGGTATAATAGAATAGAGAAGAAAAATTGTTGACTGTATCAACAGATGAAGAAAAAACATTTGAAAAAAATCCAACACGTATTCAAGATGAAAACTCTGAATAAAACCTATAGGGAACAATATACTTAATGGTGACAAAGACAGAACAAGGCAAATAGCATGGACTGTTTCAAAAAGATTAATTTTGACTTGTATGCAGCTTTGTGAAAATTCAGGCATGTAGTTTAAAAATAATTCAGGTTGTCCAGTATCTCACAGGGACGATTTGGAAATTATATTTGTTAACTGAGACAAAATAAACACAGTTGTTCTGAGATTACACGGATAATGAAGACAGTTTCGACTGGTAAGGAACTGGATACTGAACTGCACTATTAACGAATGTTAACTGAGCGTTATTCCTTTTTAGTATGATTGGTGAATTTTTATACAACTTAAGACAATTAAAAAAATTTTTTTAAGTTTATTTTTGAAAGACAGAGACTGAGTATGAGTGGGGGAGAGGCAGAGAAAGAGAGATAGAGAGAGAGAGAGAGAGAGACAGAATTCGAAGCAGGCTCCAGGCTCTGAGCTGTCAGCACAGAATCTGACATGGCACTTGAACCCATGAGCCATGGGATTATGACCTGAGCCGAAGTTGGATGCGTAACCAACTGAGCCACCCTGGTGCCCCACAACTTAAGACAATTTTTGTTAAAACTGCTCATTTTCATTTGCTTTAAGGTATTTTTTTTTTCTTCCTTGTTTTCCTAAATAAAGCACAGTAGCCAGGTCAAAAATCAGCAAGTGAGACTACATTAAACTCGAAAGCTTCTGAAGAGCAAAAGAAACAATTAACAGAATGAAAAAACAAACAAAAAAAAAAAACTACAAGAAAGGGAGAAAAGATTTGCAAATCATATACTTGATAAGGGATTACTGTGTTGTGTACTTGAAAGTGTCTAAGAGAGTTAATATTAAATGTTCTCACCATCACAACAAACAACACAGTATTCTTAACTGTAATCACAATGCTGTATATTAGATTCCCAGAATTTATTCCTCTAATAATTGAAAGCTTGACCAGTAACTCCCCATTTCCCCACCCCTCAGCCCCTGGTTGTTTTCATGAGTTCCGTTGTTTTAAATTCCGCATATAAGTTATATCATACAGTATTTGTCTTTCTGATTCATTTGCTTAGCATAATGCCCTCAGGATTTATCCATGTTTTCTCAAATAGCAAGATTTTCTTCTTTCTATGGCTGAATAATATTCCACTGTGTGTGTGTGTGTGTGTGTGTGTGTGTGTGTGTGTGTGTGTAGAGAGCGAGAGAGAATGAGAATCCCGTTTTCTTTATCAATTCATCTGTTGATGGACACTTAAGTTGCTTTCATGTTTTGGCTATTGTGAAAATACTACAGTGAATATGGGGGTGCAGATATCTTTATGAGAGAGTTACTTCATTTCCTTTAGATAAACACCCAGAAGTAGGATTGCTAGGTCATATGTAAGTTCTGTGTTTAATTTTTTGAGGAACCTCCATACTGTTTTCCATTGTGGCTATACCAGTTTACATTCCTACCAGTGGAAATTCCCTTTTCTCCACATTACTTGTCTTTTTGATAGTAGTCATCCTAACAGGTGTGAAGTGATATTTCATCATAGTTTTTATTTGTATTTACCTGATGATTAGTGATGTTGAGCACCTTTTCATGTACTTATGGGCCATTTATATGTCTTCTTTGGGAAAGTGTTTATTCAGGTTCTTTGCCCATTTTTAATAGAATTATTTGTTTTTTACTATTGAGTTGTATGAGATTCTTCTGTAATTTAGATATTAATCCCTTGTCAAGTATATGATTTGCAAATCTCTTCTCCATTTATGTAGTTTGCTTTTCCAGCTGTTGTTTCTTTTGCTTTTCAGAAGCTTCTAGTTTCTGGCTGCTGTGTTTTATTTAGAAAAACAAGAAAGCAAAAAAAAAAGTACTCTAAAGCAAATGAAAATGAGAAGTATTAACAAAAATTGTCTTACGTTGTGGGGCACCATAGTGGCTCAATCGGTGAAGCGTCCAACTTTGGCTCAGGTCATGATCTCGTGGTTCAGAGTCATCAGGATGGATAGATGTTTAAAGCATTTTGATCTGTGTTCTTGCTCTGGCATGCCAGAGTGGACAGTATGCAATCAAAACCAAAACCTCCTGGAATTCTTCAGTCTAAAACACTGACAAGCAAAAAATTACAATGGTCAAAATGAATCCATAGTCTGACCCTCCAGTTGCTATGACAGGAAAATTGAAATTGGAGCAAAGAAAAATTTTTTCAGTGAATAGATTGATCTATAGTTTTAAAGCAAAAATTACTCTCCTGTAGACAAAGTTAATCTATAACTTTTTGTTAACTTGTCTCTGTATTTTTTCTATGATGACTGATATTTTAAAAGGCATGAAAGCTTGCAAACTCCTAAAGTCAACTTTAGAGAGCATATTTAAAGTCCTTTATTGTTTTCCTCTGAGATTCTGCTAGTGAATAAAACACAAAAATGAGCATGCATGCATGCATGTGTTCATGTGCATGTACACACATACACGCACACACACACACACACACACACACACACACACACACACAGCATAGTTCTCTTAAAGGCGACCTTATCTTTAAAGTTAAGAGCTTAATTTCTTATGAAAGGCTTTGCATGTTCTGTGCAAACATTTCGATATTTATCTTCATGCTCACAGGAAGTCTTAAAACAGGTTTTAGTTAAGGAAAATATATGGATGTTTAACAGCTCCATTTCGTTTCTTTTTTTTTTTAAATTTTTTAAATGTTTTTATTTATTTTTGAGACAGAGAGAGACAGAGCATGAATGGGGGAGGGTCAGAGAGAGAGGGAGACACAGAATCCGAAGCAGGCTCCAGGCTCTGAGCCATAAGCCCAGAGCCCGATGCGGGGCTCAAACTCACGGACAGGGAGATTGTGACCTGAGCTGAAGTCAGACGCTTAACCGACTGAACCACCCAGGCGCCCCTCCATTTTGTTTCTTAAAAATTAAATCTTTTTAAAAAGAACTCAACAGTTTTCCTCCCTTATCTCTATATTCCTTTTCTAAACTCTAGATTCAATTCATTGAATATCCAATTAAGAATCCGCATGCCAAACTCTATGCTCTGGGAACTCTCTGAAGTCAGTAGTGACACAAAAGGACAAGCACAATGAAAATGAGATTGGGGGTGACTGGGTGGCTCTGTCCCTTAAGCATCTGACTTTGGCTTAGGTCCTGATCTCACAGTTCATGGGTTGGACCCCCACCTTGGGCTCTATGCTGACAGTTTAGAGCCTGGAGCCTGCTTTGGATTCTGTCTCCCTCTCTCTCTGCCCCTCCTCTGCTCATCCCTCTCTCTCTCTCTCTCTCTCTCTCTGTGATAATTAAACATTAAAAAATAAAAAAAAAAAAGAAAGAAAATGAGATCAGTGACATAGGAATGCAGGAGAGGGTGCCCCAGAGGTTGGCATGGTTTGTTGGATCTGGAGTCCCCAAAGAACAATTCAAAGAGGTGGAACTGTTTGAAGAGGATCTTGAATAGAATTTGGATACAAAATAACAGGAGAAGAAAAAAGCATTACAGGCAGGGGTTTATTGGACTAGTTTATAGAGATGTGGAAAAGCAGATCCAATTTGGGGAATAGCAGAAAGTCTGATTTAGCTGGAAATGGAAGTAGAAAAAAAAAAGGCTAGAAAACAAACAAAGGCAAAGAAAGATGTTTTTCCCCAGATTAAGGTTTTTTGGTTTGGGGTTTCATTTAGTAGTTAGTGGTGAGACATTTAAGGATTTAAGGTAGCAACATGTGAAGATCAGATTTGCAATTGAGAGCACAAATTAATTTATCCATTATTGTCCTTTTCTATTATTTTTCTTCTTATTCTAGTTCATTGCCCAGCTTTTTGTTTTAATCCACATTTGCCTTCCATTAGACATCAGCTATTTACACCCATATTATAATATTAAAGCAAGGTAAAGTGAAAAAATTACAGTAAAAGATGATAGAAATGATCTGGCTTACCAAATCCTTGGAGTGCTCCCTCTAGCATTTGGGCGTCCATTATGGGGTTGAAATTGGGAGCTGGGAAGATGGTTCCTTGCACCTGGTGGGAAGGGTGAATGAGAAAGAGATTGCAGTGTTTTACCAGAAAGATTTCAACAGTTCTTTTTGCAGATAAATGGAAATAAAAATACATTCCATATATTTAAATTACTCTAAGACATACACATAAATCTATTAGACAGATGTGTTAATTGTATATTAATTGCATGGAGCAAATTTGGTTGTTGTTTTTTAATCCACTGGCCTTATTATATTGACATCTATTATTCATCTAGGAAATTGAGATACTAGAACCAATAGTAGAAAATGTGAAAGCCAAATAAATATAAATCTTTGTAATAAACAGTAAACATTTTCTCAAGAGTTGATGGCTGTTTTAGAGAAACTGAAGAGAGAACTCTATTGGGGGGGATTCATGACATTCATATGAAATAGAAGTGGCACTTGCCACCATAGCTTTTTTATGCATCAGGGACCTTAAAATCATGTTAGAGAAAACAGAAATATTTGAATTTGGATTATGGGATTCATAAAAATCTAGGTGATATAGATAGGGCAGAGATTTTTTAGCTGAAACTTGCAGCTGCAGAGGAAAACATGAAAACCTGACTGACATTCCATTTAAATTCTCTCTCTTGCTAATAATAAAATGGCAGAACATTTGTGTTGGGCTTTGAATACACAGTCTGTTATTTCAGACAGAGCCAGCCAGGACTAGGCACTGTAACATCATACTCAGCACAAAAGAATTGTCAATCAAAATTTATTAAGAATGGGAACTCCGCCCCTCCCCTCCGTTTGTTGTCAGTGTGGCCAGAAACATCGGGAGAAAAAACCTTCCCCTAGCAAATGGGTCTACTAGGCCTTGAGAACTCAAGCATTCGCCACGCTCTTCTGCAAGAATAATATCTTAGATGAAGATGAAGTTTTCTAGTGCCCATTTTCTAACAGTAGAAAATTAATTAATGAGAAGACTGCACCATCATTTCTAGTCCAAGAAATATACATATACAAACACCAAAATATTTATGAAAAGATTTTGGGGGGTTAAAAGCATTGTTCATTTGAATGAAAACTAAAATTTAAATTCTGTTTGGATTTCATTTGACTAATATTAATGATCATGAGGCTGTCTATTTGAAGGAGACTGGGAATCAATTGTGCTATGGCCATATTTTCATAAGTACAGCCATGTTAGTAAGACATTCTTCTTAATTACATATATGGCAGATGTACATAATTAAAATGAAAATATGGTATGCATGTTACATTGCTAAAGTGCATGAAGTTTGCTTCTGATATTCAAGTTTAGTGGAAATGATCCAGAGACTAATTTCTCTTGAGCCAATCCTCAATTCTGGGGGCTATTTATTAGGAGACAATATGAATGTTACCTCCTTTATCCACTAACCTGTTCCATTGGTCTCTATTAAGAAGATAGACTTTGATTCTTCTTTTACTTATTAAATGCAGTTTAAATAGCAGATTCTAATGTAAATTCCTAGGTTGAGTTCTCCTCACCTGAAGCATTTTTTTTTGAATCTTGTTATCCTAGAAAAATGAAAGCTTTAAACTTTTGAGAGAAGAGCCATCTATTGAATGTGAAAATTGTTTTCTGCTATTTGTCATTGTCTTTTTTGTCCACATAGTTCTTTCTAGGTTTTTTTCCCCCATTGGGAAAATAAAGTGTTTTTTTTGAGGCATGGAAAAGAGATACTTTATTTCCCCTATTTTAGGAGTTGGAAGATTTGTTTGGATAAATCTTGTGTGGACAATACCATTTTTTTTTTTTTTTTTTTTTGCCTTGGAGACCTTAATTTTGCTGTCTGCTATTAGCTAACGGGTTGTTTTAAACTATAAAAGACAAAATGTATTTGAAAACAATAAGACATATTCTTAAACGTGGTAAATTAATGTAGGCAATTTTAAGCACAGAGTATGCAAATTTTCACTACAAAACATCTCATTACTGGCTAGACTAGGATCTTTCAGAATTTCTATTGGAGTGCTATAAAATAAGTGCTATAAAATAAAAGCATATACCTTTATAGGGAAGAAAATAAACTCTAAAATTTATAGGTAAAGGAAGTTGTAAATGTTTATAATGACTTATCAGACACAATCTGTAGGTGAAAGAGGTATTTTTTCTTGTGTTAATCCTTGTACAGATTAATAGTGCAACATACTTTTACAATATAATGTAAAAATTACTTCTTTTTTCTTTATGGTTCTCATATTGTTTGCCATTTAAGCTCATTATTTTCTTGTCAGCTGGCATTGTTAATATGCTAAAACTCTTCTGGAAAAAAATTCAACACGAAGTAAAGGAAAATTGTAAAAGCTTAGTAATTCACAAAGCACAATTTTTCTAGTATGTATTTGTCATTTATGCCCATTTATATATCATAGCAGAACGTTTTTTTATTTATTTTTAAAGTTTATTTATTTTGAGAGAGAGTGCATAGTAGAACATTTTATTTATTTATCTATTTATCTATTTATTTATTTATTTACTATTTTAAAAATTTATTTACTTATTTTGAGAGAGAGAGAATGCATGGCGTGGAGGGGGCAGAGAGAGAGATGACAGAGAGAGAAGCCAAAGCAGACTTAGCACGGAGCCTGATGCATGACTCAAACCCATGAGCTGTGAGATCATGACGTGAGTTAAAATCAAAAGTAGGACACTCAACTGACTGAACCACCCAGGCAACCCCATTATATTTCTTTTTATGCCAATTATTATGTTTTAATTAAGCTAAAGTGAGCAATATTATTCCATATAAGGCACACACTTAATGTTCCTTTTACTTATTTTGTCATTGTATACTAGTTTTGTCATTTATTTATTTATTTATTTATTTAGAGAGTGAGAGTGAGGAAGGGACAGAAAGAGAGGGAGAGACTGAGAGTCCCAAGCAGGCTCCACACTGTCAGTGGGGATCCTGATGCAGGGCTCGAACTCATGAACTGTGAGATCATGACCTGAACTGAAATGAAGAGTTGGAGTCTTAACTGACTGAGACACCCAAGTGCCCCCTGATTTTGTCTTTTAATGATAGTATTTTTCCAGTTTTATTAAGCTGTAATTGATATATAACATTGTGTAAATTTAAGCTGTATAACATGATGTTTTGATATATGTATATAATGCAAAATGATTGCCACAGTAAGGCTGATTAACACATTTATCACCTCACAGTTTCATTTTCATTCTGATAGGAACATTTAAGAGCTACTCTTAACAACTTTCAAGTATATGATATAATATTGTTAACTAAAATCACCACGCTCTATGTTAGATCCCCAGACTTTTTCTCCTTATAGAAACTGGAAGCTTGTACTCTTTGACCAACATCTCCCAATTCCACACTCTCCACCCCCCTGACACATACCCCTGTCAGCCCCTGGCAATCACCAATCTTTTAATGATCATTTCAACTAAACTGACCAGTTAAGTCTATTGAAACAGTCAATTATAAATTTCTAATTTTCTTCCCTGAATTAAATAATTTGAAACAAAAAAGATTGATTAATGATTTGGGGCCATAAAACTTTTTCAAATGACTACGATATAACTATAGGTAGATACTCATCTATTTTAAGGTAATTTGATCTTTCCTTTGGATATTTTCCCCCAAATTTGTGCTCAACCATATTCTATACATTCCTTAATACACAATATCAGTCTCTCTGATGAAATTTATGCTGACCATTTCTTTTACTAACTCCCTAGCATTTACTGCATTTTTATTTTTTTAAATTTTTTTTTTCAACGTTTATTTATTTTTGGGACAGAGAGAGACAGAGCATGAACGGGGGAGGGGCAGAGAGAGAGAGGGAGACACAGAATCGGAAACAGGCTCCAGGCTCTGAGCCATCAGCCCAAAGCCCGAGGCGGGGCTCGAACTCCCGGATGGCGAGATCGTAACCTGGCTGAAGTCGGACGCTTAACCGACTGCGCCACCCAGGCGCCCGTGCATTTTTATTTAAAATCTGTACTTTATGTTTTCCTATTTGCTATCTATTCTTAAAATGGGGAATTTCACTGTGTCGTATAGGGTACACATCGTTTTATAACATATTACCCTAAGTATTCTTTGTCTTCATTTCTTATCCTTCTAATTATATTTTATGTCCCTTGACCACAGAAGGCATATTAATTCTATGTCATGATTTTCTATGTAGTGAGACCTTTTTTTAAAATATTCTCGGGGCGCCTGGGTGGCTCAGTCGGTTGAGCGTCCGACTTCAGCTCAGGTCACGATCTCGCGGTCCGTGAGTTCGAGCCCCGCGTCGGGCTATGGGCTGACGGCTCAGAGCCTGGAGCCTGTTTCCGATTCCGTGTCTCCCTCTCTCTCTGCCCCTCCCCCGTTCATGCTCTGTCTCTCTCTGTCTCAAAAATAAATAAATGTTAAAAAAAAAAATAAAAAAATAAAATATTCTCATCTACTGGTGATGTTACTTAAGTTAAATGATTTCTTAAAAAATAAAATATTTGGCTGAATGACCTGGCTTTATACACAATTAATATAATAAAACTTTTTTTTATTTTTTACAAATACAGACCATATATGAATTAAGCAGATTCTTTTAGTCATTATATTTATCATATTTATTGTTTTGTATTAGGAAAATTGAACAGAGACAAATAAAGGAGACAGACAAATAAGAATTACCCTGGAGAAGAGGTGTAGGAGAGGGAGATGTTCCTAGTTTGCTAGGGCAAAAAATTTTCCAACCACATGTATGAGCAAGTAAGTGATCTGGGAAGAGGGAGCACAGTAAGTCTTGAAAACTGATTCATGTGAGAAACAGGATAGAGGCGAGGAGTGGCAAAGGCAGGATTACTAAGGGACATCTAAAGACTTTTTTGGGGGGAGGGGATGAAATCTTTTTTATAATTTAAATATTTATTGATTTTTGAGAGAGAGAGAGAGAGAGAGAGAGAGAGAGAATGAGCACAGGAGGGGGGGAGGGCGCGGAGACAGAATCTGAAGCAGGCACCAAGCTGCTGTCAGTGCTGTCAGCACAGAGCCCGACGTGGGGCTGGAACTCATGAGCTGTGAGATCATGACCTGAGCGAAATCAGAGGCTTAGCCAACTGAGCCACCCACGTGCCTTTATTGAGCAGCTTTGAGGGAAGATCAAAGGGGAGGAGCAGAAGGTGACCCTACGTCCTCTGTGAGGCCAGAATCTTCCTAGCTTCACAGTCACTGAAAAGGGACATTTAAAGATTTTTATGTTTAAATTTTTTTTTAATGTTTATTTTTGAGAGAGGGCGCGCACGCGCGCTCGCGCGCGCACACACACACACACACACACACACACACACACACACACACACGAGCGGGGGAGGGGCATAAAGATTTTTAAGCATGAGAGTAAAGGATGACACAAAAAAAAGTGAGGTAGGTAGCAGAGGTAGGTAATTTAGAAACCCAGTTGAGATATAATGCACTCCTGAAGAGAGACAAACAGCGTGTTCTTAATACAGATTGCTTGCTTAGCTGAATGTGATTAACTTACTAATTGTTGAGATGTATTTTAACTGAATGAAGTAATAGTATTTAGTCTTTTGGAAGGGTCAGAGGCTGTTGTTTTGGGTGTTTTGAGCATATATACCTCTTAAAGTGATGTTCTATTTTATACTCGTGTTAGAGCAAATTGGGAATTTCAAAAAATCGGACACTTTCAGATGTGACATGAAAAATAATGTGCATACGGTAAAATTATCTTATTTATCTTGCTTTGAAAATTGACAGATTTAGAAATAGTATCACTTGTCTAAGGCAAAATAAATTCTAATGCCTGTCATTTCCATTTAAATTCTTACCACAAGGTAATCAAAATATAATCTTTGCTTCTAGTCATTTGTGAATTTAGGTTTTGACAGAGGAATACAAAATACTCCCTTTTTAAAAAACAGAATAAACTGCCTCATAAACTCACTAAGCAGAAGAGCATGAGTAATTTGTAGATTTAAAGTTAGCTCTAGAATCTCCTCTGAATAAATAATGAATAGATTTCTTTAACTGACAGAAAAAATTTTAAATTATTTCCTGGAACTGAATAAAAACTGAGAAAAAAACACATATATTTTGCTCATGAGGTTGGCAAAATTATTTGCATCATCTCAGATCAATAGGCACATCAATAAGTACATCATATTTCACTTATTCACAGCTACCCCAAGGGCCAGGGTCCGTAAAACCATATCCCTCCAAGTCAGCACTCATAAGCTACCTGCAGTTTAATCCTTTTTCTCATGTGTCTTTTGAGTTATACTCATATTGAGAATCTGAATGCCTTAAGACTTTTAGGCTGAAATATTAGCCATGCATGTTGACGATTTCATGGACTGGATGCTTGTTAGAATATAGGTTTCAGTGACTAGTTCAGTATCATCAAAATACCTTGGTTTTGGTGTAGTGGAGATGACTATGTCTCCAGTTAATTTAGTGTTGAAAAATTTTTTTATTAATATTTTAAATTTATTTTTGAGAGAGAGAGAGAGAGACAGAGAGTGAGCTGGAAAGGGTAGAGAGAGAGGGAGATACAGAATCCAAAGCAGGCTCCAGACTTGGAGCTGTCAGCACAGAGCCTGATGCGGGTCTCAAACTCATAAACTGTGAGATCATGACCTGAGCTAAAGTCTGATACTTAACCAATGGAGCCACCCAGGCGCCCCATTACTTTAGGATTTTTAGAATTCTAAGAGAAAATCTACAGAAATCTTGGGATTCCCTTTCCATAGAGCACTTCCCTTGAACCAGACATTTATTCATCTTTGGGGCATTGGTCCTTGGATCTCCATTGGCTCAGACCCAAATGCATTAAACTCTCCTGAAGGTATTCAGCCACCTAATCTCTGACTTCTATCTGACAAGAATTTTCTGATGAGGTTTCAGTGGCTTTAAACACAACACTGAAAGGTGGGTTGACAAGCATTGTTCCCCTCTCTCGCCCTTCCACAACTATTGTGCCCTTCAGTCCAGTCCTGTCAGCCCTATCCTTACAACATTTTTCATGTGATTCTCCTTTTTAAAATTTCTGTCACTACTGCTTTAGTACAAGACTTTACCACTTTCTTTTGGTTTTATTTCAATATGCTGCTAAGTAGGTCCAATTTGCCTTCACTGCCAAGGATGATCCTTCTAAAAAGATCAAACACATCATTTGTCCATGACTAAAAATTCTTCTTTTTTTAAAGTTTATTTATTAATTTTGAGAGAGAGAGAGAGAGAGAGAGAGAGAGAGAGAGAGAAATACCCAAGCAGAGCCTGACACAGGGCTTGAACCCACAAACTGTGAGATCATGACCTGAGCGAAAACCAAGTGCCAGATGCTGAAATGACTAAGCCACCAAGGCGCCCCTCCATACCTAAGATTCTTAATACTCAAAGCAATGCTTCTCAATATTTGTTTTCTACTGTGGTGCACAGAATGGATGATTTTCACATAAAAGAAACATCCCTGGGAACATCTAGGGTTATGAACACATACCAGGATGCTGGCCTTATTGACATTTTATTTTTGCTTGCTCAACAGAGTATATTGTACTGTTGAGTGAAAATCTCATATTAGAGAGCAAAACATGAATTGTAAGTAATGGAAATTTTAAGCAAAGGATCCATACTTTGGATTATTAGCATTAATGGCAGTATTTATTATTTTCAGTGCATGGTGTGACTCATTCCTATGACTGAGAATAGATGACTTGTGAGGTTTAGTTCAGATGTTCTAACAGAGTGAACAGTGTTCTTCATGACCTCGTCCTTTACTGTCTTTGTGGGTTTATGTCTTATTTTCTCTCTCCTGAACCTCTCAACTCCCGTACCATGGCGTATAGCCACACACTCCAGCCAAAAGAGACAGCTGTATCTTATTTGTTCTGTTCCATAAATTGGGAATATTCCTCTTCTCCTTGCAATGCACACATTCATCTCTGATTCATCTTATGATTTTTGTAAACATCTATTCAAGATTTAACTTTCAGGCTTTAGCTCCAGTGTCACCTCTCACAGGGAACCCTTCCTGATGCTTCCAGTAGAACTGTCTGCTCTTTCCCTGGTGTCTACAATTTTCCTAGGCCAGAATTGTAGTATATCCTGTTAGAGCACCAGTGATGTATCAACCAAACATATTCATTTCTAACTGTACCAAGTTTCTAAGAATAATAAATCTTCCTTTGTTTTGTTGAGAATGAACCTTAATGTGAGTAGTTGTGCAAATTTGGAGATTGAACTGTTCTTATGAATAACGGAAGAATATTTGGATTTCCAGGAAACAATTTGGGAAGAGATGTGATAAATAACAAGAATGGATAGTGAGGTAGAATTACTTTCTGTGATTTCTCCCTGCTATTCACAATTTTTTCATTAATATTTGTTAACAGGTATTGTACATGGAATTTTTTTTCAGACTGGGGAAAAGGAGGAGTTATCTGGGTGAGTCTGGGTGAAAAAAAATAATGTGTTGCTGTGGAGGCTCATATGGAGAAAAGATGTTGACAACATAAGATGTTACAAATTTAAAGTCTAGGCAAGGCTTCAGACTTTACATTACATAATCAGAGTATTTAAGGCAGTCTCATGTGTACACCCTCCACACAGACTCTGGCTTATGTGTCCTCCTGGTCCTTCAAGACTCGAACTCCCCAAAGACATAGATTGTGTGGTGTTATTTTATTAGAGGTATACGCTGTATATGATTTGACAGCATTGCTGATTTAGCCTTTGCAGAGTTTTCAATAGATTGTCAGAATTTTGATTTCACCAAATTGGCTTGAAGTTTGGTTAAATATGACATGTTCACATTAGTTCTAAAGGCTGACTTTTAGTGTTTAAAATTCACAGCTGGAATTTAGTTCTACACTATGTAATGTTATGACTGGGCTTAAAGTTTATGTGCAAATTCCCAGTTAAATTACTTAGTAGGCAATGCAATAAAAAGGTAATTATTTCCTGATCACCTTATCTCATTCAGAAACACCCTCTCCCTTCTTTTATTATCCTTATATTTCTAATGAGATTAAGAGGCTTGGAAACAAGGTCAAGATGTCACTGATCCAAAGAGACTGCAATTGACATGGACTTGGAGACTGGGTCTTATTAGTGGAAGCTGAAAATGGAGGATAAAAAAGTTGAGTAACTAAAAGAGAATGAATCTGTATAAAAAAAATTCAAGTAGAAAAATTGAGATTATAGGGGAAATAAAAATATTTTTAGCGTGCACTCTAGAGTACAAGAATGTGATATTTAATATCCTAAAAGACTTAAACTTGGAATTTAGTGCAGTAGTATAGGAAACGTTCTCAACTTTTAACTCTAAGTACTTAGTACATCACTAATGTATTTTTAGTCAAATTTTGGAATTAACTTTAATATTATCATAATATAGAATGAGACAATTAGCTTGATGAAATATATATGTATATTAATAAATGTAGCTCTTAGTTATTGTAGTCTTATAGGATTTAAATATTGTAGGTCTTGTATTGAATAATTAGATAAATTATTTTGTGGTCACACTTGAAATAATTTCTTATTTTCATGCAGATATTTAGAGCATAATTTAAGGCACCCTAAACACTAATTTATTTTACCTTTACATATAGGTTACATATAATAGGTTATCATATCCCCTGTCAATTTATTCAATTATTTGATTTTTTCAGAAAGTTGAAATAAACAGTATGTGTAATAGATTGTGCTATGTACTATCATTAATTTTACTACTGTAAATTAAATGCATACACATAACTGATTTAAGGCAGATGAAAACTTATATCACAAAAATCTAATAAAATACTGTAGAATTTGGAGGAAAGAAATAGTCTAGCATAAAATAAGAGAGTTTAAGGGAAGTTTTCCTGAAGAAGTTTTGAGGCAATAATCTCATGTTTAATTAGATTTCAACAAGTGGAAATGTGTTGCTTGGAAGTCTCATGTTTTTTTTCAGGAGGCTCTACCTCATTTCCTGAGATAGTTTTATGGGTTAACATTATTCCTGTTTTGCTATTTCATATTATTTCTAGGCTAATTTCCTCATGACAATTACAAATAGTATTAAATTCTTGGAGCTAAGAGAACATAAGACCTATGAGACAGAGTCCTACACATCATAGAGAAATATATATCTTACCATACATTTATATTATTGTATATAATGGTTCTAAGGAAAATATTAGATAAAAATAAAGCTACTTATATTGAAATAGAAAAACAAGCATTATAGATACTAAATGCTTTCAACTAGTAGAGTTTTTATTATCATTGATCATTTGCACAAATATTCTGTATTAGCCAGATAGTTTAGAACTAATGGTATGAAATAGAATACAAAAAACTATGAATAATCATTTTTATTTCTTGATGTTATCTCTTTTTCCAAATAAATAATAGAATATCCCATAAAGGTATCATTACACATTTCAACAATATCTTCAGAATTATTTTCTTCTCACCTCATATTTTTAAAAATTTTTTAAGCAAATCTCTGAAAACCTCCTTCCACATCATGAAATGGTTTTGAGGGAGAAATTCTCTATAGTAAAGAATATAATCTATAAGCTTAACATCTTTCTTTGAGTGAAAAACTAGAAGGATTCTGAATAATTTAGGCAATAACTCCCCATTAGTTAGTATGACTTATTAGAAAAGACAGAATACTTGTAATATCGTGCAATCCCTCCTGCTTCAAGACAGCAATCACATTACAATCACTTTACCCTCAGATTGGTCTAAAGGATTTTTCAGGAGATAAGAGCACAGCATAAATCAAAGTGAATAAGAAGAACCTGCGGGGTTACAATAGCTTCTTCCCCAAAATAGAAGCACACGGCTGGGACCACAGTGAGACTGATCATCAGATGATATTCTACATAATTATTTCAGCTGAAATAGAGGAACTTGTGTTTTTATAGGATCTTTTTGAAAGCTCTGTTGTTTAATATCCTATGCTAATAAGGCTAAACGTGCATTTTTCCTTTTCTTGTATAGCTTTACAACAGTGCCCAACCTTATACAATGGCAGAGCTATACACATAGGTGAGTCCCTTGTTCACAAGAAACTTAGTACTTAGCAGGTAAGACAAAGATTATAAGAAACGTAGTGATGTGATTTATTCCTGCTAAAAACTGGAAGACTAAAACATGCATTTATTATTTAATAGTCTGGCGCATTTTTAAAAAAAGTTATTTTGGAGAACACACTATGACTCCAATTGTTCAAGTATCATTTTGGGGACTACCATTTCAGTATTGCTTTTAGAGCTATTTGAATATTTATCAGTTATGATGGATTTGATGTTTCTAATTAGCCATAGGCAGGACTAATGAGATGAAACTAATAGCTGGATAATTCCCTTTTTTTCCCTTGTTGAAAAAATACACTGTGAAATTAGTGAATCTGGAGGCAATTACTAAAATTAAGTTAAAAAATAAAAATGTGATAGTAAATTGCACATAGTGTTTCATTACCCTATGTATCAATAAACAAAACTTCACTTAGCTCATAGGTCACAAAAAGCATGGATTAAAAAATGTGGATGGGTTTGGCTTAAACCTATCCCAACTTCTAGATATTTGTCTTACTGAGCACTGGTCTGTAGTCATTCTATAGAAGGAATGACACAAATCTCTAAAACCACCATCGTACCATAATGGGATCTTTTCTTAGTGTTTAGAATATTTTATAGTTGCGAATCAATAAAATTTCCTCTATAATAATAAACATATGAAATGTAAAAATATTTCCTTTTGTTAATTTACAGTTACTCTCAGATATATTTTATCTGGTAGCTTAGTCACAGAAAGGTGTTTATTTTATTTTACTATTTTATTTTATTTTATTTTATTTTATTTTATTTTATTTTATTTTATTTTAATTTCTTTAATTTGTAGGTATCTGAAGATACTAATTCTTTTTTTGCTCTATTGTTCTGATGATAGAGAAGACAGTGGTAAACATCTCACCTCCACTTGTGAAAATAAATGGTTACTAACCTTTTACTAGGTTAATATAACTGGCTTGGAGGGATACTACAAATGTACTCAGAGGGAGAGATGTAGGGAATGAAAGCTGGAATAAGTGAATTTGTGCAAAATCTCCAAGTGACTTAACCTCTAGTCTTAGTCTTTAGGTATCATTCATTCTTGTCAGTAGACTGTTCATCACTCATTGACTATATACTTAGAGACTTAAAAACACAAAATTCTTTCTCCACTTGTTCCATCTACAGGGGTTGTATCCCACTCAAACACTAAACTCACTTTATTTTTTTAATTTATTTTCATTTGTTTTTTAATTAAAAAAATTTTTAATGTTTATTTTTGTGTGAAAGAGAGAGAGAGAGAGAGACAGAGTGTGAGTGGGGGAGGGGCAGAGAGAGAGGGAGGAAGACAAAATCTGAAGCAGGCTCCAAGATCTGAGCTGTCAGCGCAGAGTGCAATGTGGGGCTTGAACCCATGAACCATGAGATCACAACCTGAGCTAAAGTCCGGCACTCAACTGACTGACCCACCCAGGTGCCCCAACACTAGACTCACTTCAAATTCTGCCTCTTGTGTGAAGTCTTTTCAGATTGTATCAATTATTATTTATCATTTATGTCTCTATTATACATGGCCTTACAGTTTTTGCATTTGTCTTTTCCTCTAAATGTTAAACCTCTGGAGGACAGGTACATTTTTTTTCTTGCTTTTCAAAGCTTTTATGCTAGTGCCTTAGGTAGAATATGGGCTCTTGGAATGTTTACAAAATACAAAAATACATGTACCACAGTGACATCTTTAGTTTACCCAGTAGTTTTTAAAATTCATTATTCATATAAGCAGGCTATGCTCTACGTATTTTCACTTTCACTTCCTTGGTAATCACCTCAGCAGTCTTATGAGACCGATAATACTAATCTTATTTCACAGATGATGTGACTATGAGGCTGAGTAAGTTGTTTAAAGCCACACAGATAGTGTGTCATGAAGCCAACACTCAAATCCAAATTTAACTTCATGGCTAGTGCCCTTTCCATTATAGCTGTAATTGATGTAAAATAAAATAGCATGTATTATTGAGGCCTTTTTTCATTTTTGTGAAAGAAATTTCTATTTGAAAAGGATCTTGCAGGTAAAAACAAAACTCTAAAAGAATAAGCTCTTACTCTTAAGTCAGTTCTAAGAAAAAAAGAAAGATTGTGTGTGTGTGTGTGTGTGTGTGTGTGTGTGTGTGTCTGTCTGTGTTAGAAGGAGGGATTGAGAGAATATGAAAAAGCCAAAAATATAGTCCCATTGTCTGGATCACCAAAAGACATTTAAGAACAGTGTCTAATATTTAACCTCAAGGTATTTGCAGAACCCCAATATAAACCCTTCCTGTTTACCATGAATCCCCCCCATAAAGTTTGGTTGGGATGACTTTTTTGTTGATGGTATTTTGAAAGAGTGAATGAATCAGGGTTGTGTCCATGATAACCATAGAGAAGAAGTGGCATACATGGGCTAGACTAAAAAGAAATGGAAACATAGCTTGAAGAGATCTGTTAATTTTTATTTCCTGTGTTCCTCTAGCCTCAGGCAAACATCTTTAGGGAGACAGAGTCACAGAGATAATATTTTTAGTGGCTTAATTTGAATCTTAAAGGACAGTATGACTTCAGTTTACATCTGGGCTATGCTTGCAAAGAAAATATGTACGTATTGTATATATATTAAAAATAAAATCAAACAATCAGCTAACACAGCTAATGATATTTTTTTTTAATTTTTTTTTCAACGTTTATTTATTTTTGGGACAGAGAGAGACAGAGCATGAACGGGCGAGGGGCAGAGAGAGAGGGAGACACAGAATCGGAAACAGGCTCCAGGCTCTGAGCCATCAGCCCAGAGCCCGACGCGGGTCTCGAACTCACGGACTGCAAGATCGTGACCTGGCTGAAGTCGGACGCTTAACCGACTGCGCCACCCAGGCGCCCCCACAGCTAATGATATTAAGATAACCCTGGTTACATTATTTTTTCAAATGATGCAGAAGTATTTATAAAAATGAACCAATTGCTAATTTAGTCACTGTAAAGTTTTTATTTACAATTTAGTGAATAGATGTCAAGGAGTTTAAGAAAGAGAGGAGAATTGAATTCACCCACACTGCCTCTTATAATTAAGATCTGAAAGTGTCTTTAATAACATGACTATATTCTTTTATGAAACAATTTCTTGGGAAGATATGATTAAAAATAACTTATCTTAATAACAGATGGTATTAAGTTTATCTTAATAATATGTAATAGAAGACTATTAAAGTTAAGCTAAATAGAATAAAATTGATAGCATTGAATGACTACTTACTCTTTAAGAGTAAGTACTTACTCAAGATAGCCAATTCCTACTCCCTGGAGACTGTGCATGTTAACCTTGTTTGGCAAAAGGGACTCTGAGGGTGTAATTTAGCTAAAGATATTGAGATGGAGAGAATATCCTGGATTACCTCGGTAGGCCATAAATACCACCCTAAATGTCCTTATAAGTGGGAGGTAAAGAGGAATTTGATGATAAGAAGAAGGGCAACATGATGATAAAATCAAGATGCTATATTGCTAGCTTTGAAAATGAAGGAAAGAGACATGGCCCAAAGAATGTAGGAAGCTTCTAGAGGCTAGAAAAGGCAAGAAATCATTTCTTCCATATAGCCTTCAGAGGAACCAGCTCTACTGACACCTTTATTTTTGCCTAGTGAAACTAATTCTGGATTTCTGGTCTCCAGAACTGTAAGAGAGGACATTTATATTGTTTTAAACCATTAACTACAGTAATTTGTTTCAACAGAATAAGTAGTTAATACATTCACACTGAAATCTTATCTTCTGTGTCCTCCAATTTTAAATTCTTACATCACAAATTTACCGAATCAAGCCTCCATCCCCTCATCAAAAGACACACCTTAAACCAAATCTCCAAATTTCATAAACATCCTGCCTTTCTCTACTCTGAGATGCTATAGACTGTCAAGGTAGACTTTCCCCTCAGATTTGCTTCATCTTCAGAGTGTTTTGATAGCATTTTTGGGGAGCTAGCATTTGATAAGGTATGATGAGGAAATGTGAAATAACATTCTGTCTGGATAAATAAAAGGTAATGTTTTAGGACTATTATAGTTCTATAAGTAAATAAAGAATATCACAAAGTTCCAAAATGGAATAGGTATAGCATTGTAAAAGATGATAGAAGAATTTCATGTGACTGCTATCAATGAGGATTATAAAAGATTGTTATTACTTGAAAATTATGTTCATAGTCTTTTAGAATATTTAATCAGAAAAATATATAGTGATCAGATTATAAATTATGAAAGAGAAAAGCATGGAGACATAATTCAGGATGTTACATTTAATGTATATACATCTGAAGAGAGCAGAACAAAGGAAGATAATAACAAAGAAAAGATAGAAAAAAATTCAGGTAATGAAAGAATCACATCTTTGTGAAAAGTGATCATCTCAAATTGGGGAATATTAATGAAGAAATCAAGGTTAACAGTTAAGACAAAACAGTTAGACATATTCAGTTTGCTTACAAAGGAATAATCAAATTGGGATCAGAATTCTCTTCCCCAAAGTAAATGTTAGAAGGCATTTGATCAGTCTTTCTGGAACTCAAAGGGAAAGATCTAGGATTTACAAGTTTTAAAGCCAGCCAAACTATAATTTAAGAGAAAGGGCAAAAAGAAGAATTAGCATTTACATATCCTTTCTAAAACCTAATACCTAAGAATGATTTCAACCCAGTGAAATCTGAATCAGTGTAACATAGTCAAGTGAAGAAAGAAGTAGTTTAATACTATTAGTACCACAATCCCAAAATTGTCAACTCTCATTAAGTTTTCAATTTATACCAAGAATTGTTGTAAAATAGTTTATATTACCTTATTTAACTCCCAGTAATTAAATAAACAACCAAATATACAAACAAGTGAGGTTGGTACTATTGCCACAGATAAAGAAATTGAGATTTAGAAAGGTTAATTTCTGCTTCTAGTTTATATGATGAGTAAATAATGGTTCCCAGATTCTGAGCCAGATGTGTCTGATTCCAAAGCCTGTGTTCTTAATTGCTAGACTAGACTCCATATATAGAAGAAATACGAACGGAAAATTTTTATCATTAAATAATTAATATACACTTAATATAATAGATTTGTCAAATAAGGAAATCTCTGACCAAGAAAGATTAAAAAGTAATTTATGACCTTATTGTCTACAAATTATTGTTAAATATTTTAATGGTTATGTTAAAAGGAAACACCTGTCAAGTATTCTTTTTGTGCTTTTCATATCTTTACATATAGTTGTATTTTCCAAATGGAAATATATATTACATATTATGTGGTAATCTGTCTTTCCATACCAGGCCATTCCATAGGAAATACCTTAAAGTCTATTCTGCTGTTTTATTACCTTTGAAGACAAAAATGTCATGGAGCAGGGGCACCTGAGAGGCTTAGTAGGTTGAGCTTCCTGTTCTTGGTTTTGGCTCGGGTCATGATCTTGGTGTTCATGAGTTCAAGCCCCATGTTGGGCTCTGTGCTGACAGTGTGGAGCCTGTTTGGGATTCTCCCTCCCTGTCTCTCTGCCCCTCCCTGGCTCTCTCTCTCTCAAAATAAATAAATAAACTTAAAAAATATCATGGAGCAGATCTAAAATATACTATTAACCTTTCTTGTGAATGGTCTAATTAATAATAAGTTCTCATAAAAATCTTTTAATTTTATTAATAATATATTATTTAAAGAGAACTAAAATGACATTTGAGTCTAATGAACATATCCATGCCCCAAATAAAATAATGTGTAAGTGTATTTTGCAAACTATGGTATTCTGGAGGTGAAGGAGGCATTTTGCTTCTTATTATTTGTATAGCTACTTTGTAATTTAAATAGTACTTTTATATTTTGATTTAATTTGAAGTTATCAACAAGGGTATATCTGGCAAGCTAAGGGTTTTTTTATTTCAATATAACATATAAAAATGACTCAACATTTATACAAGCCTTTGGCTTAGTAATTGGCAACTCAGAATAATAGAATTCTGACTTTAAACTTTTCCAGTATATCTTATTTCTCAATTCTATTCATTTTTTATTTTTCATTGATTATATTCTCTTATTCCAAAACATTAATGCTGCTTTCATATTTATTTCTCAAAATTGTTAAAAATATCGGGGTGCATGGGTGGCATCCCACTTTGTCTTAGGTAATGATCTCATGGTTCGTGGGTTTGAGCCCTGTGTGGGGCTCTGTGCTGACAGCTTGGAGCCTGAAGCCTGCCTCAGATTCTGTGTCTCCTTCTCTCTCTGCCCCTCCCCTGCTCATGCTCTTTCTCCTTCTCTCAAAAATAAATAAATGTAAAAAAAAATAACTTTGAAAAATTTTAAAAAATGGTTAAAAATTTCTAATGCATATAATGTAATCTAGAGGGCATAAAACATAGTAACATTTTTGGAAGGTTAAAGGAGAAGCACAGTCAGTCTAGGATCTAAGTGATTGCTCATATTCATGGAACACATACAGTCCAGGATTTCCTTCTTTTTTTTTTTAAATTTTTTTTTCAACGTTTTTATTTATTTGTGGAACAGAGAGAGACAGAGCATGAACGGGGGAGGGGCAGAGAGAGAGGGAGACACAGAATCGGAAACAGGCTCCAGGCTCTGAGCCATCAGCCCAGAGCCTGACGCGGGGCTCGAACCCACGGACCGCGAGATCGTGACCTGGATGAAGTCGGACGCTTAACCGACTGTGCCACCCAGGCGCCCCAGGATTTCCTTCTTAAGATAGAGATTATGTTCATATTTAATGTGTGAAGACCTGGATTAAAAAAATTTGTTTAACGTTTATTTATTATTGAGAAACAGAGAAACACAGAGCGTGAGCAGGGGAGGGGTAGAGAGAGGGGGAGACATGGAATCTGAAGTAGGCTCCAGGCTCCGAGCTGTCAGCACAGAGCCCGACGCGGGGCTTGAGCTCACAAACTGGGAGATCATGACCTGAGCCAAAGTCGGTCGCTTAACCAACTCAGCCACCCAGGCACCCCAAGAACTGGATTTATTAAAAAAAAAAAAAACTTCTACAAAATGATGTTTCAGCTCTTAGATGAGTAGTGATTCTAAAATTTCAACAACTTGCCTTTAATTTGATATTTTTAGAGAGGTTAGTTACCTGTATTCTCAAAGCACAGTAATCTGTTTCACAAATGGAATCAGCCTCCTAGTAATTAAAATTTCTTTAGCTTTTAACAGAAAAATCAATGATAATGTTATAAAGTGAACCATATATTTTTGAAATGGTAATGAGAAAAAGAATGGCATCTCTGCCTACCATTTTATTTCCTTTTAGGACAATGAAAGACAACTCTGGAAAATATGGTGTTCTATTGCCAACCAAATTTACCTTTGTATTAATTCTTGGTTCTAGCTGGTTTTACATTTTTTTCCTTTCTCTGAGTTAATATTAACTAAAGGAAGAGAATATGATTTTAGGAAAAGCCAGTTTGCTGCTAAATAAAGTCTTGACTGGGTAATCCATAAGTAAGGTCGTTACCTACAGAATAAGGAACTTTTATATTTCTGTATTAAAAGAAATTTAACCCAAACAAAAGTTTTAGAATTTTGGAAATAATCTTTATACACACATATATGTGTATATATGTAAGTGACTAATATCTAATGCAGAATTAAAGTAATAGCCAGATTCTTTAGGGTAATATTTGCTTTGAACTGTTTTAAATCAATGTCCTACATGGCATTTTATTATGTTTAGTGTGAGTCAAGATGTACAAATATCTACAAACAAGAAAAAGAAAGAAAAAATGAAGAAAATGGTATCATAATAAAGGTGGAAGACATTCATTATCAGAAGTTTTCTTTATAGACATTAGTTGCGCATCTAGCCATGTTTTGCTCTGGGGATGAAGGGGACGAAGGAAGCACATTATATCTTGACTGGTTTTATGTCAATTTGGTTCATAGCTTTCTACTTCGTTAATGAAATGCATTGATGGCATTAGAGTCAGGAATCCAAGATAAGTGAGATATCCTAGCTAATTTTATTAATAGCTGAAATACATACAAAGTGTGTAAAGTATTTGAATGTAATTTTTAATTTCTTATTAGTACTTGGTTTTATAAGGACATTGGACTTAAATTTTATGCTTTACTCATAAAAGTTCATCAATATTCTGATAAATACCAGTGAATGATTTCATGGTGAACTATATATCTCAGAAGTCATCAAATGTTTAGGAAGTAAAAGATGATTCAGAAAATATTGATGGTCACTAAATTATATGGTAAGGTGCCCCACCACTTTTTTTAATTTTTAAAGTAATCTATCAATCATTTGCCAAAATGATACCAGGATTGATTCAGGAAATGATTACCATCCACATAAAGGGGGAATCCAATCTTGTTATTTTACTTTTTAATATAATACACAACTTATTTTCGTACTTTGAAGCATTGGTAACGCACCTAAAATTTTTGTAATATCTATTCAAGTACAATTCCATTTTTTGTTTTAAATTGCATTTGGGATGTTTTTACATCACTTCTCTTCATTAAAAAAATGTTAATAGTTAAATGTAAGCACTAAAGCAGTACTAGTATTTAGATAATTTACAAATATTGAGAACATATGCTAAAGGGACTAAACTTCATTAACACTCATATGGTATCTTATAGCAAAAGGAAAATCTGTGCCAAATAAATATGGTGTGTTGAATAGGGATCAGTTATGAGTTGCTCCACAAAGACATATATTAATCTCCTTTTTGGAAAGTGAGGGTTGACAGAAATATTCATTTGATAGACAAATAGTAGAAAAAAATGGCAAAAAGTTTATATAGCACTATAGCAGGATTTTAACTTTGCTCCCTTTATAATTCAGTTTCCATTGAAGCTCTAACCTGCTGGCTAAACATTAGCTGCCAAGTGCATCCACATTCCAAAGTGAAGGATAAACCAGCTGGGTGGCTTTTGCAAGGAAAATTCTAGACACTAGTTTTGTAACACTTAGCCACTCACCAACCTTGAGGGACTGAATAGGCTCAATTTAAAATTATAGATGGGATTTATTGGGGTAGAAGTGATAGTGTCTGTGAGGCCTTTCTGTCATGCTACGGGAAGTGAGGTGAAAGCTGGATGGTAATGTAATCATTAAGGAGACCACATAGAGAACTTGATATATGTTCATGGAGTTTGGGGAACACAGTGGATTCACACTGGGAAAGGCTAAGGGTAGACTGCATGGATAACTAACTAGCTGTTTTAAGTGAGGAGGGGTGGCTTCACAATGAATGCCCGAACTCCAAGAATTTATTGTATTTTCTGAGTTTGTCATGCTCCCAGAGTTTGTTGGGACATAGGATGTCTTGAGTGTTTATCATGGGCCAATTGAGAGACACAAAATAGGAAGAGTTAGTCGGTAAGTCATTTTCAAGGATCTGGCTCCAAATGTCCCTCAGAAGGACTGTTAGGAACTCTTAAGAGCAGACTGATAAATCAGGAGAAGATTCCTGGCAATGAGAGGTAGCCTAAAAACCTACTGTGATTCCAAAGAAACACCTTCCATGGCCAGAGAGCATCAGTGCTATGTGACTAAAATACCTGTTAAATAAAACCAAAGATATTCCTGAACATTTCCCCTACATACTCACCCTTCCCTAATCCTGGAGATATCGAAAGCCCGTTAGACTGCTCTCAGGTGTGAAGGACTGATCCAAAGAAGGATAAAAGAGTCAATCTTGATCTTTTTACTAATGGAGGATTTTTACTAATGGCCTGAAGCTGGCAGGAGCAGGTGAGGGAGAGAAGCTTTAATTAAAAAGAAATATTCAAAATTTTTGCATTGCACGTAGACATTTTTTAATTTCTATAAATTTTGTGAGTGAAGTGACTTATTAATATTTAATTAGGTAAGAGTAATAAAGTCATGATGTCACCTATGAACTGAATTTTGCCTGTCCCAAATTCATATGATGAAGCCCTAATCCCCAACTTAATGATATTTGGAGGTAGAGGCTTTGAGAGATAATTAGATTTAGTTAAGGCACTAAGTGTGGGGTCCCTAGGATGGGATTAAATATCCTTGTAAGAAGAAAAAGAGACCAAGACAGAGTTTCTGTCTACCTTGTGAAGACTCAGAGAGAAGATAGCCTTCTGCAAGCCAGGAAAGAGGGCTCTCACCAGATAGTGAATCTGCTGTCACCTTGATCTTGAACTTCCTAGTCTTTAGAACTGTGAGAAGTAAATGTCTGTTTTGTTAAGGTACCCAATTCATTACATTTTCTTATAGCACTCTGAGTAAGCTAAGACAGGACCTATATGGGAAACTAACCCTATAGAGTTTAAAAGGACAGTGTAAGAATAAAAAAAGCTACATATATAATTGTTTCTAATTAATAACCCAAACTTAATTTAACTACCTGAAAAATTATTCTGCTGTTTTCCAAAAATACCTGTTAAACAAAGGATGAATAATATAATAGTGCATTAATTTATATTAACAACGTGTCAGAGATATTCATTTAAAAAAACTCTAAAGCTTAAGTTGCTTTGTATCTTTCACTAAAATTCTTTGTTCTGTTTCACCCCATTACCTCTCTTAATTGACTTTCTCAGTCTATATTTCATTCTCAAAGAAATATTTAATAATGAGAAGTGAAACAAATTAATAGCCATTTTGACTACCAATTACAAAGCTTTGTTCATCCTGTTTTTATTTTACATCAAGTTGGATTATTCAATCTTTCATTTAAAAATAATTTTTTAATGTTTATTTATTTTTGAGAGAGAGAGTGAGAGAGAGACAGAGCATGAGCAGGGGAGGGGCTGAAAGAGAGAAGGAGACACAGAATCTGAAGCAGGCTCCAGGCTCTGAGCTGTCAGCACAGAGCCCAATGCGGGACTAGAACTCAGGAACTATGAGATCATGACCTGAGCCAAAGTTAGACGCTTAACCAACCAACTGAACCACTTGGTTGCCCCTTCAATCTTTCATTATTAATCAAGTAAATCCATACTTTCTCTTTTTGATTGGCCTGCTTATGCCATTGCCAATGGGGTCCATATGAAAGAATACTGATATGGCAATGATTTCATAGGGTACTCTGTCTTTTGATGACTCTCCAGAGAGAAGTTATGAGGTCCCCCACCTAATGTGGAGTGTTAACTCTTCTAGAAACTGCATGAAGTCAATGCTTTATGCCACTGATTTAAACACCTCCATCTCTCTATCTAATGCATCTTTGTTCTCTATTATCATATTCTTGAGTAGAGGAAGGGGGCATGAAAAGAAACATACATGTATCAAGTAAGTGAAAAATTAAAACAAATATCATTCTAATATATAACTAGGAAGCATCTGATAATTACAGTTGCTGGATATTGTAAAATATAAAAAGTAACCAGTGAAAGGACCTTCTCTTCCTTTCCCTTGTTGATGAACACATAGATCTCACTAGAGAAGGCTGGCTTGATTTCTCTTGAGTTGTTATGAAGATTAATGGGATATATTACAGTCAGTAGTCATTATTATTAATCTTGTTCCTCTTCCACCTCTTCTCCATTATCATCATTAACTTCAACCTATAATCCCACCTAGGTTTTAATTGTTCTTATGAGAGTGTCATGGGACACTATCATTTTCAAGAATCATTTTGATACAAAATAGAGTTTTAAAATATTAAAACTTGTAGTCTTTTAGGTACCCACATACATATTTATGATATTTTCCCATTTCTTATGTATCTTAGAAATCTATAAATTCATAATAAATGCTTTAAAATATTATTGATCTAAAACTGTTTATACTGTGAAACATTCAGAAGATAATCAAACATCTTAGCAGCTTTCAAGACCATATGGACTTTTTCCCTATCAAAGACTAGAGAAACAAAGTCAATGATCTACATTCAACATGCAAGCTTGGCATCTACAAAAGTCAATTTTTTTCAGTACTTACACAAAAATTAATAGCATTAAATGCATATGCTAAAACAAAAGAAAGTTCTCAAATAAAAATTTTAAGCTTTTATTATAAGAAATTTAAAAATAATAGAAAAGTATACTCAAAGCAAGCAGAAAGTAGGAAGTAACAAAGATAAGTGTAGAAATACATAAAATTTAAGCAGAAAAACAAAGAAAATAAATGAAAACATAAGTTTATTCTTTGAACAACAATAAAATTGATAAAACTCTAGCCAGGCTAACAAAGAAAAATAGAGAAGATACAAAATATAAATATGAAAATATCTGAGGAAATCACTATCAAAAGGAATGCTGTGAGCAATTCTATGCCAATAAATATGACAATTTGAATTCCTTGACGGACAAAAACTATCAAAACTCACTCAAGAAAAACAAATAATATAAAATGTCTGATATCTGTTGAGGAAATTGAATTCAGTTAGACAATGAAAAGAACTTTAGGGACATAATTTTACTGGTGATTTCTACCAAACATTCAAGGAATAAATAGTAACCAATGTTACTGAATCTTATAGTAAACAGAAGATAACATTTTCTAACTCATTTTATGAAGCTGTAATTATACTAGTACCAAAAAACCCCCAACATACAAGAAATAAAACTTACAGAACAGTAATCTTTATGGACAATGAGGCAAAAATACACAACCTAATGTAAGAAAATTCAGTGCAAAGAATGTGTAAAAAGAATAACATAGCATGACCAAGTGATGTTTATTCCAGGTATGCATAGCTGATTTGACATTCAAAAATTAATCAATTTATATAATCATATTAATAAACTAAGAAGAAAACTCATGATCATCAAAACATGCTGTAAAAACTATCAACAAGTATAATATTCATTCATGAGTAAAATCCCAACAAACTTGAAAGAGAAAGCAACTTTTTAGAAATTTATTTGTAATTTATTATTACTTTTTAGAAAGCAACTTCTTTATTTTTTAAAATTTTTTTGACATTTATTCATTTTTTGAGAGAGAGATGTAAACTCATGATGTAAACTATGAAAATTATAAAACATTAATGAAAGAAGTTGAAGACAACACAAGCATATGGAAAGACATTCCATTTTCATTGATGAGAGGAATAAATACTATCAAAATGTCCATACTACCCAAAGCAATCTACAGATTTAATGCAATCCATATCAAAATACCAATAGCATTTTTCACAGAACTAGAACAAATGATCCTAAAATTTGTATGGAACTACAAAACACCCCAAATAGCCAAATCAATCTTAAGAAAGAAAAACAAAGCTAGAGGTATCATAATTCCAGATTTCAAATAATATTACAAAGCTAGAGTAATGAAAACAATATGGTACTGGCACAAAAATAGACACATTGATCAATAGAACAGAATGCAAAGCCCAGAAATAAACCTAAGATTTCATAGTCAATTAATCTTTGACAAAAAAAGTAAGGATGTGCACTGGGGAAAAGACAGTCTCTTTGACAAATGGTATTGGGAAAACTAGACAAATACAGGTGAAGGAATGAAACTGGACTACTTCATGACACCGTACACAAAAATAAACTCAAACTAGTTTAAAGACCTAAATGTGAGACCTGAAACCATAAAAATCATAAAAGAGATCATTGGCACTAATTTCTCTGACATTGGCCATAACAGTATTTTTCTGTATATGTGTCCTGAGACAAGGGAAACAAAACAAAATTAAAGTATTGGGACTATATCAACATGAAAAGTTTCTGCACATCAAAGGAAACAACCAACAAAACTAAAAGACAACTTACTGAATGCAAGAGGATATTTGCAAATGACATATCTGATAAAAAGTTACTACCTAAAATATATAAAGAATGTACACAACTGAACACCCCAAAAACAATCTAGTTAAACAACAGACAGAACACCTGAACAGACATTTCTCCAAAGAACAAATTCAAATGCCAACAGACCTATGAACGGGTGCTCACCATCACTCATCGTCAGGGAAATACAAATCAAAACCACAGTGAGATACCACCTCACACCTGTCAGAATGGCTAAAATCAGCAATACAAGAAACTTGTGTTGGTCAGGATGTGGAGAAACTAGAACTCTCGTACAACTTTGGTGGGAATGTAAACTGGTACCACCACTGTGTAAGACAGTATGAAGGTTCATTAAAAAATTAACAATAGAATTACCAAATGATCCAGTAATCACACTAGTGGGTGTTTACCCAAAGAATACAAAGACATTAGTTGAAAGGAATATATGAACCCCCTATATTAATTATAACATTAATTAATTACAGCATTATTTAACAATAGCCAGACTATGGAAGCAGCCCAAGTGCCCATCAATAGATGAATGGATAAAGAAGATGCGATATATATATATACATACACACACACACACACACACACACACACACACACACACAATGTATATACAATGTATATATATGTATATATACAATGGAACATTATTCAACCATAAGAAAAGATGAAATTCATATTATTTCACTCATATGTGGAATTTAAGAAACAGAACAGTTCAACAAAACAGATGAACAGAGGGGAAGGTGGGAGAAAAAAGAGAGAGAGAGGGAAACCATAAGGGGCTCTTAACTATAGAGAACAAACTGAAGGTTGATGGAAGGGAGGTGGGTGGGGGATGGGCTAAATGGGTGCTGGGTATTAAGAAGGGCACTTGTGATGAGCACTGTATGTTATATGTAAGTGATGAATCACTAAATTGTACTCCTGAAACCAATGTTACACTATATGTTAGCTAACTAGAATTAAATAAAAACTTGAAACAAACAAAAAAAAATAAAAGCAAGAAGAAACAGAGAAAAAATTAATGAAATGTTGCCATTTGCAACAACATGGACAGATCTAGAGAATATAACCCTAAGCAAAATAAGCCAGTCAGAGAAAGACAGATGCCATATGGTTTCATTTATTTGTGGAATCCAAGAAACAAAATAAATGAACAAAGGAAAAAAAAAGAGAGAGAGAGACAAACCAAGAAACCACGAAACAGACTCTTACCTATAGAGAACAAACTGATAGTTACCAGTGGAGAGGTTGGGTGGGTGATGGGTGAAATAGATAAGCGGATTAAGGGTATACTTATCTTGATGAGCATTGAGTTATATATAGAATTGTTAAAGCACCATATTGTACACTTGAAACTAATATAACACTGAACGTTAACTACACTAGAATTGAATTTTTAAAAAGGCATATATATTGGACAGAAGAAACAAAACACACTTGACAATAATTAAAGAAGACATAACTTAATGGAGATATATATACTATTTTCATGGCTGAAAAACTTAATATTGTTAAGATGTCAATTCTCCCCAAATTGGTCTGTGGATTTAATACAATCCCAATAAAAATCCCAGCAGCATTTTATGTAGATTTGAATAATTGGATTCTAAATTACCCATGGAAATGCAAAGGACCTAGAACAACTGAAACAAATTTGAAAAAAAAAATGGAAGAATAATGCTGATTTTAAGAATTGTTACAAAGCCACAGTAGTAATGATAGTGTGGTGTTGGCTAATGTTGTAGAAAAAGAGATCAATGGGATAGAATAGGGAATCTGACAATAGAGCTGCATAAATATAGACAAATAGCTTTTGACAAAGTTGTAAAGTAATTCAATGGAGAACGAATAGTTTTTCTAAGAAATTGTCCTTTAAAAGCTGATGTCCATATGAAAAAAAAATAAAGCTTCACCTTACACACCTTACACAAAAATTAACCCCAAATTGATCATAGCCCTAAATATTAATGTAATTGTATAAAATATCTGGAAGAAAATTGTATAAAATATCTGGAAGAAAATATTATCTGGAAGAAAATATCTATATAAAAATAGGAGAAAATCTGCATGACTTTGGGTTAATAAAACAATTTTTAGCCACGACAACAGAAATATAATCTATAAAGAAAAAAATACATTGTGTGGGGGGGTACCTGGTTGTCTCAGTCGGTTGGGCCTCTGACCTTGGCTCAGGTCATGATCTCATGGTTTGTGGGTTTGAGCCCCACATCGGGCTCTGTGCTGACAGGTCACAGCCTGAAACCTGCTTTGGATTCTGTGTCTCCCCCCTTTCTCTGCCCCTCCCCTGCTTATATTCTATCTCTCTCTGTCTCTTAAAAATAAACAAAACATTAAAAAAATTTAAAAAATACATGGGACTTTGTCAAAATTGAAAACTTGTAATCTGTGAAAAACACTCTTAAAAGAATGAGAAGATAAATCATAGAGTCAGAGAAAATATTTGTAAATCACATTTTTCATAAAAACCTTTTGTTCAAAATATATAAAGGCCAATAAGAGATCAACAAAAAAACCTGAAGTAAAAAATAGTTAAGCCTTATGGAAGACATATTCCCAATGAAGGTATAGTAAATAAGCATATGAAAAACTATTAATATCATAATACATTAAAAATACAAAGCAAAACTACAATGAGATACTGCTGCAAAATGTTGTCAGTGGTATGCAAAATTGTACAGCCATTTTGGAGAAAGTTTGGCAGTTTCTTATAAAGTTAAACATACTCTTACCATATAACCTGGCAATTCCACTCCTAGATCATTATCTAAAAGAAATGGAAACTTATCTTCACACAAAAACCTTGAGTTTTCATAGAAGTTTTATTTGCAACTGGTAAAAGCTGGAAACAACCCAGGTATCTTTCAAACTGAATGAATAAACAAATTATGGTACATTCATTCAACAGACTACTATTCAGCAATAAAAAGATACAACTATTGATTCATGCAACAACTTGGATAAGTGTTAAATGCATTCTACTAAGTAAAAGAAGGTTTAGTCATACGGTTTCACAGTCTTGAATTTATTTATGTGACAATCTGGAAAAGGGAGCACTAGAGGAATGGAAAGCAGATCAATATTTGCCAGGATTTGAGGGTTTAGGGATGTCGTTGACTATAAATGAGAAGTGTGGAGGATATTTTGGATGATGAGGGTCTTCTATAAGGAAATGTAGCATTGGATACATGACTCAAAACTCAAACAACTGTATACCGCAAAAAGCATATTCTGTCACACATAGAGGGAATCCAACAAGGAATGCAGATTGTAGGAAACAAATCTAAATTACAAACGAATCTCATAAACACAGTAAAGTGGGTTGGAAGAAGGGACGCATCCCAAGTAACTTTGGCAAATAGCATTTAACCGGATATTGTGAAGCAAAAGATGAAAAGAACCCAATGTCGTGTTGTTGGCAAAGTTGTTTCTCACAGGGCTGTGGCTTGGTGCATTTTAAGGTATGTATGCTAGGGTCCAGCAAATAAGCATATATTTTAGATATTGACATTCACGATTTTTACTGTGAGGAATTCTAAATAATAGAGGAGGTTAAAATTTTGGTTCTGGGTTAGACTGAAGTTGTCAATAGGAAGAGATAATAGCCAGAGAGAGAGAGAGAGAGAGAGAGAGAGAGAGAGAGAGACAGGTGGCTGGACACACACACACACACACACACACACACACACACACACAGAGAAAGGTAGGTAGGTAGATAGATGGATAGATATGTAGGTAGATCGGTAGATGTAAACATACATATGTGTAGGTATCCAAACACATATGTACAGAAATAAATATAGATGCGTGCAGATATATAGGTTAGCATTTTCAGATATTTCATTGCTCTGTCACCTTAAAGAGCTTATAAACAGTGATGCCCCTGTAGCAACGAGCACACCCAGCATCCAAACCTAGGTTTTTAAGTATTATTATTCAATGAAGGGCATCAGGGCTCCTTGGAGAAGTGGTTGATTCCAGGACTGGGGCAGGGGAAAGTACAGTAGACCATGTAATGCACTAGAGTACATTATACCTGTTCTAACAATTAGTTCCTACATCAAATTTTAGATTACGTGAATTTCCTTTTGAATACATTTCCTCTCTAAATACATGAAGGGAATTTAAAAAAAGAAATGAAAGGAAATAAATATAGATCATAAAGCTGCACTCCTGCATCTTTTTTTTTAAGAGAGCATATGAAGCATAATATTTGAGAGGGAGGCTGACTCACCTGTTTCTTGGTTTTTATTGGCAGACAAGTTATACATAATCCTGTGATTCTGAGAAGGGGTATTATTTAATACTTACTTCCCTCTGCAAATAAGTTAAATGACATTTTCTGAAACCATTTCCATCTCTGAAGCATTGAGATTAGTCTACATCATTATTTTACATAAGAAGAAGACCAAGTCCACTAAATCATAAAATTAGAGAACATTTAATATCTTGAAGGAGGAAGTGGCATATCCACACACCATCATCCTACTATTCACCATAGGATGAAACAAAATATGAACTGTAGGGGAGTGAGACAGTGAAGAGCTTCTAGTGGACGTTATGCTGTGATAGGTTCAGTTGTGACCTTGGTTGCACAAAACAATCTTCATTTCAAAACCAATAATTTTGGCTATCTTGAAGGTTCATAAATCTGACCCCTTTTTGCTTTGAAGGGACTACTGTGCTCACTATAAATATTTACTTTTTTATATATGAGCTGCAAGCTTGATTAAACACGCAGTAGTCAGCACAACAGGTGATGAAAAGTACACAGAGGGTGTGTGTGCCCCCAGGCACCAATGCCTCTATCTTATAGCACCTTTGTCCGGTTTCTTACTTACCCTTTAAAACACTGATATTTTGAGACTGACAGCTAAATGACTAGAAGAATGTGTACATATATTCAACATCTCTAAAGAATTGAACAATAATTCAAGAAGATTACTATTGTAGTGATGACAACAACACAAGAATCTCCAGCTATAAAATACCATTGTTCATATATTTTTAAAATCATTACTAATACACATTACTTAGAACAGTGTGTCTACTGGGGTTAAAGTGGTTGTTTTTTAACTTGAAAAATAAAATAGCACAAATGTTGCAATTAAGAAATAGGATGATAAAATACATTAAGACAGCTTATTGCTTTATTATAAATTGCCACAAAATAAGGAAGAAAAGCTTGAGTAAAGCTGATTCCCACTTTATCCATAATAATACATAACCTATATCTTATGTACAAATAGCCTATGATTACTTTTATGTTTTTACATGATACTTATTATACTGTTAACATGTTTTTCTGGTTCCTTCTAGCATAATTACCAGAATGTCTGAAGAAAGACATAAATAGAAGAGTAATGGGAAAAGAATATATTTATAATTATGTGTTGTGATAAGGTGGGATGTTGGCAAAGAAAATGGGTCTTAAGAAACAGTGTTTTTAATTCTTTGAATGAGAAAAGCAGGTCCACAGGTTATAAGCAGAGTTTTAAGAATCTTTGGAGACTTTTCAAAAGAGGCTGAGTCAGGGAGATTGATAGCATGAACTCTGAAGTACTTAAAAAAAAATCCTGCAATCCATTCTTTTTTGGTGAATCAAGCCAGGATATTCCTGATTACAAGGAGTTTCTGCTGATAGAAGAAATCTATGGTAGATAGAGGGCTGGGTGTTGGTCTCGGAGGTGTACTACAAAAGGACAAATCAGCAAGTAATGCCCTCTAAATGGTGTCTTTCTATTTGCTTTTTCCATTCCACCTAGTCCCAGAAATACATGACTCATTAAAATAACTGAGTCTTGTTACTCAAACATAATTTCTTAAGACTTCAATCTTGTTATTTAACAAAAGTAGTATAGTTTTAAAAGTGATTTGTGGTAATCTGATGACTTTTTTTCCTGTGGTGTCTGTTAAATAGGTTGATTAATTACAAAAATTAAAAATATAGTTAACCATATTTTTTCTGCTGTGACTTTTACAGCTCTTTGTGTTTTTTAAACTTGAAGAGGGTTTGGGTTTAACCTAATGTGTATTTTAATGAGTGTACTGTATCAATGTTTATAGCAGAAATATAATGTCAAAATAACTTCCTGAATGACTTTAAAATCATACGGACACTCTAGAATTTAAGAGAAATCAACAAATCTAGACAGGAATGTCAGCGCAGTATCATCTTCCACAGGTGCTATGATCTGTATACTATAAGCATTTTTGCAAATGGAAATGATTCTACAAATTTAAGTTTTATTATTGTTCTTGCTATTATAATAAATACTCTAAAAATGTGTAAACCAGGACAAAATTTTTCTCACAGTCTCCTCTTTAATGTTTTTTTAAAAAAAATTTGTTTGTTTGGGGCGCCTGGGTGGCGCAGTCGGTTAAGCGTCCGACTTCAGCCAGGTCACGATCTCGCGGTCCGGGAGTTCGAGCCCCGCGTCAGGCTCTGGGCTGATGGCTCAGAGCCTGGAGCCTGTTTCCGATTCTGTGTCTCCCTCTCTCTCTGCCCCTCCCCCATTCATGCTCTGTCTCTCTCTGTCCCAAAAATAAATAAACATTGAAAAAAAATTTTGTTTGTTTGTTTATTTATTTATTTATTTATTTATTTATTTATTTATTTATTTTAAGAGAGAGCAAGACAGCAGAGGAGGGGCAGAGAGAGAATCTCAAGCAGGCTCTGTGCTGTTAGTGCAGAGCCCAGTGTGGGGCTTAAGCTCACAGAGTGTGAGATCATGACTTGAGTTGAAAACCAAGAGTTGGATGCCCAACCGAGTGTCTAGGTGCCCCCCTGCTCTTTTCTAAAAAAAAATTTTTTAATGTTTACTTATTTTTGAGACAGAGAGAGACAGAACGTGATCAGGGGAGGAACAGAGAGAGAGAGGGAGACACAGAATCCAAAGCAGGCTCTAGGCTCTGATGCCGGGCTTCAACTCATGAACTGCAAGATCATGACCTGAGCCGAAGTCAGATGCTCAACTGACTGAACCACCCAGGTGCCACAGGTGCCTGCTCCCTTTTAATGTGTTACCTCTTATTTCACGACTTTGTTGAATTCTGGAATAATGGTATTTCCTATACATCACTGGAATACAGATTTCAAGAATGCAGAGGTTTTGACAATCCTATTCACTGTGGTATCCCTAGTACCTAGAAGTGAGAGCAGAGATGGAAATAAGAGAGACCAGATAGGAAGCTATTGCATAAAGTTGGCAAGTGATGATGATGGTAGCTTGGACCAGGGTAGTTGTAGTGGAAGTACTAAGAGGTGGTCAGATAATATATTGTTAATGTAGAGCCAAAAGATTTTGTTCATAGGTTAATTCTAAGGTATGAGGGAAAGAGAAGAGTCAGAGACTCTTCTTCTTTTCTTTTCTTTCCTTTTCTTTCCTTTCCTTTCTCTCCTTTCTTTCTTTCCTTTCCTTT